>NC_058081.1:438433728-438743728 GCF_014858855.1 Bufo gargarizans | reverse complement strand
AATAACTTCACACACACGCTACTGTGCATTTCCAAGTCTAATTCTGTCACTAAATCCATACCGGTCACCCAGCGCCTAAATACTAAGCCTCAAATTTATATCCCGCTAAGGCTACTTTCACACTAGCGTTCGTCGGTCCGCTCGTGAGCTCCGTTTGAAGGAGCTCACGAGCGGACCCGAACGCAGCCGTCCAGCCCTGATGCAGTCTGAATGGAGCGGATCCGCTCAGACTGCATCAGTCTGGCGGCGTTCAGCCTCCGCTCCGCTCGCCTCCGCACGGACAGGCGGACAGCTGAACAGCGGAGGCGGAGGCGTGCGGATCCGTGCGGATCCGTCCAGACTTACAATGTAAGTCAATGGGGACGGATCCGTTTGAAGATGCCACAATATGGCTCAATCTTCAGGCGGATCCGTCCCCCATTGACTTTACATTGAAAGTCTGGACGGATCCATACGAGGCTATTTTCACACTTAGCTGTTATATGCTAAAAATAATGCAGACGGAACCGTTCTGAACGGAGCCTCCGTCTGCATTATTATGATCGGATCCGTTCAGAACGGATCCGATCGAACGCTAGTGTGAAAGTAGCCTAAATCTGTCGTTACCGCTGTACTGTTGTGGATGGGCAAGTTATTTAGTGTCCGTCAAAGCACATTTTTTGTTCTGGGTTGAAATACAATTCCCAATTTAGCAATTTCATAATTTAGTGGTTTCTGCTGTATCAGAGCTATTTGAAATCTATCCCTAAAAGGGTATATAATATTCAAGGTGCACATAGGGTCATTCAGAATAACTTCACACACACGCTACTGTGCATTTCCAAGGCTAATTCTGTTAGTAAATCCATACCAGTCACCCAGCGCCTAAATACTAGGCCTCAAATTTATATCCCGCTAAATCTGTCGTTACCGCTGTACTGTTGTGGCTGGGCAAGTTATTTAGTGTCCGTCAAAGCACATTTTTTGTTCAGGGTTGAAATACAATTCCCAATTTAGCAATTTCATAATTTAGTGGTTTCTGCTATATCAGAGCTATTTGAAATCTATCCCTAAAAGGTATATAATATTCAAGGTGCACATAGGGTCATTCAGAATAACTTCACACACACGCTACTGTGCATTTCCAAGTCTAATTCTGTTAGTAAATCCATACCGGTCACCCAGCGCCTAAATACTAGGCCTCAAATTTATATCCCGCTAAATCTGTCGTTACCGCTATACTGTTGTGGATGGGCAAGTTATTTAGTGTCCGTCAAAGCACATTTTTTGTTCTGGGTTGAAATACAATTTCCAATTTAGCAATTTCATAATTTAGTGGTTTCTGCTATATCAGAGCTATTTGAAATCTATCCCTAAAAGGGTATATAATATTCAAGGTGCACATAGGGTCATTCAGAATAACTTCTCACACGCTACTGTGCATTTCCAAGTCTAATTCTCTCACTAAATCCATACCGGTCACCCAGCGCCTAAATACTAGGCCTCAAATTTATATCCCGCTGAATTTGAAAACTATACATTGGGCCAAATAATATTTTTGTTGTTGTGGTGAACCATAACAATAAGGAAAACATCTAGTAAGGGACGCGGACGTGGACATAGTCGTGGTGGTGTTAGTGGACCCTCTGGTGCTGGGAGAGGACGTGACCATTCTGCCACATCCACACGTCCTAGTGTACCAACTACCTCAGGTCCCAGTAGCCGCCAGAATTTACAGCGATATATGGTGGGGCCCAATGCCGTTCTAAGGATGGTAAGGCCTGAGCAGGTACAGGCATTAGTCAATTGGGTGGCCGACAGTGGATCCAGCACGTTCACATTATCTCCCACCCAGTCTTCTGCAGAAAGCGCACAGATGGCGCCTGAAAACCAACCCCATCAGTCTGTCACATCACCCCCATGCCTACCAGGGAAACTGTCTCAGCCTCAAGTTATGCAGCAGTCTCTTATGCTGTTTGAAGACTCCGCTGGCAGGGTTTCCCAAGGGCATCCACCTAGCCCTTCCCCAGCGGTGAAAGACATAGAATGCACTGACGCACAACCACTTATGTTTCCTGATGATGAGGACATGGGAATACCACCTCAGCATGTCTCTGATGATGACGAAACACAGGTGCCAACTGCTGCGTCTTTCTGCAGTGTGCAGACTGAACAGGAGGTCAGGGATCAAGACTGGGTGGAAGACGATGCAGGGGACGATGAGGTCCTAGACCCCACATGGAATGAAGGTCGTGCCACTGACTTTCACAGTTCGGAGGAAGAGGCAGTAGTGAGACCGAGCCAACAGCGTAGCAAAAGAGGGAGCAGTGGGCAAAAGCAGAACACCCGCCGCCAAGAGACTCCGCCTGCTACTGACCGCCGCCATCTGGGACCGAGCACCCCAAAGGCAGCTTCAAGGAGTTCCCTGGCATGGCACTTCTTCAAACAATGTGCTGACGACAAGACCCGAGTGCTTTGCACGCTGTGCCATCAGAGCCTGAAGCGAGGCATTAACGTTCTGAACCTTAGCACAACCTGCATGACCAGGCACCTGCATGCAAAGCATGAACTGCAGAGGAGTAAACACCTTAAAACCAAGGAAGTCACTCAGGCTCCCCCTGCTACCTCTTCTGCTGCTGCCGCCTCGGCCTCTTCTGCTGCTGCTGCCTCGGCCTCTTCCTCCGCCTCTGGAGGAACGTTGGCACCTGCCGCCCAGCAAACAGGGGATGTACCACCAACACCACCACCACCTCCGTCACCAAGCGTCTCAACCATGTCACACGGCAGCGTTCAGCTCTCCATCTCACAAACATTTGAGAGAAAGCGTAAATTCCCACCTAGCCACCCTCGATCCCTGGCCCTGAATGCCAGCATTTCTAAACTACTGGCCTATGAAATGCTGTCATTTAGGCTGGTGGACACAGACAGCTTCAAACAGCTCATGTCGCTTGCTGTCCCACAGTATGTTGTTCCCAGCCGCCACTACTTCTCCAAGAGAGCCGTGCCTTCCCTGCACAACCAAGTATCCGATAAAATCAAGTGTGCACTGTGCAACGCCATCTGTAGCAAGGTCCACCTAACCACAGATACGTGGACCAGTAAGCACGGCCAGGGACGCTATATCTCCCTAACTGCACACTGGGTAAATGTAGTGGCAGCTGGGCCCCAGGCGGAGAGCTGTTTGGCGCACGTCCTTCCGCCGCCAAGGATCGCAAGGCAACATTCTTTGCCTCCTGTTGCCACCTCCTCCTTCTCGGCTTCCTCCTCCTCTTCTTCCACCTGCTCATCCAGTCAGCCACACACCTTCACCACCAACTTCAGCACAGCCCGGGGTAAACGTCAGCAGGCCATTCTGAAACTCATATGTTTGGGGGACAGGCCCCACACCGCACAGGAGTTGTGGCGGGGTATAGAACAACAGACCGACGAGTGGTTGCTGCCGGTGAGCCTCAAGCCCGGCCTGGTGGTGTGTGATAATGGGCGAAATCTCGTTGCAGCTCTGGGACTAGCCAATTTGACGCACATCCCTTGCTTAGCGCATGTGCTGAATTAGGTGGTGCAGAAGTTCATTCACAACTACCCCGACATGTCAGAGCTGCTGCATAAAGTGTGGGCCGTCTGTTCGCGCTTCCGGCGTTCACATCCTGCTGCTGCTCGCCTGTCTGCGCTACAGCGTAACTTTGGCCTTCCCGCTCACCGCCTCATATGCGACGTGCCCACCAGGTGGAACTCCACCTTGCACATGCTGGACAGACTGTGCGAGCAGCAGCAGGCCATAGTGGAGTTTCAGCTGCAGCACGCACGGGTCAGTCGCACTACAGAACAGCACCACTTCACCACCAATGACTGGGCCTCCATGCGAGACCTGTGTGCCCTGTTGCGCTGTTTCGAGTACTCCACCAACATGGCCAGTGGCGATGACGCTGTTATCAGCATTACAATACAACTTCTATGTCTCCTTGAGAAAACACTTAGGGCGATGATGGAAGAGGAGATGGCCCAGGAGGAGGAGGAGGAAGAGGGGTCATTTTTAGCACTTTCAGGCCAGTCTCTTCGAAGTGACTCAGAGGGAGGTTTTTGGCAACAGCAGAGGCCAGGTACAAATGTGGCCAGCCAGGGCCCACTACTGGAGGACGAGGAGGACGAGGATGAGGAGGAGGTGGAGGAGGATGAGGATGAAGCATGGTCACAGCGGGGTGGCACCCAACGCAGCTCGGGTCCATCACTGGTGCGTGGCTAGGGGGAAAGGCAGGACGATGACGATACGCCTCCCACAGAGGACAGCTTGTCCTTACCCCTGGGCAGCCTGGCACACATGAGCGACTACATGCTGCAGTGCCTGCGCAACGACAGCAGAGTTGCCCACATTTTTACCTGTGCGGACTACTGGGTTGCCACCCTGCTGGATCCACGCTACAAAGACAATGTGCCCACCTTACTTCCTGCACTGGAGCGTGATAGGAAGATGCGCGAGTACAAGCGCACGTTGGTAGACGCGCTACTGAGAGCATTCCCAAATGTCACAGGGGAACAAGTGGAAGCCCAAGGCCAAGGCAGAGGAGGAGCAAGAGGTCGCCAAGGCAGCTGTGTCACGGCCAGCTCCTCTGAGGGCAGGGTTAGCATGGCAGAGATGTGGAAAACTTTTGTCAACACGCCACAGCTAACTGCACCACCACCTGATACGCAACGTGTTAGCAGGAGGCAACATTTCACTAACATGGTGGAACAGTACATGTGCACACCCCTCCACGTACTGACTGATGGTTCGGCCCCATTCAACTTCTGGGTCTCTAAATTGTCCACGTGGCCAGAGCTAGCCTTTTATGCCTTGGAGGTGCTGGCCTGCCCGGCGGCCAGCGTTTTGTCTGAACGTGTATTCAGCACGGCAGGGGGCGTCATTACAGACAAACGCAGCCGCCTGTCTACAGCCAATGTGGACAAGCTGACGTTCATAAAAATGAACCAGGCATGGATCCCACAGGACCTGTCCGTCCCTTGTCCAGATTAGACATTAACTACCTCCCCTTAACCATATATTATTGGACTCCAGGGCACTTCCTCATTCAATGCTATTTTTATTTTCATTTTACCATTATATTGCGAGGCTACCCAAAGTTGAATGAACCTCTCCTCTGTCTGGGTGCCAGGGCCTAAATATATGCCAATGGACTGTTCCAATGTTGGGTGACGTGAAGCCTGATTCTCTGCTATGACATGCAGACTAATTCTCTGCTGACATGAAGCCAGATCCTCTGTTACGGGACCTCTCTCCTCTGCCTGGGTGCTGGGCCTAAATATCTGACAATGGACTGTTGCAGTGGTGGCTGACGTGAAGCCTGATTTTCTGCTATGACATGCAGACTGATTCTCTGCTGACATGAAGCCAGATCCTCTGTTACGGGACCTCTCTCCTCTGCCTGGGTGCTGGGCCTAAATATATGCCAATGGACTGTTGCAGTGGTGGCTGACGTGAAGCCTCATTCTCTGCTATGACATGCAGACTAATTCTCTGCTGACATGAAGCCAGATTGTCTGTTACGGGACCTCTCTCCTCTGCCTGGGTGCTGGGCCTAAATTTATGAAAATGGACTCTTACAGTGGTGGGTGACGTGAAGCCTGATTCTCTGCTATGACATGAAGACTGATTCTCTGCTATGACATGAAGACTGATTCTCTGCTGACATGAAGCCAGATTGTCTGTTACGGGACCTCTCTCCTCTGCCTGGGTGCTGGGCCAAATTTATGACAATGGACTGTTGCAGTGGTGGCTGACGTGAAGCCTGATTCTCTGCTATGACATGCAGACTGATTCTCTGCTGACATGAAGCCAGATCCTCTGTTACGGGACCTCTCTCCTCTGCCTGGGTGCTGGGCCTAAATTTATGAAAATGGACTGTTGCAGTGGTGGGTGACGTGAAGCCTGATTCTCTGCTATGATATGAAGACTGATTCTCTGCTGACATGAAGCCAGATCCTCTGTTACGGGACCTCTCTCCTCTGCCTGGGTGCTGGGCCTAAATATCTGACAATGGACTGTTGCATTGGTGGCTGACGTGAAGCCTGATTCTCTGCTATGACATGCAGACTAATTCTCTGCTGACATGAAGCCAGATTGTCTGTTACGGGACCTCTCTCCTCTGCCTGGGTGCTGGGCCTAAATTTATGAAAATTGACTCTTACAGTGGTGGGTGACGTGAAGCCTGATTCTCTGCTATGACATGAAGACTGATTCTCTGCTGACATGAAGCCAGATTGTCTGTTACGGGACCTCTCTCCTCTGCCTGGGTGCTGGGCCTAAATTTATGAAAATGGACTGTTGCAGTGGTGGGTGACGTGAAGCCTGATTCTCTGCTATGATATGAAGACTGATTCTCTGCTGACATGAAGCCAGATCCTCTGTTACGGGACCTCTCTCCTCTGCCTGGGTGCTGGGCCTAAATATCTGACAATGGACTGTTGCATTGGTGGCTGACGTGAAGCCTGATTCTCTGCTATGACATGCAGACTAATTCTCTGCTGACATGAAGCCAGATTGTCTGTTACGGGACCTCTCTCCTCTGCCTGGGTGCTGGGCCTAAATTTATGAAAATGGACTGTTGCAGTGGTGGGTGACGTGAAGCCTGATTCTCTGCTATGACATGAAGACTGATTCTCTGCTGACATGAAGCCAGATTGTCTGTTACGGGACCTCTCTCCTCTGCCTGGGTGCTGGGCCTAAATTTATGAAAATGGACTCTTACAGTGGTGGGTGACGTGAAGCCTGATTCTCTGCTATGACATGAAGACTGATTCTCTGCTGACATGAAGCCAGATTGTCTGTTACGGGACCTCTCTCCTCTGCCTGGGTGCTGGGCCTAAATTTATGAAAATGGACTCTTACAGTGGTGGGTGACGTGAAGCCTGATTCTCTGCTATGACATGAAGACTGATTCTCTGCTATGACATGAAGACTGATTCTCTGCTGACATGAAGCCAGATTGTCTGTTACGGGACCTCTCTCCTCTGCCTGGGTGCTGGGCCTAAATTTATGACAATGGACTGTTGCAGTGGTGGCTGACGTGAAGCCTGATTCTCTGCTATGACATGCAGACTGATTCTCTGCTGACATGAAGCCAGATCCTCTGTTACGGGACCTCTCTCCTCTGCCTGGGTGCTGGGCCTAAATTTATGAAAATGGACTGTTGCAGTGGTGGGTTACGTGAAGCCTGATTCTCTGCTATGATATGAAGACTGATTCTCTGCTGACATGAAGCCAGATCCTCTGTTACGGGACCTCTCTCCTCTGCCTGGGTGCTGGGCCTAAATATCTGACAATGGACTGTTGCATTGGTGGCTGACGTGAAGCCTGATTCTCTGCTATGACATGCAAACTGATTCTCTGCTGACATGAAGCCAGATTGTCTGTTACGGGACCTCTCTCCTCTGCCTGGGTGCTGGGCCTAAATTTATGAAAATGGACTGTTGCAGTGGTGGGTGACGTGAAGCCTGATTCTCTGCTATGACATGAAGACTGATTCTCTGCTGACATGAAGCCAGATTGTCTGTTACGGGATCTCTCTCCTCTGCCTGGGTGCCGGGGCCTAAATATCTGAGAATGGACTGTTCCAGTGGTGGGTGACGGGAAGCTAGATTCTCTGCTATGGGACCTCTCTCCAATTGATTTTGGTTAATTTTTATTTATTAAATTTTTATTTTAATTCATTTCCCTATCCACATTTGTTTGCAGGGGATTTACCTACATGTTGCTGCCTTTTGCAGCCCTCTAGCCCTTTCCTGGGCTGTTTTACAGCCGTTTTAGTGCCGAAAAGTTCGGGTCCCCATTGACTTCAATGGGGTTCGGGTTCGGGACGAAGTTCGGATCGGGTTCGGATCCCGAACCCGAACATTTTCGGGAAGTTCGGCCGAACTTCTCGAACCCGAACATCCAGGTGTTCGCTCAACTCTACAATAAAGTATTCATAGAGAGTATATTATCCGATCAGAAGTAAGGGGCGAGTATCTTCAACTGTCTCCCTCCGAGATGATGCGGCCGGGTGTCAGTTTGCCTTGCTTCTTCCTTTGTTTCAACGATTTCCCTGTGCCGACCAGCTCCCATGGAGTCGGGGGTGTAATTTCTGGTGGAATGCTGATGTCAGTAGTCATTGACCAGTCTGGAACATCTAAGTTATCAATGTCCATAATTTTCTGAGCTTCTTGGAAATCTCTATGCGTTTTGATGACCAGCCTTTTTTCTTTCCATTGTATCAATATTCCAAAGGGAAAATACCATCTTTTTAGAAGGATCTGGTCTTTAACCAGGGTATCGTCCGATCTTCACTATAAGATTGCGTTTAAATGGCCCCCGTATTTTAAGTGCTTTTCCTCTATAGGAGGTGGTACTGTAATTATTGCAGGATTATATCAGCTTACTATTTGTCCTGTTCTAGGGAACAGAAGTTGGATGTTGTGAGTTCACTAAAGAGTGATTTTCGCCCCCTGGTGAAGAGCTAATGCTAAGTATGTCTCAAAAATTCTACTACATATATCATATAAGTTGTATTGGTTTGACTCATAAAGATGCTGTATTAATAAGCCGTTATGAGTGTTGACACTGTACAACTTCCAGCAGGTATATGAAACACGTGTCACAGATATAACTTCAATATGCCCTTCTTTATTGCGGCCCGGCGGGTGTGAGGGTCACATATGTATGCGAGGACCGTAGGCGAAACTAAGGGACTTACATGAGGGGACAAGCCAATCCAAGGATCTCTGCTCCCCTGCGCAAAGCTGCAGGGATTCGCTGCAATTTCGGGTGTTGCGCCCGTTAGCGTTGCTCCAAGATGGCGCCTCAGACTTCTGCTCGGCCCAGCCAACAGCTGTGCACTGAGCTCTGCTGTTGTGTAAATTATGCACTCTGTCTTGCGCCGGCGAAAGGACTAGGTCGGGGGTACGGGATCCTTCTCCTGGCTCAGATTATGTTCCGTTACCGGCAGGACAAACAGAGATCACACTTTGTACCTTTTGCTGGGAGTCGTCCAGGTTTACTGCGACCCTTGTCTCCGACTCTGGCTCCCTCTGCCCACAGAACTCTGCAAGCACTTTAGAGCGGCCCCGCACTCCTCAAGTTTGCTTCGGCTCCCGGCTGGATCTTCTTTAACCGGTCTCAGATGACGTTAGATTCCGAGGAGAGCAGCGCTGTTTCACAGTGTTCGCAAGTCCTTGCCAGGTATGAGGCAATATATGTTGATCGCGGGTATTTAGAGCGGCAATGTTACAGTGAGCCGCTAGGGAACGGCACCTAAGGTCTCGGCCGAGCGCCGAAATAAAGTCTGGTGCTTGAAGGTGTGCAGCAGGCCACAATTGAAAGTCGACTGCAAACCCAAAAGGATGGTACTATAAGGTTCCTGGCAGTGTCCTGGATCTATATAACGAGTTTGTGAATTGATCAGTCCAATTTTAGCTGAGAAAAATCGCTTTATAAGCTGTCTATGCTCAGAGCTCTTTCAGGCTGCATCCACACAGCTCTGCCAGTTAATGAATTTTCTTTGTTATTTAATGGACTTGGAAAATTGAATGATTTTTAGGTGCATCTTCAAGTGGAATAAAATGTTCATCCAATTGCACAAGCTCATAGGCACATTCTCTTTTATCTGAGAAAAAAGGTGGAAGAAGAGCTCCAGAACTTAGTGGATGACGATATTTTTTTAAACAGTCACTGTCTCTACCCCATGAGTTTCTCCAAAGTAGGAATTTGTGTGGATATGTGCCTTCCAAATGTTGCCATTCAGATATAAAGATACATCTCTCCCACAATAAATTATATTATCCATCTAGTAAATGGAACTACTTTTTTTTCAAAACTGGACCTTAACAAAAGGTTACCATCAGCTAGAACTGAGTCCAGAGTCAAAATACTTGACAACATTTTCTGCACATTTAGGCCAAAGAAGGTACAAGCACTTTACCTTTGGAGTTGGCTCTGCAGCGGAAATTTTTCAAGATGCCATAAGTAGAGTCATATAACACATTTCTAATGCTTTCAGTTACAGTGATGACATACTAGTCTTTGGCAAAACTCAAGCTGAAAACCATGCATTACATGCTGTTTGTGAGTGTTTGTCATCTCAAGGATTCACATTAAACACAGAAATGTGAATTTAACAAAAATTCCTGGAATACAGCCTGATCCTAAAAAGGTACAAGCAATAAAAATGGCCTCCATTGAATGAAGTTTGTTCCTTTCTTGGATGGAATTGTGGAAAGAAGCTTATTTAGAGTACCACTGAAACAGACTCTACAAATTACTGTGCAACTATATAAGTATGCTACATTCAACAACTAATGCTGCTCTTGCCCAACTACTATTTAACAGAACTCCTCGTATACATATCCCTGATGTGACCAACTATGAACGTCCTGCTGACTCTACTGTAAGACCAGCAGGCTTCAACAACAAGGAGAAAATGAAACAGAATGCAGACAAGAGACAAAATGCCCAACCATCTTCTATACAGAGGGGTGATAAACTTGTACGCCAGAAGCAGAACAACAAGATTTCTCCTGTGTATGACCCAGAAGAATACTACGTAACAGCCAAGAAAGGAAGTATGGTTATATACTGATGAGCAAAAGGAATGTGAGAGCAGGTTGTAATTTGTACTATACAAGAGGAAACAGATTGTTCCACCACCAGGAGCAAAACAGTAACAATGCAGTTACATGGCAAGAATCTGCATAACTAATCATATGCTAAATAGCTGCAAGTCCAATTTATGTATGAGATAGCCAAGATGATTCTCTATAAAATGATGGTAGCCTCACTTTCAAAGCTGTAGTGAATGGGGAGATATGGAGCGTGAAAGTCAAAAGTTTAAAACATTGTTACCCTTTTGCTCATCAGTGTAGATGAGCAAGATGGACACTATGTAACCCGGAATGCCTCACATTTCAAGGTATTACCAGCAGGAACTGTTGATAAAGCCCCTCAGACCCCTGGAGATGTTACTAAGAGTGATGGTTCTCAACAGGAAGTAGCTAGCTTTTCAGAAAACAGTGTTTGCTAACAACCAATACCTGTGAGAGAAAGAATTGTGGTTCTTTGGATCCTGCCTGTGGACTATTAGACTATTAATGACTGTAAAATTGTAATGTTTATTTTTTGGGTGTTTTCCCTTTAGAAGCTTTATTAATGTTGTTTTGTAAAAAAAAAAAAAAAGAGGGGGGTGATATGCAGCAAGCATCCATCTCATCTTATTTTATCCATTAATAAAATAAGTTATTGTTGAATTTCATCCCTGCCTGCTTCCATTTCATGAAGATATCACACCACTTGGACATTTATGGCATATTGATAGGATATGCCATAAATGTCTGATAGTTATGGGGCCCTTAAAGGGGCTGTCTCATCATGGACAATGGGGGCATATCGCTAGGATATGCCCCCATTGTCTTATAGGTGTGGGTCCCATCACTGGGAACCGCACCTATATTGAGAACGGAGCCCCGCAAGGTGGTGGCTGGAGGACTCCGGTCCAGCCACCACCAAGCTGGCTCCCCATAGAAGTTAATGGGATCGTACCGCGCAAGCGCGGCCCCCACTCCCAATCATTTCTATGGGGCCGACGTAAATAGCAGAACCAGCACTTGACTATTTTCGCCAGCCCCATAGAAAATGTATGGAGGGCGGCTGCGCATGCACAGTGTTCCCTCCTTCACTTGCGGGGCTCCGTTTTCGATATAGGTGCGGGTGGGACCTGTGCATATAAGACAATGGGGGCATATCCTAGCGACATGCCCCCATTGTCCATGAAGAGACAACCCCTATAAGTTAATGTAGACCAAGCTGCAGATGCGCGGATACCCCTCCATTCACTGCTATAGGACTTCCAAAATAGCCAAGCACTCGCTTTGCTATTCTGGAAGTGAATGGAGAGCATTGAGCGCATGCTATTCCAGAAGTGAATGGAGAACATTTAGCGCATCATGAGATAGCAGCAAGTCCCAGTGGTGGAACCTGCGCCTTTTGGACATTTATGGCGTATCTTATTGATATGCCATAAATATCCCAGATGGGAATACCTCTTTAATAGAAGTCCCTCCCTTTTTCTGTGTCTATATTCTTTTCCAAGTCAGGCTTTATTAACAATTATAGTGTTGTAAATTTGTGAAAAACTTAAAGCTATTACATTAAAACCTGGTGCTGGGTATTTTATTTACGTTACTCTCTTTAGAAATGTAAAAGTCATCTGGACTATTTTGTTAAAGTAACCTGCTGAGAAAAGCAGTGGGAGATGGAATGGTTCAGCAACATTCTTGTCAGACACCTTAGACAAGCTTCAGGCAGTGGGGAGAAATTCAAGATACAAGTGGTAAAACAGTTTAAAACGTTTTTATAACAAAAAGCGGTTAAGAATAGAAGAAAGATGTGGTCCCGGGAAGCTTACAGCTGTTACAGACCAAGCAGCAGTGGTTGTCTTTTTCAGCTCGGAAATAAGATAACTTTCAAGCTAAGGGTGTTTGATTCCAAGGCTTTGTCCTTTCTCCCAGGAAAGGTCTCTGTGTTGTAATGTGGCCTGTAAAAAACAACTCAGGTGGCAAATGCAGCTTACTGGTCTGCTACTGTAGCTACAATGAAATCCCACATCGGTGAAATTGTACATTTGGGCACATCAAAACAAATAGCAGGTATCAGCTTCCTGTGTGTGAATTAGGGTTTGAATTCATTGTACCACTGTCTTCAGCTCTGCTAGGGTTAATCTTCTCTCTATGAGCTGCATCACTGTGTCCAATTGCTAAATCAGCTGCTCCTACATATACCTGGCTGTTTCCTTCAGTGGTGCCTGGGCAAAAGGTATCTTCAGATCTGCCAGGTCACTCTTGCCTGAAAAGACCTATAATCCATTAGTGTGTCTGCCTGCCCACCTGATCTGTTCATCTGTCTGTGCTCTGTTTTCTGCCTGGTGTCTCTGTGCCACTTGCCCTGACCCTCGGATTGTTTCTTGGATTTTCATGCACTCTGTCTGCCTGACCTCAGCCTGGTTCTTTGTGTTTTGCCTGATCCTTCTGTGTCTTGTACTGGTGTCTCTGACTAGTGTGGATCAGCTGTCAACTACACCAGGACTATTTCAAGAGGTAATGGGCTTTTGGCTCCCCTGCAGCAAAGGCCAACTCCCTGTACAGGTGTTAAAAAGTGAAAACCAGGGGACCACCAGGACAATGTCCTTAGGAATAGCCCAAAGTCAAGCCAGTTAGTTGTCAAAGTGGTTCCATGACTATTGTTCATAACAATGTGCCACAAGGTTAGCACAACATAATGTACTTAATATGATACCTACCTTACCTCTAGATGCAAACGGTGAATGTTAATAATTTGCTTCCACTGCTTTAAGGAGATATGTACAGTCAGCATTTGATTAATATCATTTGATTATAGTTTCTGTTTTTAAGTCTGAATTCCTCCATCATTTTGGATCCCAGGTGTTCTTTCATCCTGCCTTATGTTGATGCTATTTTCTCTCAATGTTAAATCAATTTTGCCTTTGGCTGAACATTATGCACTGTTGGTTGACTTATCACTGGCTGAACAAGTTGAACTATTGTTTCTATAAATCACCTTTGGCTGCACAGAATGATTTTTAATCGATCTACCCTTGACTTAAAATGCTCAACTGGGACTTCAGTTGCTTGATGGTCTTCACTCGAGAAGTGAATGAGATTTACTATAAAATACATAAATTATATAAGGTTTTTCTGCTCTTGCTCACAGTCAGATTAGATCAAAATCTATTTTTTTAATAGCTCAGCTTCCCTAGACAATGCACATTTCAACCCCAAATACCTTTTTTTCTACTGCAACACTATCCTCCAGAAGAAATAGCTATCATCACAATTTTTCCAGATATTTTGATCCTGAGCTACTGGTTGCAGAAGTTTTCTGCAGTGGGCATCACAGCGGCATCTTTTCCAGCACTTGGTCTGAAAGCCCACTTATTTTGCATAGCAGTCAAACAGAACTGCACAGGCTAGTTGAAGAAGCAATATATGGTGACTTCAGTTATACAATGCAGTGGACTGGAAGACAAAAGAGAGCATTAGGAACGAGAAACCGCCAAATCCTGGCTGTGGCAGTCACATGGCCACACTGCAATGTGAGTTGTCAGCAGAGGAAGGTGGGCAAAGGGAAAATAGTATACAATGCATCTTCAACAGATTGAATTAAAGGTGTAATTGCAACTTACCCCTTGAAAAAGCTGACCACAAAACACACGTCGGAGAGTGGTGGTGGCTGAAGTGTTGCCGGATTGCTTACTTTTGGTTGGTATGATAACTGCCTCTTACTTATTTATTCTGTTAACTTACTTGCTGTATTGTATGTAAATTGGGTAATATTGTCCATATGTAAGCAATTATCTTGACGGCTATACAGGTCCTTCTAAAAAAATTAGCATATTGTGATAAAGTTCATTATTTTCTGTAATGTACTGATAAACATTAGACTTTCATATATTTTAGATTCATTACACACAACTGAAGTAGTTCAAGCCTTTTATTGTTTTAATATTGATGATTTTGGCATACAGCTCATGAAAACCCAAATTTCCTATCTCAAAAAATTAGCATATTTAATCCGACCAATAAAAGAAAAGTGTTTTTAATACAAAAAAAGTCAACCTTCAAATAATTATGTTCAGTTATGCACTCAATACTTGGTCGGGAATCCTTTTGCAGAAATGACTGCTTCAATGCGGCGTGGCATGGAGGCAATCAGCCTGTGGCACTGCTGAGGTGTTATGGAGGCCCAGGATGCTTCGATAGCGGCCTTAAGCTCATCCAGAGTGTTGGGTCTTGCGTCTCTCAACTTTCTCTTCCCAATATCCCACAAATTCTTTATGGGGTTCAGGTCAGGAGAGTTGGCAGGCCAATTGAGCCCAGTAATACCATGGTCAGTAAACCATTTACCAGTGGTTTTGGCACTGTGAGCAGGTGCCAGGTCGTGCTGAAAAATGAAATCTTCATCTCCATAAAGCTTTTCAGCAGATGGAAGCATGAAGTGCTCCAAAATCTCCTGATAGCTAGCTGCATTGACCCTGCCCTTGATAAAACACAGTGGACCAACACCAGCAGCTGACATGGCAGCCCAGACCATCACTGACTGTGGGTGCTTGACACTGGACTTCAGGCATTTTGGCATTTCCCTCTCCCCAGTCTTCCTCCAGACTCTGGCACCTTGATTTCCGAATGACATGCAACAGTCCAGTGCTGCTTCTCTGTAGCCCAGGTCAGGCGCTTCTGCCGCTGTTTCTGGTTCAAAAGTGGCTTGACCTGGGGAATGCGGCACCTGTAGCCCATTTCCTGCACACGCCTGTACACTGTGGCTCTGGATGTTTCTACTCCAGACTCAGTCCACTGCTTCCGCAGGTCCCCCAAGGTCTGGAATCGGTCCTTCTCCACAATCTTCCTCAGGGTCCGGTCACCTCTTCTCGTTGTGCAGCGTTTTCTGCCACACTTTTTCCTTCCCACAGACTTCCCACTGAGGTGCCTTGATACAGCACTCTGGGAACAGCCTATTCGTTCAGAAATTTCTTTCTGTGTCTTACCCCCTTGCTTGAGGGTCAATGATGGCCTTCTGGACAGCAGTCAGGTCGGCAGTCTTACCCATGATTGCGGTTTTGAGTAATGAACCAGGCTGGGAGTTTTTAAAAGCCTCAGGAATCTTTTGCAGGTGTTTAGAGTTAATTAGTTGATTCAGATGATTAGGTTAATAGCTCGTTTAGAGAACCTTTTTATGATATGCTAATTTTTTGAGATAGGAATTTGGGGTTTTCATGAGCTGTATGCCAAAATCATCAATATTAAAACAATAAAAGGCTTGAACTACTTCAGTTGGTGTTTAATGAATCTAAAATATATGAAAGTCTAATGTTTATCAGTACATTACAGAAAATAATGAACTTTATCACAATATGCTAATTATTTGAGAAGGACCTGTATTGTTTGTGCCGTGGCTGTATTGCCACCCATCTATATATGCACTTGCAGTATATTAATTCTATCCTGCGGTCAGACCACCATAATCATTATTTTTTTTAAACATTTTGTAACTTGTTTGTGCCTGCTAATCATGTTGAGAATTATTTGTTAATAAAATTAATTAGTTAATTATGTCTACTGTGTGATTGAAAAGTTTTTTTTTATTATTTAACCTCATATATCCCCATTGGTTTTATTGTTCATCACGTATATGGGTTAATGTTATTTTATAGGGGAAAGTAGTTTTGGTGTTCGTAATTGCAACTTAGACTCAGAGAACCCATTTAAATTACACAAAACATATCTACAGGCCTCTGCGATTCAGATTCTGTGCTTAGAAATAAGATCTGAGGGCTCTAAAAAAATTAATAAATCTGTTATCAGATACAATTGCTGTAACTGTAACAAAACTTAATCCATGCTTATCAACATGCTTGATAATTGAACCTTACACGGGTCAAAATGTCATGGTATCTTCATGCTGGATCAATATAAACCATCTATTGATGTCCGTCTACAATATGATTGCCCCTGGCCATCAGTCAGGCCGCTCTCAAGGCAGATTTTAGGATATATTCAGACGGCTAATTTTTCCTGCCCATTCTTATGCACATTCTGCCCTAAAAGCCATGTGAAAACTGCATGTATTCAGCATCCCGTTAATTTCAAGTAGTTTAAGCAGCTTAGATTCTTCATGGATTTGAAGTGCATTTTGTTGAAATTACAGAGTTGCATACAGTGGATATAAAAAGTCTACACACCCTTGTTAAAATGTCAGGTTTCTGTGATTAGACAAATTAGACAAAGATAAATCATTTCAGAACTTTTTCCACCTTTAATTTTACCTATAAACTGTACCAATCAATTGAAAAGCAAACTGAAATCTTTTAGGTGGAGGGAAGAATTTTTTTTTTTTATGTGGTTGCATAAGTGTGCACACCCTCTTATAACTGGGGATGTAGCTGTGTTCAGAATTTAGCAATCACATTCAAAATCATGTTAAATAGGAGTCAGCATATACCTGCCATCATTTAAAGTGCCTCTGAATAACCCCAAATAAAGTTCAGCTGCTCTAGTTGGTCTTTCCTGAAAATGTATTAGTTGCATCGCACAGCAAAAGCCATGGTCCACAGAGAGCTTCCAAAACATCAGAGGGATCTCATTGTTAAAAGGTATCAGTCAGGAGAAGGGTACAAAATAATTTCCAAGGCATAAAATATACTATGGAACACAGTGAAGACAGTTACCATCAAGTGGAGAAAATATAGCATAACACTGACATTACCAAGAACTGGACATCCCTCCAAAATTGATGAAAAGATGAGAAGAAAACTGGTCTGGGAGGCTACCAAGAGGCCTACAGCAACATTAAAGGAGCTTTAGGAATATCTGGTAAGTACTGGCTGTGTGGTACATGTGACAACAATCTCCCGTATTCTTCATATGTCTGGGCTATGGGGTAGAGTGGCAAGACGAAGGTCTTTTCTTATGAAGAAAAACATCCAAGCCAGGCTACATTTTGCAAAAACACATCTGAAGTCTCCCAAAAGCATGTGGAAAAAAGTGCTATGGTCTGATAAAACCAAGGTTGAACTTTTTGGCCATAATTCCAAAAGATATGTTGCAATGGTGCAAAAACAACACTGCACATCACTAAAAGAACACCCTAACCACAGTGAAGCATGGTGGTGGCAACATCATGCTTTGGGGCTGTTTTTCTTCAGCTGGAATTGGGGCCTTAGTTAAGCTAGAGGAAATTATGAACAGTTCCAAATACCAGTCAATATTGGCACAAAACCTTCAGGCTTCTTATAGAAAGCTGAACGTGAAGAGGAACTTCATCTTTCAGCATGACAACGACCCAAAGCATACATCCAAATCAACAAAGGAATGGCTTCACCAGAAGAAGATTAAAGTTTTGAAATCACCCCCCAGCCAGTGCCCGGACAGATTTGGAGTGTTTTTGCAAAGAAGAGTGGGCAAATCTTGCCAAGTCAAAATGTGCCATGCTGATAGACTCATACCCAAACAGACTGAGTGCTGTAATAAAATCAAAAGGTGCTTCAACAAAGTATTAGTTTAAGGGTGTGCACACTTATGCAACCATATTCTTTTATTTTTATATTTTTTTTTCCATCAAGGTAAAAGATTTCAATTGAGTTGTACAGTTTATAGGTCACATTAAAGGTGGAAAAAGTTCTGAAATGATTTATCTGTCAATTTTTTTTTTTACATCACAGAAACCTAACATTTTAACAGGGGTGTGTAGACTTTTTATATCCACTGTATTTTCTTGATGCAAAATAGGGCTCGTTGAAGCCACTTGTGGATTCACAGCATAACAAACTAACAAATCCACAACAGAAATCAGACAAATCTGTCAGATAATGTAAGAAATATCTGATATCATCACAGGGAAAGAAAAAGTTTGACATTTTTGTATAGTTACAGCTCAAGTTAAAGAACATTTACCTGATAAAGCAGTGGTCTATCTGTGGTGCTTCACCTTTTTAGGGGCTGCAACACAAAAGCAAAATAGCAGTATCCATACACTTGAAATAGCAGTTGGATCTTTTAGTTACATTTTATTTCTCACTCAGTCTTTATCAAACGTCGAAACATAAAAATCAAATAGAATTGCTTGTTTTACCTTTTAATAACTTCCTCTCTAGTGCCCTTCCAGTCAGTGCAATTTTTTTTTCTGAAACCTTAAAAAGTCATCTCCCCCAAATCCTCCTATTGTGGATATTTAATATTAGTGTCTCAGACCCTATGGGCCTTACAGAAGAAGTTAGTCACAGTGGTTTAGATTCCTGTTCAGTGTGGCCAATTTACTGTTGTCCTTCTGTGCTCAGTGGTTCAGTACGTTGGGCAACAGCTCTTGACCAACGGACATATAGCACTGCTGAGTTACAGGTGTTTCTTTGCTCATCACTGACATTGTTATAAGCCAATGGTGAATAACAGCTCTCCTTCGTACCCCATAGAAGCTGCATTCAAATATTTATTCTATAAGTGATCAGTGAAGGACAGAGTGACTATGATGTGAAAGCTGATCCTTTGTCACTGATACAGTAGTAGAAATCACAGGCCAGTACATAGCTAGTGTCAGCATGTGCTGCAGTGTCCAATGCAGTCTCAGTGTATGAAATTCCTGAAAATGCTAAAAATCCAGGTATCTCAGAGCTGCAGTACAATTGTTAATGACTAAAAATAGGCATCTTTACATGTAAAGATTATCAGCATAAAATATGCACAATGCATTCAGAAAGTCTTCAGATATTTTCACTTTTCTTTTTTCACAGTGTGAAAGAGGCAATTGTGGGTGAGGATGTGGAAACCTTATGGGTGGAATTTCAAAGGGATAAAAACACTGAAAAAATAATACTTGGTGTAATCTATAGACCCTCTAACATCACAGAAGAGATAGAAACACAACTGTATAACCAAATAGAGTGGGCTGCACAAGCTGGTACAGTGGTCATAATGGGAGATTTTAACTTCCCAGACATTGACTGGGGTCATGATTCTGCCTCAACCACGAAGGGGAGAAAATTCCTCAACTTTCTGCAGGACCACTTTATGGGCCAGTTTGTAGAAGCTCCCACTAGGGGCGATGTTCTGTTGGATCTGGTAATTTCTAATGATGCAGTGCTTGTTGGTAATGTTACTGTTCGAGAAACAATAGGTAATAGTGACCACAATATAATTATACTCCCACTAAACAATAAGAAGCAAACTCTGTCAG
Source organism: Bufo gargarizans (assembly GCF_014858855.1). Lineage (NCBI taxonomy): Eukaryota > Metazoa > Chordata > Amphibia > Anura > Bufonidae > Bufo > Bufo gargarizans. Next base: position 438,723,990 of record NC_058081.1, on the reverse strand, counting down.
GCAGAATAAAGACACTAAATTTCAAAAAGGCTACTTTCCCTTGGTTGAGGGCAGAATTTCAGGGCATAGACTGGATACAGCTACTGTCACATAATAATACTGAGGATAAATGGTAGAGCTTTAAATCCACATTGAGTAATTGCACTAAAAAATTTATTCCTTTAGGTCAGTGATTGGCAAACTGCTGATCTCCATCTGTTGTAAAACCATCATGCCCTGCTGTAGGTTGATAGCTGTAGGCAGACTGGGCATACTGGGAGTAGTAGCTTTACAACAGCTGGAGAGCCACAGTTTGCCCATCCCTGCTCTAGGTAACAAGTATAAACAGCTAAAATTACCCCCCCCCCCCCATGGCTTACAGCTACTGTAAAAAGGGCAATAAAAGACAAAAAAAAGGGCATTTAAAAAATACAAATCTGAGGGGTCAGCTGTAGCGCTTGAAGATTACAAAGGGCTTAAATTCTGTAAAAAGGAGATAAAATTTGCAAAAAATACAAAACGAGCAGCTGGTAGCAAAAGAGAGCAAAACAAATCCCCAAAAATGTGTTAAATATATAAATGCTAAACAACCTAGGTCTGAGCAGGTAGGTCCACTAAATAATGGTAAAGGGGGAGTAGTCACTGAACATAAGGAAAAGGTAGAGTTACTAAATGTTTTTTTTAGTTCTGTATATACAAAAGAAAAGAAAGGAGCTGATATCTGTGGTGCCGGGGCTGTTAGTACATCCAGTGATATACTCACTTGGCTAACTGTAGATATGGTCCAAAACAAGTTAAATGGGGTAAATGTGAACAAGGCTCCAGGTCCAGATGGCTTACACCCAAGAGTGCTTAAAGAGCTCAGTTCAGTCATTGCTGTGTCCCTGTTTATAATTTTTAAAGATTCTCTAGGTACTGGTACAGTGCCAAGTGATTGGCTCAAGGAAAACGTGGTGCCCATATTTAAAAAAGGATCAAGGTACTTCACAGGTAATTATAGACCAGTTAGTTTAACTTCTGTAGTGGGAAAAATGTTTGAAGGACACTTAAGGGACTATATACAAGAGTATGTGACTGTAAACAATATTATAAGTGATAATCAACATGGGTTTACCAAGGACAGAAGTTGTCAGACTAACCTGATTTGTTTTTATGAGGAGGTGAGTAGTAGCCTGGACAGAGGGATGGCTGTGGATGTAGTGTTTCTGGATTTTGCAAAGGCTTTTGATACTGTCCCTTATAGACTTTTAATAAGTAAAGTAAGGTCTATAGGCTTGGAAAGTATAGTTTGTAATTGGGTTGAAAACTGGCTGAAGGACCGTGTCCAGAGAGTTGTGGTCAATGATTCCTATTCAGAATGATCCCGGGTTATAAGTGGTGTACCCTAAGGTTCAGTGCTAGGCCCTTTATTATTTTATTTATTTATTAATGATATCGAGAATGAGATTAATAGCACCATTTCTATTTTTGCAGATGATACTAACCTATGTAGAACTGTACAGTCTATGGAAGATGTCCATAAAGTACAAGCTGACTTGAACACTCTGAGTGATTGGGCATCAACTTGGTAAATGAAGTTCAATGTGGACAAATGTAAAGTTATGCATCTTGGTAGTAATAATCTCTGTGCTTCATATGTCCTAGGTGATGCAACACTGGGAGAGTAACTTATAGAGAAAGATTTGGGTGTCCTTGTGGATGGTAGATTAAATTACAGTATACAATGTCAATCAGCTGCTTCCAAGCCCTCCAGTATAGTCATGCATTAAACGAGGCATGGACTAGCAGGGCAGGAATGTAATATTACCACTTTACAAAGCGTTTGTGCAGCCTCATCTGGAATATGCAGTTCATTTCTGGGCACCAGTCCATAGAAAGGATGCACTATAGCTGAAAAAAGTACAAGGAAAGCGACTAAACTGATAAGAGGCATGGAGGGTCTTAGTTATGAAGAAAGAGTAAAATAATTGAATTTATTTAGTCTTGAGAAGAGACGTCTAAAGGGGGACATGATTAACCTATACAAATATATAAATGGGCCATACAAAAAATACGGTGAAAAACTGTTCCATGTAAAATGCGCTCAAAAGACAAGGGGGCATTGCCTCCGATTAGAGAGGAAAAAGTTCAGTCTTCGGAAACGTCAAAGCTTCTTTACTGTAAGAACTGTGAAGCTGTGGACAGTTATTTTCAGGTCAAACCAGAGATATTTGATTAGCTTTAAGTCAGTGCATTTACAAAGTTTTCTCTAAGCCATTCCAGTGTTGTTTTGGCTGTGTGCTTAGGGTCATTAGAAGGTAACCCTCTGGTCCAGTCCAGAGCACATTGGATCAAGTTTTTAAGAATATCCCTGTACTTTGTTCCATTCATCTTTCCCTCAACTCTGACCAGTCACCCTGTCTAGCTGCTGAAAAACATCCCCATAACATGATGCTGCTACCACCATGCTTTGCTGTAGGGATGGTATTGGGCAAGTGATGAGCAGTACCTGGTTTCCTTCAGACATGACACTTACAATTGGGGTGAAAATATTTAATTTTGGCTTCTTCAGATTGGAGAATCTTGTTTGTTAGTTAAAGAGTTCTTTAGGTGTTTTTTTTCTTTTTTTGTGCAAACTTTCGTATCTTTTACTGATGGGAGACTTCTTTCTGGCCACTCTGCCATAATGTAAGAGCAAACTATATACAGTTTATTTATCTCTCTGAGCACATCACTGCAGGCATAGTAAAGTAATTAAACAGCTGGCATTATACTGTTGGTCTATTATTCACATAGACCTTGTGCTACATTGGGATACTTGTGGATATGGATATGGATATGATCGCTCCAGCTATATAAGACAAAGGTCTCAGCAGTGACCGGGAATAAATTCCTCTGCCATAATAGAGCCGGAGGCTACATATGCTGTTCACTCGGCACCAGCAGTGTTTCGCTAACTATTAAATACAGTTTACAATGTCCCTACTTCCTGATGAAACACTGAGATAGTGAGACAAACAGTGTAGAAAAGCGTCAAGATAGACATGTCATTGTAGCAAGCGTAGCTAGTGGGCATGGTAGCAGAGTTAATTCAGAGTGAGGCATGCTTACTCTGCTGGGGCATGCTGGGAAGGCAGCAATAGCTGTTTTCTATATGCACAGGATCAACAAGAGCAGTGTTAGTTTGGATATGACTAATGTGCGATGCTGGGCAGCACCTGTGTATCAGAGAAAGCTCAGTTGGGATACATTTAGTATCTAAGGACGCTCACAACAGTAGTGCTAGCACAAAGGGATTTATTCCTGGTCACTGCTGGGACATTTTTCATATGTAGCTGGAGAAATCATATTCATATCCATAAGTAACCCAATCTGGCACGAGGTCTGTGTGAATAATAGACTAACAGTACAATATTGCCAGCTGGTTAATGACTTTACTCCACCTCAAGTGACACACTGGGAATAATCTGTATATGTTCTTACCTTATCCCAATGTTCCCCTGCCCAGCCTATTTGTGAAAAGAATTTCTGGTTGAGCCACATATTTATGTGTATTTTTAATGAGTACCTTTAACCACTTCCCATCTGGGCCATTTGCCCCCTTCCTGACCAGGCCTAATTTTGCAAATCTGACATATCTCACTTTATGTGGTAATAACTTTGGAACGCTTTTACTTTGTACTTCATGCTAGTCATAAATTTTAGTCAATATATTTCACCTTTATTTATTAAAAAAAAACAAATTTTCCAAACATTTTGAAAAATTTTCAATTTTCAACATTTCAATTTCTCTGCTTTTAAAACAGAAAGTGAAACCTCATAAAATATTTATTGCTTAACATTCCCCATATGTTTACTTTATGTTGGCATCATTTTGGAAATGTCATTTTATTTTTTTAGGATGTTAGAAGGCTTAGAAGTTTAGAAGCAATTCTTAAAATATATTTAAAAATTGCCAAAACGCACTTTTTAAGGACCAGTTCAGGTCTGAAGTCACTTTGTGGGGCTTACATAGTGGATACCCCCATAAATGACCCCATTGTAGAAACGACACCCCTCAAGTTACTTAAAACTGATTTTACAAACTTTGTTAACCCTTTAGACGTTCCACAAGAATGAAAGGAAAATGGAGATCAAATTTTTAAATTTCACTTTTTGGGCTGTACAGCCTTAGTGCAGGGCTGATCGAGGTCTGTAGAAGACCTCACAGCTCCTGCACTCACCCGACTGCGGCAGTCACATGACCGCCGGGCCAGATCAGGAAGCGCATAGCGCTGTGTATACAGCGATCTAGTAGGCAGGGACACTGTCCCTGCCTTCTCTAAGGGTTTCCCTGCTGTCACTGATAGCGGGCAACCCGATCTGCAGCTGCACGATTACCGTGAAGCTGCAGTCTCTGAATGGACATTCAGGAACATCTATTCAGAGATAGAGAACCACCTCCCGGATGTTTTTAGTCTATAAGCGGACGGGAGGTGGTTAATAAAGTATACTTAGTTTGGAGGGTTCGCCCGCTCTAGGAAGAGTCCCAGTTGGTGAAAACTTCTTCCATTTAAGAATGATGAGACCAGTGTGCATTTGGGAAGAATTTTTTTATACCCTTCTCCAGATCTGTGCCTCCACCCAATCTTGTATCTAAGCTCCACAGGCAGTTCTTCATCATGGCTTGGTTTTTGCTCTGATATGCATTGTGAGCTGTGACACCTTATTTTATTTGTTAATTTTGTTACCAAAACTAAATTTCAAGTGTCATAGCAACGGGTCTGAATACTTCTTTCCATATTAAATTTTTGTTTTTCCTTTTTAATAAATTTGCAAACATTTCTAAGTGGGTTTGAGTGCAGGCTTTTTTTTTTTTTATCACAAGGCAGGAACCACAAAATTAGAAAAAAGTGAAAGGGTCTGAAGACTTTCTGAATGCACTTTATATACAGATGAGCACAGAACTAAGTAGCAGAAATTTTGCCAATAGCTGTGAAATCCAAATACCTGCCTGCAGCCAAGCATTCTAACATCCAACCAGACAACTGATTTTACAAGATGCTATAAACTACAGGAAAGTTGTCTCAAAGATGTATATCTCATAAAATTTACCTGCTGTAATGTTGTTAAATGATATTACCATAATTTCCAAATGACTTCAAATATTTGTTGAGGAACTATTCATTCATGTTTATATATCACATGGCTTCTGGCCAATACTATGTAACAGTTAATAGTTTACATCTAAATACGTATGTTTCTTAAGGTATATAATATGTTTTTATTCCAGTTTTTATTCATTTATCAATGTTTTTTGAGCTTAGAAATACCACCACCCAATATGCCACACCATGCCTCTACAGTTACTTACCTATCCCTGAACTCCTCTTCACTCATTATATAATTTTACTGTGGCCAGGGTTGAAATTTTGTGTGCGTAACTGCTGCAGGATCTGGTATAAGGTATAAGACACATTGGCGTCCAGTTAGGTGTGTCTATATTTATTTGCTTTCTTATCTCAGATTATAATGTATCTTTAGCATGATGATATCATCAGGGTTTCTGTCTCTAGTACAGATTTAATCAAATAAACACCTAAAATTGCCTCACCCTGCCTCATTAAATCTCGGCTGTATGGAAGATATAGCACGTAATACCCACTAACTGCCTGGTGTCACTTTTTGTTGACTACTGTTGAAAAATGAAACTAACAAGACCGCAAAAAATACCACTAAAATATTCATGCTGTACACCCATATCAGGGGTTTTCTGAGTGCATCTGTCGGACATATGTTCCGCTGCCCACAGATGCACCCTTATACGGAGCCTATATATCAATACGCCCGTATATACGGAAAAAATATACACTTATGCTTTGTCCGTATTTTTGTATTTGTAGGTCTATAGTGTGCGCCTGTACAATATGCTTTATTTTTGTTCGGCGCCCTCTGTACATTCTATCTTTTTTCTTCCTTTGTATGTCGTTAATAGCAGCATTTGATTAACGACAGACAAACAAAACAACAGCATCTTTTTAGATTGCAGCCCAATTACGGGAACGAAGTTGCCAGTACCATGGTTTGCTGGTACAATATAAATATAAATATTGACCCATGGAGGCTGCATACTGGATTCCAACAATCACCCTTGCGCATCGTGGCCTGGATATATTATTTCAGGCCATGATGCGATGATATTGGAATATGTAATGTGCGCGTGCAACTGCGCATGCTCAGCGTCTATCCGGCGTATGGGCATGTTACGCATAGAAAGGGCAAAACGTCATCACCGCCAGCCGCCGTACTAGGTGACGGCTGACGTCATCATGGCGCGCGACGTGCCGACATCCCGGCGCGAGCCTTTAAAAGAGAGGACGCGTACACCTCCAGATCAGGTAACATATATGCCTGCGGCACCAACCTGTGCACTACAAGAAGACAAGGGGCGCTTATATCTGTCCTCCTTCTCTATCTTCACTGCTATATTGGCTGTGCACCTATCCGTGCGCTCCACTTTATTGTCAAGGGGGAGGGAACTCTTTTCATCTGTCCCCTCTCCTTTATTCCCGCTGTCGATCGCGCACCTACCTGTGCGCTTCACTCTATAGGAGAGCCACCATTTCTGGTGACCCTCTTTCTGTATTTTCTGGCCCATAGAAATTATATCCCCTGATGAGGGGAGGGGTTTACTCCCCTACCCCAGAAACGTGCATGTAGGGATCCTTGTAGGGCCTTTTAGGGACCACAATTCCAGGGCTAGGTTCCGGACGGGGGCCCAAATAGTGGGACACCTCGTGGCTAGTTTTGGAGGTTTATTCTAGGGCTGCGAGGGCCAATTAGGGATAAGAAAGAAAATCTTTATTTCTATTCCCTTCAAGTATCCTCCAACTGCCGCAAAGGACCACCCTGCCTGATAAAGACTCAAGAACAGAGGTGCCCCGAGTACACAAAACCTGTACGGTAGGACACCTGGTGGTGTGTCTTTCTTTCAAGCGGTGCCGCCGTGCACCTATTTGCTGTGGATGCATCAGTGTACAATATGTAACACGGATTCCTCTGCATCCATGTCATTTTTTGTGTTGTGTTTGTCGTTGTGCATATATTTTCTGTTGTAAAATACTTGTCACATGCCCACCCTTGATGCGTCAGATGCTGGTGCCTATATGTGCCAACTTGCTGACTACCTTGCGGTTTGAACACTGATGTGCACCACTCTGATTGCCTAGGCCTTGGGGCATCACGTTTGAAGTACATCAGTTGTTTCATTCCTTGTCATTGTGGACATTCTAGTGTTGCTCTCAGTACAAGTCCCGTCAGACCGTGGGACACTGCGAGCAATTTGTGATTACCTACCCCTTGTTTCCTACCCTGAGGAACCAAATCTCATTCATCTTATAGAGCTATAATAAAAGCTAAGTTTTAACTTATCCAGATCACTAAAATACGATTTCAATGATATCATCACAACCATTGCGCTGGTACGCAGGCTTCTTAGGCCACAGGTAGGAAGATCTGTGGCCTACATTGCTGACAGCTGCATGGAATAGAACTCAGGTGAATTTTTATTTTTTACTTTCATAGTATTTTACAAGCTGGGCACTGATTGGCCTGCTCAGCTGTCTATCACAGTGTGAAGGCACAAACACTTGTATGGGCTGGTCACTGAATCGACAATAAACAGACCCATACCAAATGAGGTCTATAGTTAGATGCTGACGCAACACAAACATTAAAGGGGTTCTCTGGGAATTAAGAAAATAAAAATACTTAATTATGACTTCATTATAAACATATTCCCAAATACCGTACATTAGTTATAATGGTTCGTTTTGTCTGGGGAGCAATCAGGAAAAACAAAATGGTCACTGTTCTATTAGTACACCCAAAGCCTGTCCTAATCATAAAAGAAGGACAAGTTACTTCACAACACTGAGCTAAAGAGCTGCCTTATCCTCATTTCTGTTCTTGTCAGGGATTATGATCCTGAATACAGTTTAATATGGTCATCAGCTGAATCTCTTTAGGAATTGAGTTCATGAGCAGATGTGGCTAATGAGCAGCAGCACTTGTCTGCAGTCTACATTACCACAGAACCACATTACCATAGTCTGTCTGTCCTCTCTGTAATTCTTGTCTCCTCATGAACTCCATTCCTACACAGATTCAGCTGAAGATCTTATCAGCTGTATTCAGGATCATAATCCCTGACAAGTAGAGCAGAGAGGAGGATGAGGCACTTCTTTACCTCAGTGTGGTGAAGTAACTTGTCTTCCTGTTTGATTAGGACAGGCTTTGTGTGCACTAATAGGACAGTGGCTATGTTTTTCTCCTAATCATTGCTCACTAGACAAAACAAGACATTATAACTAATGAAAGGTATTTGGGAATATATTTATAATAAAGTAATATTTACATATTTTCATTTTCTTAATTCCCGGAGAACCCCTTTAAGTGTATGCTGTGGAATTATTAATGTCTGCTTATGGCTATATAGGTTTTATATTGTCAACTGCTGGGTGCAAGAGTAAAACTGGGCACTAGCATACTGCTAGGGGAACTATAGAGGGCATTACTGGGGAAACTAAAGGGCTTATTTTTATTATTACTGGGAGCACTATAGGGGGAATTTTAATACTGTCACGGGGGTGCATTATTATAACATCCCGATAAAGGCCCCCGGTGGCTGTTCTCGGAACTGCCTGCTCCCGCTGACCGCACTTGTTTCAGACAGGCTCACGCACAGGCACAGGTAAGGGCTTACCTGTGCCTCACCGGACTTGTGAAAAAAGATGGCAGCCCACATATGTTCGCAGGCAAACAATGCGAACTGGCCATCACTGATTATTATTACTTGGAGTATAATAGGGAACATTACTACTACTGGGGCCAATATTTAGCGAACATGTGTAGATTCCACTACCACGGGCCATAAGTTATGGTCCATGGTAGTGGAATCCATAACGGAATTCTTAGATAACCCGAAACCAAACCTTGTACGGTGAACTTGAAAACACAAGTTTGCTCATCCCTATTAATAACCTATACTGCAGATAGGTTATCAATATCCTGAACCCGGAAAACTAATTTAAGAGACAGCCACAATGTGTTCGAAAGCTATGGTAATTACTATGTGCTGACTTCTGTCCAATAGCTAAAATTGGGGGACAACATTAAAATTAAAAAACGTATACATCAGCGATTGAAAACTAAATATTTGGGCTAAATCTGTTTATTATCTCCACGCACACAGTTCAGTTTCAATTTTTTTTTTTTTTTTAAGTTTGTGGGTGGGTTATTGAATTTAATGAAACCAGCATATAGGTGATCAATACAATACACACTAGGGTTACAATTTACCGTTTTCATGTATTCAGTTTCCACACAGTTGGAATTATACATTTTTGGGGGACTTGTTTCATTTAATTAAAACAGCATATATAAATGATCACTACAGCAAAACACAGTGCAGTGCAGCAGTCTAATTGTGAGGGCTATGGAAGGGTTCAAATCATCTGCATGAAGTTTTATGTTCTCGCCGTGTTTGTGTGAGTTTACTCTGGGTACTCCAGTTTCCCCCCACACTCCAATAGGGAAGATTGTGAGACCCATTGGGGACAGCTTGATACTAATGTCTGTAAAGCGCTGCGGAATATAGCATCAAGTACTTAAAATAAATAATCGAAAGACCCAGAGTCAGAATGTGAGCAGTAGCAGCACCAGTTTTCCAGCCACAAATAGTAATAGTAGAAGTAGTAAGCCACATTTGTCCCCGATGGCTTCGGAAAGAATTATTGTTGAGGAGACGGAGGATGAGATTGGATGACTCACTCCTCCTCTTAATTGCAGCAGGATGATGTGGACATTGTAGTTTGACACCATGCAGTGGAGCCAAGGGTCACAGAGTTTCTACTGCTCATCCTCCTTGCAGCCCCAAAGATGGTTTTCAGTAGAGTCGTCTCAGTCTTCACTGACCCTTCCTAGTGGGGTGCCTTCTTTTTTCCTATGAAGTGGCAAGAAAATCCCACCACACCCTACAGAAGATAGTCAAGAGAATTGCCAGAGATAAAAATAATTTATTAATAGGCAGATTAGCCACATCTTACTCTAGAGCAGAGAGATCAAGACTGGAGTATGGTAATGCCAGTCCTTGAGTCCGATGAGTTCATCTCATGTGGTGAGGACACTGTGCACTGTGTGTACTCTCTCCTCATTCTAGTGGAGGTCTCAACACTCAGACCCCCATCAAACAAAACCTTTCATATGCTGCTATGACCTATCAAAAGGTTTTATCAAACTGCAGGAACACTTTAAAGGGAATGTGTCCCTTATCTTTATTCTTCCAGTTAAAACTACATGCTATTGATCTGTGCAGAGGTCAGTAAGGAGTAAATATGCTGTGGTAGCTGCTATTGTGAATGATCCTGTATAAACAGTAAGGCTTATTGATACAGTAAGGGTATTTTAGGATAAATGGCACCCTGTGCAGATTTTCTTATTTTTTTTAAAGGAATATTAGAGCAATGTGCAGCAAAATTCTTCCCATCAAAAGTATGGACGTCATGGCTGAACCGCAATAAAGCACATAATGACTTAATGGATTATGTTGACTGACAATTCTGCATGTTGAGTGACAATTGGTACTGTTACATAACTTCTGTTCAGAAGTAGGAAGCAAAATTTTTTCCTTAAAGCCCCCCCCCCCCTTAAAGCCTCCTCACAAAGTGATCCTCCCGTTACTGGCCCACCTCACAGTCATGCCCTCTAGGTGCCCCCTGCACAGTATGATGCCCCTGAAGTGGCTACACACACAAAGTGATGCCCCCTAAGTGCCCCACACAGAGAGTGGTATCCTTGACGGTGCACCTTTTTCTTCCCTTGGGGCACATCCTGGTGTTGTGGCACACTTAATGTTCGGTGAGTGTTTGGCATGGTGCAAGGCAGGAGTATAGATAAGAGAATCTCTCTCAATCAATTTGTGCCCAAACCTAATTTTTTTATAAATTTGACGAATCTTGAAAGGTCCACTCATGTCTAATCAGGTCCGTTGGTTGCAACAAATAAAGTCTTTTTACCTAATTGATGATGAAGGCTGCAGTAAAAGTAGCAGCAATATAACAATTCAGAGGTTTTTCACGGGCAGTATTTTTTGCCAAAACTGGTATATAGGCAGCTACAATTACAATGTTAGTTGTAGTACTCTCAGTCTCTCTCCCAAAAGACACTATGCAATCACTCCAAATAATCATAGTAGTGCTATCCTGTTCTTGCTAACCCTTTCTGCAGTTCCCAAGATGAGGGGTGCAGATTTAAGATCTAGATTGTCAATCTGTTTCAAAGTGTGGCAGCTGCTTGAGCAATATTCCCTTTCCAGAGCAGCAAAAGCATTACCATAAACGGGCTGTAGCTCACCGAAATTAACTTGTATGGCCTTGATGGCTAAGATGACTTGTCTCCTTTCAAGAGAACTTTGGTGTTGAAGTAGTTTCTTAGGCAGGTAAAGCCTCAGAGATAAAGGTTCTCTGAGCGGGAGGTCTGGTCTGCTGAGATTCTCTCTCTCACGTCCTTCCTCAGACTAGACCTCAGTCCATCACTTGGCAAACTAACCAGTACACCAATGTAAACCATGTAACTGCCTATACGTTTGCCATTCAGTTCACATAATGCATAGAAAATAACTGCTTTACCCATAAATTACACCATTTAATTTGGTAACTTTGAATTAACTCTTTTAGCAGTAATTAATCCTTTGCATTGTCGCACTGGGTTACTGCACCTCAAGTGACCACAGAGTGATACCTCCTTAAGCATCCCCTTCAGAGTTATGCCCCTTTTTTATCCCAAATTTAAAAGCTCTTCTAACCCAGGTTTCCCTAGTGAACAGAGCACAGCAGGTCTGCTCCAGTTTGTGCTGTGACATTCTGTGACTAATAAGTCACTTCATTGCTCCTGCTTGCTCTGAACCACTGATGGTAAGGGAATGGTGAAGCGGATAGTCAATGGCTGCTTCACCTTTGTTTTTAACTGTATCTGCATCCTGAAAATGTATCTAAAGTTAAAAGATGGACATGCATCTATTTATGCATTGTTTATGCAACTGAAATAGATATTGACCAGAGCTATTATAATGGTAGCACCATGGCCGGAGTGACTACACATAGCGATGAACACCCCATCCTGCCACCCCCAATACTGTGCCCGCTGTGCTCCCTATACAAGTCAAACACAGATAGTTCTCCTTCAATAATTATTGGCACACAGTGTCCTAAAAAATAACTATGCCCAGGAAACACTAATGTGCAAACATATACTAATAGTGTATAAACATATAAACCTGACACTAATAGTGTAAACATAATGTTCCCCAAAAATAATTTGCTAAGCTGATACCATGCCAGGGTGCGTACCACAGTAATACTGCTCCCCAAAGTCCCACCAATAGAAATATTTATCTACAAGACAGCTTGTAATAGTAATAGTGCCCCAACAGTAATAATTTCCCACTGTTTCCCAGAAGTAATAGTGCTCCCATAGTTCTCATACTAGTATTTATGTTCATCATAGTCCCTCAACTGTAATAAAGCCCACCATAATGCCCCTGGTAGTAATAATTATCATTATAATGTGTTACAGTAAAAATAAAAATGCCCTGTTGTGTGGCAGTATAAAAAAATACCTCCTCTTAGTGCCCCTGTAAAGCCAATGTCCCCATAGTGCCCTCATAATTTGTGCCAATGCCCCCTACTGTGTGCCAAAAAAAACCTCTTAGTGCCCCCAGTTGAGACAAGGTCCCCATAGTGCCCTATAATTTGCGCCAGTATAAAATTTTTCACATTTTTGGTACTTTGTGTGTAATTTGATAAATTGAGTTAAATGAGCTTGACAGGCTGAGAATGCCGACTTTTCCGCCTTCATTATAAAACACGAGTTAATGAAAGAAAAATGCTAAATACCTCAAGGTGATGGGCAAAGAAGCCCAAAAAATCTCAAAGCCATACTTTGAGACTTCTTGAAGCCGAAATTCTCAAGTGCAAGGGCCCAAAATGAATCTAGCTGAGCGATGAATAATGGCAACATGCTGCCAAAACCTCTTATTCTGTTTTGGAAAAACTGGCAATCACATTCAATTACGTGTAATGTCTCTAATTATATCATCACAGCCCGTTTCAAGGAAGTTCTTTGCACTCACCAGCACAAAGTAATTGGACACAGATCTGTGAGCGGAATGTTAAGGTCATTACCAAACTGAGGAAAACAGAGAATTTATCCAAAATAAATTAACTATAGATCATGTTCTGCTTAGTGTAATGGTTTTCAATGATTGTCTCTAAGACCTTGCATATATTGGACATATAGCTGAACAGAATATTATACAGTGAACTGTAAAAGTACTTACGTTTACAAATTGATTTCACTTACCAATTCTCCCACTCTAAATAGCCTTTCACTTATTATCTCTGAAGGCTATTTACATATGTTGTCTCAGTTGTCTCATGGCTAGATTAGTCATACAGACTTCAAAGCTCTGTAAGAGTTTATGTTCCAGGTAATAAATGTTATTTTATTCTATTTATAAAGTAAATAACCAGTGAGTAGCACAATAGGTTTTTGACAAATTTGTGACTAAATATTTTTTTTTATTTTTTTATGGCCTCAGATTACAAAGATAACATTTTTATTGCGGAGGCAAATTTAAAGGGCCTCTGTCAGCAGATTTGTACCTATGAAAACAAACTGACATGTTGTATGTGTGCTTGGCAGCTGAAGACATCTGTGTTGGTCCCATGTTCATATGTGCCCATGTTGCTTAGAAAAACTATGTTATAATATATGTAAATTAGTCTCTAGGAGCATCAGGGAGGTGTTGCCATTACATCTAGAGGCTCTACTCTCTCTGCAACTGCCACGCCCTCTCCACTTTGATTGACAAGGCCAGGCGGTGAAAACATCCCAACACATGACCCTATAAAGCAAAGTGGAGAGGACGCAGCAGCTGCAGAGAGAGCAGAGCCTCTAGGTGCAATGGGAACGCCCCCATTGCTCCTAGAGTCTCATTTGCATATATTAAAAGATCATTTTTCTTAGCATTGCAGGCACAGCTGCCAAGTGCACATGCAACAGGTCAGACAGTTTCATAGCTACAAATCTGCTGACAGATCCCCTTGAAACTTGCCTCCACAATAAAGATGTTCTATATTTGTAATCTAAGGTCATTTTTTTAGGTATGGTATATTCTGATTAAGGGGCTACAAAGATATTGTAAGGCTCTAGAGTAAATCAATTTTAAACAAACAGATAGGAAGACAGGAAAGATGAAGGAGGAAGGTCACAAGACTCCAGGTCATGTTCACACAGGCATTTGCAGGAAAAAGGAAAAGAAAATTTGACCATTAAAATAAAAAATAATAATAACATAAAAAGTGTTAATCGAGCGCTAAGTGCTTGTGTGCTCAAGTAGAACACTTCACAATGCTCAGGTGCTCTACAGAGCACCCGAGCACAATGGATGTCAATGGGAGAACCTGTGCATTAAACCAGGCACCCCCTGCTCTGAAGAGGGGAGGGTGTCAGGACTCTAGTTCAGCTTAGGAGTCCCTGCTCTGACTCCATATACAGCTATGTCCATATATGGAGTCAGTGCATTGGGGACACACAGTTTGTTTAAATCTAATTTAGGGTCCATTCACACGTCCATGGTGTGTTGCGGATCTGCAACACACCCGGCAAGCACCCCCTATAGAAATGCTATTCTTGTCTGCAGCTGCGGACCGGATGTTCTATCTTTTGCAGAGCTGCGGATCGGAAGTTCGGGGCCGCACTCCGCAAATGCGGAAAGCACATACTGTGCTCTCGGCTTCATGTCCAGACCCTTGAATGGGGCCTTAGCCTCTATTTATGAAAAGTTTCTGATGGGATTTGAACTCACAACCTTCCACGTTACAGCCAAGAACCTTAACCACTACACTATTGAGCTGCATGGCCAGTTCTAAAAAAATTATATATGAGACTTCTGCTATATAGGAATACTTACTAGTAGTAAGTATTCCTATATAGCAGAAGTCTTATATATATATATATATATATATATATATTCTTTTTTTATTAACCATCCCTGCAGCTCTATAGTCTAGTGGTTAAGGTTCTTGGCTGTAGTTTTTAGCCATGATATATTCACATACATTATTATATATTTAGAATATATAATATATTATAATATATGTAAATATATTATGGCTAAAACATCAGTAGTAGTTTCCCATATATTATGCATTTATATATATATATATATATATATATATATGGATGTAGCAGGGTTAATACACATGCTTTATGATACATGTTATCTAAACTTAATGCAACTAAATGCGTTAAGCAATTGCTTTTCAATGGCTTTTGTTTCAAGATAATGTGATGAGTTAAGAAATTTGAGTTTAGAGTGTGTGTGTGTTACCCCTGCTACATCTGTATATATACAGCACAGACCAAAAGTTTGGACACACCTTCTCATTCAAAGAGTTTTCTTTATTTTCATGACTATGAAAATTGCAGATTCACACTGAAGGCATCAAAACTATGAATTAACACATGTGGAATTATATACATAAAAAAAAGGGTGAAACAACTGAAAATATGTCATATTCTAGGTTCTTCAAAGTAGCCACCTTTTGCTATGATTACTGCTTTGCACACTCTTGGCATTCTCTTGATGAGCTTGAAGAGGTAGTCACCTGAAATGGTCTTCCAGCAGTCTTGAAGGAGTTCCCAGAGATGCTTAGCACTTGTTGGCCCTTTTGCCTTCACTCTGCAGTCCAGCTCACCCCAAATCATCTCGATTGTGTTCAGGTCCGGTGACTGCGGAGGCCAGGTCAGCTGGTGCAACACCCCATCACTCTCCTTCATGGTCAAATAGCCCTTACACAGCCTGGAGGTGTGTTTGGGGTCATTGTCCTGTTGAAAAATAAATGATGGTCCAACTAAACGCAAACCGGATGGAATAGCATGCCGCTGCAAGATGTTGTGGTAGCCATGCTGGTTCAGTATGCCTTCAATTTTGAATAAATCCCCAACAGTGTCACCAGCAAAGCACCCCCACACCATCACACCTCCTCCTCCATGCTTCACGGTGGGAACCAGGCTTGTAGAGTCCATCCGTTCACCTTTTCTGCGTCGCACAAACAATCGGTGGTTGGAACCAAAGATCTCAAATTTGGACTCATCAGACCAAAGCACAGATTTCCACTGGTCTAATGTCCATTCCTTGTGTTCTTTAGCCCAAACAAGTCTCTTTTGCTTGTTGCCTGTCCTTAGCAGTGGTTTCCTAGCAGAAATTCTACCATGAAGGTCCGATTCACACAGTCTCCTCTTAACAGTTGTTCTAGAGATGTGTCTGCTGCTAGAACTCTGTGTGGCATTGACCTGGTCTCTAATCTGAGCTGCTGTTAACCTGCGATTTCTGAGGCTGGTGATTCGGAGGAACTTATCCTCCGCAGCAGAGGTGACTCTTGGTCTTCCTTTCCTGGGGCGGTCCGCATGTGAGCCAGTTTCTTTGTAGCGCTTGATGGTTTTTGTGACCTCATTTGGGGACAATTTCAAAGTTTTCCCAATTTTTCGGACTGACGGACCTTCATTTCTTAAAGTAATGATGGCCACTCGTTTTTCTTTACTTAGCTGCTTTTTTCTTGCCATAATACAAATTCTAACAGTCTATCCAGTAGGACTATCAGCTGTGTATCCACCTGACTTCTCCACAACGCAGCTGATGGTCCCAACCCCATTTATAAGGCAAGAAATACCACTTATTAAACCTGACAGAGCACACCTGTGAAGTGAAAACCATTTCAGGTGACTACCTCTTGAAGCTCATCAAGAGAATGCCAAGAGTGTGCAAAGCAGTAATCAAAGCAAAAGGTGGCTACCTAGAATATGACATATTTTCAGTTGTTTCACACTTTTTTGTTATGTATATAATTCCACATGTGTTAATTCATAGTTTTGATGCCTTCAGTGTGAATCTACAATTTTCATAGTCATGAAAATAAAGAAAACTCTTTGAATGAGAAGGTGTACTGTATATATATTTAGTAATTGCACATTTATTTTGTGCAATACTTTTCTTACAATTACTAAAAAAATATAAAATATATAAATTTAATTTAGCCTCTATTTTTTTATTGTTTCTGCCGGGATTGGAACCCAGAACCTTCTACATTACAGCCAAGAAACTTAAAGGGGTTGTCCGAGTTATGAAAAAAATAATAATATAGCACTGAAAAGCTGATATATAACTGAGCTAAGCAAGTTTTATATATATATTTCCTCATTTCCCTGGTTCTTTTCTGGCCCTTTGTTTACATGCAATAAAAACAATCTCTGCCCCTCCCCCTGCACTGCTAAGGGAGTGGATACAAGAGCTGCCCTGAGTGACATGTCTGCCTGCTGGGAGACTCTGCAGCATGTTGTATGTGTAGGACTACAAGTCCCAGCTGTAAAATGACACTGCTAAGGGAGTGAATACAAGTGCTGCGCTGAATGACAAGTCTGACTGCTGTGAGACTCTGCAGCATGTTGAATGTGTAGGACTAAAAGTCCCAGCTGTATAATGACACTGCTAATACACACAAGATCTTCCCCTACCTTCTTGTGCAATGCTCTCTCTAGTATGTATTGTCTCTTCACTGCCTGCAGAGCTGTGCAACTGAAGGGGTTAAGAATCCCAGCAGAGAGTAGACGGCAGTGAAGGGGGCGTGGCCAGCACCGTGACGTCTCGTTTACAGGCTTGTAAACAACCTTTATCAGAGCAGGGAGAGAAGCTGACATCCAGGGCCAGTTCTAGGTGAAATGGGGCCCTGGGGCGGAAAACAATAAGGCCCCCCCACATGACACTTGCTGACTTTGACGTCATTTCTGCACAACTGCCCCCACCCCAATGCACATTTCTCCTGTCCAACTGTCCAAAAAGAATCAGGGCGGGCTAGTATACTGGCACTGGGATGGGTGAGATGGTGCCTGGGATGGATCCGATCCAGTTTAATCAACCAACCAGTTACTGGTAGGTTGGTTGATTAAACTGGATCGGATCCTTCCCAGGCACCATTTCACCCATCCCAGTGCCAGTATACTAGCCCGCCCTGGTTCTGTTTGGACAGTTGGACTGGAGAAATGTGCATTTTGGGTGTGTGAGGGGGCCAGTTACTGGTAGGTTGGTTGATTAATCTGGGTCGGATCCATCCCAGGCACCATCTTACCCGTCCCAGTGCCAGTATACTAGCCCGCCCTGGTTCTGTTTTGACAGTTGGACTGGAGAAATGTGCATTTGGGGGGGGGGGCAGTTACTGGTAGTACCAGTAACTACCCCCCCCCCCGCCCCCCCAAATGCACATTTCTCCAGTCCAACTGACTCCAAACACAAACAGAACCAGGGCTGCAGGGCGGGCTAGTAGTACACTGGGACGGCACGGACGGGTGAGATGGTGCCTGGGACTAAGTCAGTGAGTGGGAAACTGTGAATGGATGGATGGATCATGGATCCGATCGAGTTTAATTAACAACAAAACAATATAACCAATTAACCTACCAGACAGAGACAGTAACTGTAACTGGTCTGTGATGACTGACTTCTGTAGACTCACTGGACTTGGATTCTTTCTTGGAAGCAAGTTGGAACTTCAGTGGAAATTTGGAACTTGGCTGGGGGCTGGCTGCCTTCTAATTGTGGGTGGCGGGCCTTCCCTGGCGCTGCTGGCAGAGTCAGACTGGGCTCTGGGCTGTGGCTGGCCGGCTGCCAATCTGGCGCTTGCTTTGCTTGCTCCTAAGTTCAATCAAAGTTCTCTGCTCTGGGCAGGGGGGCGGAGCCTGTGGCAACGTACGTCAGCCAGACGCTAGACATGCCTGCCTGTGCCGTGCATGCCGCTGCTCCAGTCTCAATCTCTTAAAAAGACAAGCAGCGCAGTGCAGGCACAGCGGCCGCCGTGCTCCCCCACTCCAGACACTCCAGACCAGGTTTAATTACATTACTGCGGTAATTACATTACTGCACTGTCTCCAGACCACACAGGCTGAGGCACACAATAGAATTATAGATAATAATATAGCAGTAGTTGCGGCCGGGCCAGCACTGGGGGCCCCTAAGGAGTCGGGGGCCCGGGGGCAATTGCCCCCCTTGCCTCTATGCTGACATCACAGGTCACGTGACCCTCATTGAAATCTGAGAAACCAGCCACTGGAGATAAAGTGAGTGAATTGGAAAGCTGTTACATTTGCTTAGTTAGGAACATAGAAAGAACAAAAAAATAACTCGGATAACCCCTTTAACCATTACACTATAGAGCTACATGGATAGCTACTTAAAAAATAATAATAATAATAAGAAGAAGAAGAAGAATATAATACTACTGCTCTACAGGAATATTTACTACTAGTAAGTATTCCTATACTGCAGAAGTCTAATTTAATTTTTATTTTTTTATTAAAGCAACTGGTCATGCAGCTCTATAGTGTAGTATTTAAGGTTTTTGGCTGTAATGTAGAAGGTTGTGATTTCAAATCCCACCATAAACTTTTCAGAAATTGAGGCTAAATTAGATTTAAATACACTGACTCGAGCATTACGCTTGAGCACACACGATATTCGGCAAAACACTGCAATGTGCCGAGCATAGCGATGCTCGAGCTGAACTGGTGTTCAGCCGAGCATGGCTCGTTCAACACTAAACATAACCCCTTTAAGTTGCTAATATTTCCCACTAAGCCATGCCCTCTTTTCAATCATTAATAAATGTGTTGTAAGGCATGTGTGCCAGAATTCTGAGGCATTTGCAAAAGTAAATTTGCCCCAATGGGTGCTTTTATTTTGAATTCATTTTCAGATATATAGCATTGGGGTACTGTTTGGAGGCTGCTTAGATATAAAATACCTAACAGCTCTGTGTTCAAAGAGGTTACAAGGGAGATTTACTTATTCCACAGTGAGATACTGTAATTCATTTCTAGTTCACTGCTCGGATCAATTGGAAGAGCTTTGTATTACAGACAGTTCTATAGTCATTCATCTTGAATTGGGCCAAAATGTTCCATATTAAGGGAAATATAATCCAGGTGGCAGGACAGCCATAAGAGTTTTTTTCTGGGTAATGATTCCTATTTCTTCCTAATACAAAATTGTTTACTATTCGTAAATCATCAAACAACAATACATTTTATTGGTGGAAAGGTGAGGGCAAGTTAATGATTCTAGAAGTCTTAGGTTAGTTATGAACCAGAGGAGACATTGGTTAAAGCAGGGATCCAACAATTGCATTACATTCAAAGAAGAACTCTGAGATTTTTTTTTCTCTTGCCTATATAGTGCAGGATAGGCCTTTAATAAAGAATAAGGCCTCATACACACTGTCAGTGATTTGGCTTTAGTGGTCCGTGTCCGATTTAGCTTCAGTTGTGTTTCCTTGTGTCTTTTAATGAAAAGTGTAATTTTATTGCACCATGGTCTTGTAGAAAAAAACGGACACGGACACAGATGACATACCAGTTGTGCATCCGTTTTTTTGGACGGACCCATTGACTTGAATGGGTCCATTCTCCGTTTTCCACTGACAAGAATAGGACAGGTTATATTTTTTGGACGGACTGGAATCACGGATTACGGACACAGAGAAAAAACTGAGGACTATTAGTTTTTTTTCACAGGTCCATAGAAATCAATGGGACCTCCGCTAAACTGTGAAAAATGACGGAACGGACGCGGAGGCACACAACTGTCGTGTGCATGAGGCCTAACGCAGAGGCTCTTGTGGATACATGTTTTATGTGATGTGTAATTTGTGGGTTGACAGACATAATGATTCCTTCTCCCCTCAGATATGGTTTTCCTAATGAATACTAAATTTCCCATCATGCCTGGCTTTGCAGAGACAGAGGGGGCAGAATCTTATCACATTGTGTTGCTCTGTGTAGTGGCAGCCATGACAGATTAGTAACACAGCTGCTATCTCCTCACACTGCAGGGTCTCCATGTTCTCCTATGTGATGCAGTTTGAGCCTGTCTGCTCTCTCAGCCCTGTCACCTCTCTCTCCTGTCAGCTCTTACATGCAGGAAGCAAGGGAGACCAGTGTGAAGCCAAATCCCATAGAACTACAGTGTAGGCAGTGTTAGTCAGGAGGATTATATAACTGTAGCTAATCACTGTCTACACTCACCTATTATATATCTGCGCTCCTGCTCCTTTACATAGGGTACACATTATGGGCCAGATTTAACATTAGCTCAAGTCAAAATAATGGAGTGAAAAAGTCGCAAAAATTTGTGCGCAATCGCTAAAACTGCGCAATTTTGTTAAACTTTTATTGGCTCTGCGCTATGCTTGGCAGTTTTCTGAAAGTGGGCGTGTTTCTTATGTAAATGACTCTCTAGACAGATTTACTATTGCGACAATTTAAAAAAGTCACAATAAATTTTGAAATTTCAATCCAGTGAGGACCATGCGTATCTTATGCAACTTTTTAATAGAACATGCGACCTTTGTAAAGCCTCTTACTAAAGGATAAACTGCTGCCATCAAGCTACATTTATCACAGTATTAAAGGACCATTAATAAATCTGACTTAGCCAAAAGTGACTTTGGACATATGTAAAAGTAGAGTAAGATGTAAGTGTAACAAACTTATTATCAGAATTCAAGATTTTGCAATAAGATAAATTGCCACAGTAGTTTTTTAAACTTAAGGAGCATATATGGAAAAAGAAAAGTGGCTTTTAAAAATACCTTTAATAAATATTTAAGTGGGTATAGGTATGAATATACCAACAGTGAAAAGACTAAGATAACTCAATAGGGGAGTAATAACCCCTTTGACGAAAAAACAAACATAATAACACGGTGATGCACTTACTTAGATGGGTACGGGAAAAGGAAAATAATTCTAACCCAGAGTATATAGGGTCAGAAATGAGGGACAGCTACCCCTAGAGTCCCTAGAGGTCTGCTGTGCCCAGGGCGACCCCCTAGTGGTGGAGGTTCCCTGTCCCCGAACCTAGTGCTAACCGGTCCCTAGAAATCCCTGCAAAAGGAAAATATTCCAAGATACAAGAAATAGAGAGTAAACCGTGTCCTATGTCGATCACCGTTACTCTCTACATATCGACGCGTTTCGCCTAATACTTATTAGGTTCATCAGGGGGTAACATAGTTAATGGGTACTTAGCTTTGCGATCAGATATTAAGACCACGATACTTTTATTGCTGCCGGTCCCCAAAAGGAAGAAGAAATGAACCTCTCTTGTCCCGCTCAATGGTGCAGGCGGGAGAGATGGGGGTTCATCCAGGCAGACAATCTGGCTTTTTGGATCCGTAAAGCCAGATTGTCTGCCTGGATGAACCCCCATCTCTCCCGCCTGCACCATTGAGCGGGACAAGAGAGGTTCATTTCTTCTTCCTTTTGGGGCCCGGCAGCAATAAAAGTATCGTGGTCTTAATATCTGATCGCAAAGCTAAGTACCCATTAACTATGTTACCCCCTGATGAACCTAATAAGTATTAGGCGAAACGCGTCGATATGTAGAGAGTAACGGTGATCGACATAGGACACGGTTTACTCTCTATTTCCTGTATCTTGGAATATTTTCCTTTTGCAGGGATTTCTAGGGACCGGTTAGCACTAGGTTCGGGGACAGGGAACCTCCACCACTAGGGGGTCGCCCTGGGCACAGCAGACCTCTAGGGACTCTAGGGGTAGCTGTCCCTCATTTCTGACCCTATATACTTTGGGTTAGAATTATTTTCCTTTTCCCGTACCCATCTAAGTAAGTGCATCACCGTGTTATTATGTTTGTTTTTTCGTCAAAGGGGTTATTACTCCCCTATTGAGTTATCTTAGTCTTTTCACTGTTGGTGTATTCATACCTATACCCACTTAAATATTTATTAAAGGTATTTTTAAAAGCCACTTTCCTTTTTCCATATATGCTCCTTAAGATGTAAGTGTAATGATAAATCTTGCCCTATATCTTCAATAGAATACAGGGACACACATAAGGACATGGAGGGTAAAGAGGGTCGTGAGAGCTGGCAGGAGAGATTTGATTGGCGATTATGTCATCCGGTAGTTCACAGGAAGTCAGCCACAGGGAGATACTGAGTTCCTGTTTACATGTTAGAGCAAGCAGTCAGACTTGCGATCATGTCACCAGGTTCCCATAATGAAAAGGTGCAAAATGCATGGATGCAACTGAGTTAGGGTGTAATAAATTACACTGCTACAATACTGGTGATGAGTAGGGATGAGCGAACTCGAACTGTATAGTTCGGGTTCGTACCGAATTTTGGGGTGTCCGTGACACGGACCCGAACCCGGACATTTTCGTAAAAGTCCGGGTTCGGGTTCGGTGTTCGTCGCTTTCTTCGCGCTTTTGTGACGCTTTCTTGGCGCTTTTTGAAAGGCTGCAAAGCAGCCAATCAACAAGCGTCATACTACTTGCCCCAAGAGGCCATCACAGCCATGCCTACTATTGGCATGGCTGTGATTGGCCAGAGCACCATGTGACCCAGCCTCTATTTAAGCTGGAGTCACATAGCGCCGCCCGTCACTCTGCTCTGATTAGCGTAGGGAGAGGTTGCGGCTGCGACAGTAGGGCGAGATTAGGCAGATTAACTCCTCCAAAGGACTTGATTAACTGATCGATCTGCAGCTGTGGATCATTGAGCTGCTGATCCTCAATTGCTCACTGTTTTTAGGCTGCCCAGACCGTTTGTCAGTCACATTTTTCTGGGGTGATCGGCGGCCATTTTGTGTCTTGTGGTGCGCCAGCACAAGCTGCGACCAAGTGCATTTAACCCTCAATGGTGTGGTTGTTTTTTGGCTAAAGCCTACATCAGGGTGAAGCTGTCACACCAAGTGCATTTAACCAGCAATAGTCTGTTCATTTTTTGGCCATATACAAAATCAGGGGCAAGCTGCGCCTGTCACCAAGTGCATTTAACCCTCAATGGTGTGGTTGTTTTTTGGCTAAAGCCTACATCAGGGTGAAGCTGTCACACCAAGTGCATTTAACCAGCAATAGTCTGTTCATTTTTTGGCCATACACAAAATCAGGGGCAAGCTGCGCCTGTCACCAAGTGCATTTAACCCTCAATGGTGTGGTTGTTTTTTGGCTAAAGCCTACATCAGGGTGAAGCTGTCACACCAAGTGCATTTAACCAGCAATAGTCTGTTTATTTTTTGGCCATATCCCAGTCTAATTCTGTCACTAAATCCATACCGGTCACCCAGCGCCTAAATACTAGGCCTCAAATTTATATCCCGCTAAATCTGTCCTTAGTGCTGTAGCTGGGCGAGTTATTTAGTGTCCGTTCAAGCACATTTCCTGTTCTGGGTTGAAATACAATTCCCAATTTAGCAATTTCATAATTTAGTGGTTTCTGCTATATCAGAGCTATTTGAAATCTATCCCTAAAAGGGTATATAATATTCAAGGTGCACATTGGGTCATTCAGAATAACTTCACACACACCCGCTACTGTGTATTTCCAAGTCTAATTCTGGCACTAAACCCATACCTGTCACCCAGCGCCTAAATACTAGGCCTCAAATTTATATCCAGCTAAATCTGTCCCTAGTGCTGTAGCTGGGCGAGTTATTTAGTGTCCGTTCAAGCACATTTCTTGTTCTGGGTTGAAATACAATTCCCAATTTAGCAATTTCATAATTTAGTGGTTTCTGCTATATCAGAGCTATTTGAAATCTATCCCTAAAAGGGTATATAATATTCAAGGTGCACATTGGGTCATTCAGAATAACTTCACACACACCCGCTACTGTGTATTTCCAAGTCTAATTCTGGCACTAAACCCATACCTGTCACCCAGCGCCTAAATACTAGGCCTCAAATTTATATCCCGCTAAATCTGTCCTTAGTGCTGTAGCTGGGCGAGTTATTTAGTGTCTGTTCAAGCACATTTCTTGTTCTGGGTTGAAATACAATTCCCAATTTAGCAATTTCATAATTTAGTGGTTTCTGCTATATCAGAGCTATTTGAAATCTATCCCTAAAAGGGTATATAATATTCAAGGTGCACATTGGGTCATTCAGAATAACTTCACACACACCCGCTACTGTGTATTTCCAAGTCTAATTCTGGCACTAAACCCATACCTGTCACCCAGCGCCTAAATACTAGGCCTCAAATTTATATCCCGCTAAATCTGTCCTTAGTGCTGTAGCTGGGCGAGTTATTTAGTGTCCGTTCAAGCACATTTCTTGTTCTGGGTTGAAATACAATTCCCAATTTAGCAATTTCATAATTTAGTGGTTTCTGCTATATCAGAGCTATTTGAAATCTATCCCTAAAAGGGTATATAATATTCAAGGTGCACATTGGGTCATTCAGAATAACTTCACACACACCCGCTACTGTGTATTTCCAAGTCTAATTCTGGCACTAAACCCATACCTGTCACCCAGCGCCTAAATACTAGGCCTCAAATTTATATCCCGCTAAATCTGTCCTTAGTGCTGTAGCTGGGCGAGTTATTTAGTGTCCGTTCAAGCACATTTCTTGTTCTGGGTTGAAATACAATTCCCAATTTAGCAATTTCATAATTTAGTGGTTTCTGCTATATCAGAGCTATTTGAAATCTATCCCTAAAAGGGTATATAATATTCAAGGTGCACATTGGGTCATTCAGAATAACTTCACACACACCCGCTACTGTGTATTTCCAAGTCTAATTCTGGCACTAAACCCATACCTGTCACCCAGCGCCTAAATACTAGGCCTCAAATTTATATCCCGCTAAATCTGTCCTTAGTGCTGTAGCAGGGCGAGTTATTTAGTGTCCGTTCAAGCACATTTCTTGTTCTGGGTTGAAATACAATTCCCAATTTAGCAATTTCATAATTTAGTGGTTTCTGCTATATCAGAGCTATTTGAAATCTATCCCTAAAAGGGTATATAATATTCAAGGTGCACATTGGGTCATTCAGAATAACTTCACACACACCCGCTACTGTGTATTTCCAAGTCTAATTCTGGCACTAAACCCATACCTGTCACCCAGCGCCTAAATACTAGGCCTCAAATTTATATCCCGCTAAATCTGTCCTTAGTGCTGTAGCTGGGCGAGTTATTTAGTGTCCGTTCAAGCACATTTCTTGTTCTGGGTTGAAATACAATTCCCAATTTAGCAATTTCATAATTTAGTGGTTTCTGCTATATCAGAGCTATTTGAAATCTATCCCTAAAAGGGTATATAATATTCAAGGTGCACATTGGGTCATTCAGAATAACTTCACACACACCCGCTACTGTGTATTTCCAAGTCTAATTCTGGCACTAAACCCATACCTGTCACCCAGCGCCTAAATACTAGGCCTCAAATTTATATCCCGCTAAATCTGTCCTTAGTGCTGTAGCTGGGCGAGTTATTTAGTGTCCGTTCAAGCACATTTCTTGTTCTGGGTTGAAATACAATTCCCAATTTAGCAATTTCATAATTTAGTGGTTTCTGCTATATCAGAGCTATTTTAAATCTATCCCTAAAAGGGTATATAATATTCAAGGTGCACATTGGGTCATTCAGAATAACTTCACACACACCCGCTACTGTGTATTTCCAAGTCTAATTCTGGCACTAAACCCATACCTGTCACCCAGCGCCTAAATACTAGGCCTCAAATTTATATCCCGCTAAATCTGTCCCTAGTGCTGTAGCTGGGCGAGTTATTTAGTGTCCGTTCAAGCACATTTCTTGTTCTGGGTTGAAATACAATTCCCAATTTAGCAATTTCATAATTTAGTCGTTTCTGCTATATCAGAGCTATTTGAAATCTATCCCTAAAAGGGTAGATCATATTGAAGGTGCACATAGGGTCATTCAGAATAACTTCACACACACGCTTCTGTGCATTTCCAAGTCTAATTCTGTCACTAAATCCATACCGGTCACCCAGCGCCTAAATACTAGGCCTCAAATTTATATCCCGCTGAATTTGAATACAATACATTGGGCCAAATAATATATTTGTTGTTGTGGTGAACCATAACAATGAGAAAAACATCTAGTAAGGGACGCGGACGTGGACATGGTCGTGGTGGTGTTAGTGGACCCTCTGGTGCTGGGAGAGGACGTGGCCGTTCTGCCACATCCACACGTCCTAGTGTACCAACTACCTCAGGTCCCAGTAGCCGCCAGAATTTACAGCGATATATGGTGGGGCCCAATGCCGTTCTAAGGATGGTAAGGCCTGAGCAGGTACAGGCATTAGTCAATTGGGTGGCCGACAGTGGATCCAGCACGTTCACATTATCTCCCACCCAGTCTTCTGCAGAAAGCGCACAGATGGCGCCTGAAAACCAACCCCATCAGTCTGTCACATCACCCCCATGCATACCAGGGAAACTGTCTCAGCCTCAAGTTATGCAGCAGTCTCTTATGCTGTTTGAAGACTCCGCTGGCAGGGTTTCCCAAGGGCATCCACCTAGCCCTTCCCCAGCGGTGAAAGACATAGAATGCACTGACGCACAACCACTTATGTTTCCTGATGATGAGGACATGGGAATACCACCTCAGCATGTCTCTGATGATGACGAAACACAGGTGCCAACTGCTGCGTCTTTCTGCAGTGTGCAGACTGAACAGGAGGTCAGGGATCAAGACTGGGTGGAAGACGATGCAGGGGACGATGAGGTCCTAGACCCCACATGGAATGAAGGTCGTGCCACTGACTTTCACAGTTCGGAGGAAGAGGCAGTGGTGAGACCGAGCCAACAGCGTAGCAAAAGAGGGAGCAGTGGGCAAAAGCAGAACACCCGCCGCCAAGAGACTCCGCCTGCTACTGACCGCCGCCATCTGGGACCGAGCACCCCAAAGGCAGCTTCAAGGAGTTCCCTGGCATGGCACTTCTTCAAACAATGTGCTGACGACAAGACCCGAGTGGTTTGCACGCTGTGCCATCAGAGCCTGAAGCGAGGCATTAACGTTCTGAACCTGAGCACAACCTGCATGACCAGGCACCTGCATGCAAAGCATGAACTGCAGTGGAGTAAACACCTTAAAACCAAGGAAGTCACTCAGGCTCCCCCTGCTACCTCTTCTGCTGCTGCCGCCTCGGCCTATTCTGCTGCTGCCGCCTCGGCCTCTTCCTCCGCCTCTGGAGGAACGTTGGCACCTGCCGCCCAGCAAACAGGGGATGTACCACCAACACCACCACCTCCGTCACCAAGCGTCTCAACCATGTCACACGCCAGCGTTCAGCTCTCCATCTCACAAACATTTGATAGAAAGCGTAAATTCCCACCTAGCCACCCTCGATCCCTGGCCCTGAATGCCAGCATTTCTAAACTACTGGCCTATGAAATGCTGTCATTTAGGCTGGTGGACACAGACAGCTTCAAACAGCTCATGTCGCTTGCTGTCCCACAGTATGTTGTTCCCAGCCGGCACTACTTCTCCAAGAGAGCCGTGCCTTCCCTGCACAACCAAGTATCCGATAAAATCAAGTGTGCACTGCGCAACGCCATCTGTGGCAAGGTCCACCTAACCACAGATACGTGGACCAGTAAGCACGGCCAGGGACGCTATATCTCCCTAACTGCACACTGGGTAAATGTAGTGGCAGCTGGGCCCCAGGCGGAGAGCTGTTTGGCGCACGTCCTTCCGCCGCCAAGGATCGCAGGGCAACATTCTTTGCCTCCTGTTGCCACCTCCTCCTTCTCGGCTTCCTCCTCCTCTTCTTCCACCTGCTCATCCAGTCAGCCACACACCTTCACCACCAACTTCAGCACAGCCCGGGGTAAACGTCAGCAGGCCATTCTGAAACTCATATGTTTGGGGGACAGGCCCCACACCGCACAGGAGTTGTGGCGGGGTATAGAACAACAGACCGACGAGTGGTTGCTGCCGGTGAGCCTCAAGCCCGGCCTGGTGGTGTGTGATAATGGGCGAAATCTCGTTGCAGCTCTGGGACTAGCCAATTTGACGCACATCCCTTGCTTGGCGCATGTGCTGAATTTGGTGGTGCAGAAGTTCATTCACAACTACCCCGACATGTCAGAGCTGCTGCATAAAGTGCGGGCCGTCTGTTCGCGCTTCCGGCGTTCACATCCTGCTGCTGCTCGCCTGTCTGCGCTACAGCGTAACTTCGGCCTTCCCGCTCACCGCCTCATATGCGACGTGCCCACCAGGTGGAACTCCACCTTGCACATGCTGGACAGACTGTGCGAGCAGCAGCAGGCCATAGTGGAGTTTCAGCTGCAGCACGCACGGGTCAGTCGCACTACAGAACAGCACCACTTCACCACCAATGACTGGGCCTCCATGCGAGACCTGTGTGCCCTGTTGCGCTGTTTCGAGTACTCCACCAACATGGCCAGTGGCGATGACACCGTTATCAGCGTTACAATACCACTTCTATGTCTCCTTGAGAAAACACTTAGGGCGATGATGGAAGAGGAGGTGGCCCAGGAGGAGGAGGAGGAGGAGGAGGAAGAGGGGTCATTTTTAGCACTTTCAGGCCAGTCTCTTCGAAGTGACTCAGAGGGAGGTTTTTGGCAACAGCAGAGGCCAGGTACAAATGTGGCCAGCCAGGGCCCACTACTGGAGGACGAGGAGGACGAGGATGAGGAGGAGGTGGAGGAGGATGAGGATGAAGCATGGTCACAGCGGGGTGGCACCCAACGCAGCTCGGGTCCATCACTGGTGCGTGGCTGGGGGGAAAGGCAGGACGATGACGATACGCCTCCCACAGAGGACAGCTTGTCCTTACCCCTGGGCAGCCTAGCACACATGAGCGACTACATGCTGCAGTGCCTGCGCAACGACAGCAGAGTTGCCCACATTTTAACCTGTGCGGACTACTGGGTTGCCACCCTGCTGGATCCACGCTACAAAGACAATGTGCCCACCTTACTTCCTGCACTGGAGCGTGATAGGAAGATGCGCGAGTACAAGCGCACGTTGGTAGACGCGCTACTGAGAGCATTCCCAAATGTCACAGGGGAACAAGTGGAAGCCCAAGGCCAAGGCAGAGGAGGAGCAAGAGGTCGCCAAGGCAGCTGTGTCACGGCCAGCTCCTCTGAGGGCAGGGTTAGCATGGCAGAGATGTGGAAAACTTTTGTCAACACGCCACAGCTAACTGCACCACCACCTGATACGCAACGTGTTAGCAGGAGGCAACATTTCACTAACATGGTGGAACAGTACGTGTGCACACCCCTCCACGTACTGACTGATGGTTCGGCCCCATTCAACTTCTGGGTCTCTAAATTGTCCACGTGGCCAGAGCTAGCCTTTTATGCCTTGGAGGTGCTGGCCTGCCCGGCAGCCAGCGTTTTGTCTGAACGTGTATTCAGCACGGCAGGGGGCGTCATTACAGAGAAACGCAGCCGCCTGTCTACAGCCAATGTGGACAAGCTGACGTTCATAAAAATGAACCAGGCATGGATCCCACAGGACCTGTCCGTCCCTTGTCCAGATTAGACATTAACTACCTCCCCATAACCATATATTATTGGACTCCAGGGCACTTCCTCATTCAATCCTATTTTTATTTTCATTTTACCATTATATTGCGAGGCTACCCAAAGTTGAATGAACCTCTCCTCTGCCTGTGTGCTAGGCCTAAATATATGCCAATGGACTGTTGCAGTGGTGGGTGACGTGAAGCCTCATTCTCTGCTATGACATGCAGACTAATTCTCTGCTGACATGAAGACAGATTCTCTGTTACGGGACCTCCCTCCTCTGCCTGGGTGCTGGGCCTAAATATATGCCAATGGACTGTTGCAGTGGTGGGTGACGTGAAGCCTGATTCTCTGCTATGACATGCAGACTAATTCTCTGCTGACATGAAGACAGATTCTCTGTTACGGGACCTCTCTCCTCTGCCTGTGTGTGTGCTGGGCCTAAATATATGCCAATGGACTGTTGCAGTGGTGGCTGACGTGAAGCCTCATTCTCTGCTATGACATGCAGACTAATTCTCTGCTGACATGAAGCCAGATTGTCTGTTACGGGACCTCTCTCCTCTGCCTGTGTGTGTGCTGGGCCTAAATATATGCCAATGGACTGTTGCAGTGGTGGCTGACGTGAAGCCTCATTCTCTGCTATGACATGCAGACTAATTCTCTGCTGACATGAAGACAGATTCTCTGTTACGGGACCTCTCTCCTCTGCCTGTGTGTGTGCTGGGCCTAAATATATGCCAATGGACTGTTGCAGTAGTGGCTGACGTGAAGCCTCATTCTCTGCTATGACATGCAGACTAATTCTCTGCTGACATGAAGCCAGATTGTCTGTTACGGGACCTCTCTCCTCTGCCTGTGTGTGTGCTGGGCCTAAATATATGCCAATGGACTGTTGCAGTGGTGGCTGACGTGAAGCCTCATTCTCTGCTATGACATGCAGACTAATTCTCTGCTGACATGAAGACAGATTCTCTGTTATGGGACCTCCCTCCTCTGCCTGGGTGCTGGGCCTAAATATATGCCAATGGACTGTTGCCGTGGTGGCTGACGTGAAGCCTCATTCTCTGCTATGACATGCAGACTAATTCTCTGCTGACATGAAGCCAGATTGTCTGTTACGGGACCTCTCTCCTCTGCCTGGGTGCTGGGCCTAAATTTATGACAATGGACTGTTGCAGTGGTGGCTGACGTGAAGCCTGATTCTCTGCTATGACATGCAGACTGATTCTCTGCTGACATGAAGCCAGATCCTCTGTTACGGGACCTCTCTCCTCTGCCTGTGTGTGTGCTGGGCCTAAATATATGCCAATGGACTGTTGCAGTGGTGGCTGACGTGAAGCCTCATTCTCTGCTATGACATGCAGACTGATTCTCTGCTGACATGAAGCCAGATTCTCTGTTACGGGACCTCTCTCCTCTGCCTGTGTGTGTGCTGGGCCTAAATATATGCCAATGGACTGTTGCAGTGGTGGCTGACGTGAAGCCTCATTCTCTGCTATGACATGCAGACTAATTCTCTGCTGACATGAAGACAGATTCTCTGTTACGGGACCTCCCTCCTCTGCCTGGGTGCTGGGCCTAAATATATGCCAATGGACTGTTGCAGTGGTGGCTGACGTGAAGCCTCATTCTCTGCTATGACATGCAGACTAATTCTCTGCTGACATGAAGACAGATTCTCTGTTACGGGACCTCTCTCCTCTGCCTGGGTGCCGGGGCCTAAATATCTGAGAATGGACTGTTCCAGTGGTGGGTGACGGGAAGCCAGATTCTCTGCTATGGAACCTCTCTCCAATTGATTTTGGTTAATTTTTATTTATTTAATTTTTATTTTAATTCATTTCCCTATCCACATTTGTTTGCAGGGGATTTACCTACATGTTGCTGCCTTTTGCAGCCCTCTAGCTCTTTCCTGGGCTGTTTTACAGCCTTTTTAGTGCCGAAAAGTTCGGGTCCCCATTGACTTCAATGGGGTTCGGGTTCGGGACGAAGTTCGGATCGGGTTCGGATCCCGAACCCGAACATTTCCGGGATGTTCGGCCGAACTTCTCGAACCCGAACATCCAGGTGTTCGCTCAACTCTAGTGATGAGTAGTAATATATGTAAAATAAAAAAGCAGAGTGCTTATTTAAGATGAATTAAGTATTATCTGTTATTACACTATATAAGTATTCTGCAAAGGTTTTAGGAAGGTGTGGGAAAAATGCTATAACATAAGTATGTGTTCACCAATAAAACTGTAAAACTGTCAATATATTTTTTAGCAGTTAACAAAAGTGTAAGAATGAAAGAGAAATCTTAGTTAAATCACAATTTTGTGTGACCATCCTTTGCCTTCAAAACAGCATCAATTCTAGGTACACTTTCACACAGTTTTTTTTTTTTTAAGCAGCTCAGTAGAGAGGTTGTTCCAGACAACTTGGAGAACTAACCACGGATCTTCTGTGGATGTAGGCTTGCACAAATCCTTCTCCCTTCTGTCTCTTCATGTAATCCCAGACAGATTTGATGATGTTGAGATCAGGGACAGGTGGGGCCCTTATCATTATTTCCCGGACTCCATTTTTTTCACACTGAAGATAGTTCTTAATGACATTGGCTGTATGTTTGGGGTTGTTCTCCAATGCAGAAATTTTTTAAGCCAATCAGGTATACCTCACTGATAGTATCGCATGATAGATTGGCATTTTCCTGTGTTTCTTAGCATTGAGGACATTATTAATCCTGACCACTTTGAGGGCTATATATGCAGCGGTCAGCCAAGGAAACTTAGTATGGCAGATGAAAGACACAACATGGTTATTTCTAGTGTTGAGCGAGCACCAAAGTGCTTGTGTGCTCGAGTAGAACACAGTGAAAGTCAATGGGAGAACCCCAGGCAGCTCCTGCTATGAAGAGGGTGTCGGGACTCTAGTTCGGCTTAGGAGTCCCTGCTCTGACTCCATATATAGCTATGTCCATATATGGAGTTAGTGATTGGGGACACCCCAGTGTATTTAAATGTATCTAATTTAGCCTGCTTTTCAGAAATGTTTCTGCCGGGATTCGAACTCACAAAATAAAATAAAAAATATACGAGACTTCTACTGTACTGTACTTCTACTGAGAACTATACAGTAGAAGTCTCACTTTTTTTTTTAAGTGACAGGCTATGCAGCTATATAGTGTAGTAGTTAAAGTTCTGGGCTGTGATGCAGAAGCTGTGAGTTCAAATCCTATCACAAGCTTTTTCAGAAATAGAGGCTAAACTTAATTTAAACATATATATGTATATATATAAGTGTTTAGCCATAATATAATTACACATAGTATTTAATATTTAGAATATATATTATAATATATGTAAATACATTATGGCTAAAACATCAGTAGTAGTTTCCCACATATTATGCATTCATATATATAATTTTATCTATATTTTTTTCTTTCCAGTAATTGCACAATTATTTTGTGCCATGCATTTTTTACAATTACTAAAAAAATATAAAATATATAAATCTAATTTAAACTATTTCTAAAAAAGTTTGTGACTGGATTTGTACTCACAGCTTCTGCATCATAGCCCAGAACTTTAACCACTACTCTATAAAAGTGCATATCCAGGCACTTAAAAAAAAAAATATATGAGACTTCTACTGTATAGGTCTCAGTAGAAGTACAGTACAGTACAAGTATAATTTTATTTTTATTTTTTAAGTGACTGGCTATGCAGCTATTATAGTTGAGTGGTTAAGTGCATTGCCTCGAATGCAAAAGGTTGTGAGTTTGAATCCCGGCAGAAACTTTTCTGAAATACAGAGTAAATAAGATTTAAGATTTAAATACACTGGCAAGCTGCGGACAAGAATAGGACATGTTCTATATTTTGCGGAGCTGCGGACCCGAAGATCGGGGACGCGCTCAGCAATTCCGGATGCAGACAGCACACTGTGTGCTGTCCGCATCCATTCCGTCCCCATAGAGAATGAATGGGTCCGCACCCGTTCCGCAAAATGGCGGAACGGATGCGGACACATTCTGCGGACGTGTGAATGGAGCCTTAGGGATGTATAGCTATCTTCTGCATAGAAATAGAGGCTAAATTATAATAGCGATGCTCGAGCCGAACTGGTGTTTGGCTGAGCATGCTTGCTCAACACTAGTTATTTCCCTTTGAAGATAGAAGATGTCTAGCAGTGCCAGCAGCACAGAACTGTCAGAAACCAGTGGGGCCTAGGTATGCCCATCTACTGTTTGGAAGAGTCTGGACAGAAGTGGTCTTTATGAAAGAATTACAGCCAAGAAGCCATAACTGTGTGTGGAACCAATAAATCCAGGTTCTGCTTGGTATTCTGTGATTCTGTGATGGTTGGTAGAGATGAGCAAATTTTTAAAAAATTCTATTCAGCCAGTTCGCCAAATTTTTGGAAGAGATTCGGTTTGATCTGAATTTATTCAGGGTGATTCCTGCAGATAAGCTTTATAGTGATGTAGAACACTGTGCCTTGCAGTAACATGCATAGGAAGTCTGCTCTGGTAGTGGAAAAATACTGTGAGTCAGTATGACACATAGCTGTCAATAGAACCTGTTCTATTAAACACTTATACAAGTAGAGCCCCCCTCCCCCCGACAGAGTTAAGAGGGTGTCAGCAGTAAGTTTGTGTTGAAGTCACTGATTATTTTGCCCTTCCTCTGATCTGTCAAAAAAATAACCAGTCTCTCTATTTTAGGTGGACAGGCGAGTTCTTTTTGGGGTAACTATGGGCCCCGCCGCACTAAATACTCGCTCTGATGCCACACTACTGGCCGGGCAGGACAGCTTTTCCAGGGCAAACTTGGCCAGTTGTGGCCACAAATCCGGTTTTGCTGGCCAGTAGTCCAGTGGATCTTCAAATACAGCTGGCAGGGTGCACTCCAAGTATGCCACCACCTGCTGGTTCAGGTTGTGATATACGTCTAGCTTCTGGTGAGTAGTTTCTTCACTGTCCATGGCATCTAGGATTGCTCCAAACAATATTTCATAGTATTTTATTCATTGTATTGTACAGTGACAATAAAGGCATCTTATCTTATCTTAAGAAAGCTGCTCATCAGCTACTCTAGAGTCAGGCAGCCTATTGGGCCAATGACTTATTACCTTGCTGATTTTCGCGGGAAAAAAAAAGAATGTGGAATATAACGAATATACGAATTTGTGAATATATGACAAATATTCTACAAAATATTCGCAAAATATCACAAATTCGTATAGGAGCCCTGCCGCTCTTCACTATAAAAGGAGAATATACTTTAATTTTGCCACAAATACACTTCAAACAGGGCTTTAGAATATATCACTGGACCGCTAATCGGCAATTTGGCCCTAATTATTTTCTACTTTTACACAACACAAAAGGCTTTTCAACAGATAAGTGCAAAGCAGAATGGCGAATATATTTTTAATTTCACCACTAATACACGGCAAACAGGGCTTTAGAATATATCACTGCACCGCACAAGGGCAAATATATTTTTATTTTGCTGCTAATACACAGCAAAAAGGGCTTCACAACCGCACAAGGGCAAATAAGACATACTCTAGAAATATTTCCTTGTAATAAACCCTGTTAATGGCTGTATCAAACAGCACTTACACCCCAATAACAAGAAAGGTTTGCTGGAATTACAGAGCTGTATAATGGCCATTTAGGTGCCCAGTCAGTGCAGCAAGGTGTAATATGATTGTTCCTATTACCCAGGCTGAAACCGCCCCTACTGAACCCTGTTCAACACAAATGCTGTGGAATGATTCCTCCCAATCCTTTCCCTGCACTTTGAATAATCTTTCCCTGAAATGGTAAATCTTTTTTTAGTACAATGACGTTTTTTCTAGCACTGTCCCTAGCGCCTGCTGAAGTCTCTCTCTGCACTAAGTACACTGGAAAATGGCAGAATCCAAGACGGCTGAGGCTATTTATAGGGCTGTGACATCACATGGCTGGCTAGCTGCTGATTGGCTGCATGCATGGCATTATAGGTGATCCCGCCTTCCCAAAGTTCCTTGCTCCTTGTCCTCACATGTGCAGCAGCCATTTTAGTATAAAATGTGTTTCGCTACCACAAAGCGTAAGGAAATTCCACTTCGTCAGCTTCGATCCACTCATCTCTAATGGTTGGGTTTGAGTATGGAGGCCCCATGGTGAGCAGTTCAATCCTGTCTTTGCTGTACAGAGGCACACTGCCCCAACTGTTGGTGTGATGATCCTGGGAGCCATACATACGCAAGTCGATTGCCGAGAAATATGAGGTACACTTAACAGCTCATTGATTTCTACAGGACATCCTGCGGCCATATGTGTTGCCTTTCATAGCAGGTCTTCTAACTCGCATTTTTCAACAGGATTATGCTCGCTCACACAACACAGCATGGTCTTCCCAGGAATGTCTCTGCCAGATTGCAACACTTCCTTTACCTGCCTGGTTGCCAGATTTTTTGCCAATTTATGGGACCAGCTGGAATGCCAGCTTCGAAAGCCTACAAGTATGCCTCCATGCCCAGTTGTATCTCTTCTTGAATCCTCACTATAGGTGGCCCAATATGGTACTAGAGCTTACCAATTTTGCTCTTATATTGTAATCAATAACATGAATCATCATATCATCATTACAAAACTGCCTCTGAAGTCATTGCTGCTGCCCTCACAGGCACATATATATATATATATATATATATATTTTTTTTTTTTTTTTTTTTTTTTACCATGATATATTTACACATATTATATATTTAGAATATATAATATATTATAGTATATGTAAATATATTATGGCTAAAACATCAGTAGTAGTTTCCCACATATTATGCATTCATATATATAATTTTATCTATATTTTTTTCTTTCCAGTAATTGCACAATTATTTTGTGCCATGCATTTTTTACAATTACTAAAAAAATATTAAATATATAAATCTAATTTAAACTATTTCTAAAAAAGTTTGTGACTGGATTTGTACTCACAGCTTCTGCATCATAGCCCAGAACTTTAACCACTACTCTATAAAAGTGCATATCCAGGCACTTAAAAAAAAAAATATATGAGACTTCTACTGTATAGGTCTCAGTAGAAGTACAGTACAGTACAAGTATAATTTTATTTTTATTTTTTAAGTGACTGGCTATGCAGCTATTATAGTTGAGTGGTTAAGTGCATTGCCTCGAATGCAAAAGGTTGTGAGTTTGAATCCCGGCAGAAACTTTTCTGAAATACAGAGTAAATAAGATTTAAGATTTAAATACACTGGCAAGCTGCGGACAAGAATAGGACATGTTCTATATTTTGCGGAGCTGCGGACCCGAAGATCGGGGACGCGCTCAGCAATTCCGGATGCAGACAGCACACTGTGTGCTGTCCGCATCCATTCCGTCCCCATAGAGAATGAATGGGTCCGCACCCGTTCCGCAAAATGGCGGAACGGATGCGGACACATTCTGCGGACGTGTGAATGGAGCCTTAGGGATGTATAGCTATCTTCTGCATAGAAATAGAGGCTAAATTATAATAGCGATGCTCGAGCCGAACTGGTGTTTGGCTGAGCATGCTTGCTCAACACTAGTTATTTCCCTTTGAAGATAGAAGATGTCTAGCAGTGCCAGCAGCACAGAACTGTCAGAAACCAGTGGGGCCTAGGTATGCCCATCTACTGTTTGGAAGAGTCTGGACAGAAGTGGTCTTTATGAAAGAATTACAGCCAAGAAGCCATAACTGTGTGTGGAACCAATAAATCCAGGTTCTGCTTGGTATTCTGTGATTCTGTGATGGTTGGTAGAGATGAGCAAATTTTTAAAAAATTCTATTCAGCCAGTTCGCCAAATTTTTGGAAGAGATTCGGTTTGATCTGAATTTATTCAGGGTGATTCCTGCAGATAAGCTTTATAGTGATGTAGAACACTGTGCCTTGCAGTAACATGCATAGGAAGTCTGCTCTGGTAGTGGAAAAATACTGTGAGTCAGTATGACACATAGCTGTCAATAGAACCTGTTCTATTAAACACTTATACAAGTAGAGCCCCCCTCCCCCCGACAGAGTTAAGAGGGTGTCAGCAGTAAGTTTGTGTTGAAGTCACTGATTATTTTGCCCTTCCTCTGATCTGTCAAAAAAATAACCAGTCTCTCTATTTTAGGTGGACAGGCGAGTTCTTTTTGGGGTAACTATGGGCCCCGCCGCACTAAATACTCGCTCTGATGCCACACTACTGGCCGGGCAGGACAGCTTTTCCAGGGCAAACTTGGCCAGTTGTGGCCACAAATCCGGTTTTGCTGGCCAGTAGTCCAGTGGATCTTCAAATACAGCTGGCAGGGTGCACTCCAAGTATGCCACCACCTGCTGGTTCAGGTTGTGATATACGTCTAGCTTCTGGTGAGTAGTTTCTTCACTGTCCATGGCATCTAGGATTGCTCCAAACAATATTTCATAGTATTTTATTCATTGTATTGTACAGTGACAATAAAGGCATCTTATCTTATCTTAAGAAAGCTGCTCATCAGCTACTCTAGAGTCAGGCAGCCTATTGGGCCAATGACTTATTACCTTGCTGATTTTCGCGGGAAAAAAAAAGAATGTGGAATATAACGAATATACGAATTTGTGAATATATGACAAATATTCTACAAAATATTCGCAAAATATCACAAATTCGTATAGGAGCCCTGCCGCTCTTCACTATAAAAGGAGAATATACTTTAATTTTGCCACAAATACACTTCAAACAGGGCTTTAGAATATATCACTGGACCGCTAATCGGCAATTTGGCCCTAATTATTTTCTACTTTTACACAACACAAAAGGCTTTTCAACAGATAAGTGCAAAGCAGAATGGCGAATATATTTTTAATTTCACCACTAATACACGGCAAACAGGGCTTTAGAATATATCACTGCACCGCACAAGGGCAAATATATTTTTATTTTGCTGCTAATACACAGCAAAAAGGGCTTCACAACCGCACAAGGGCAAATAAGACATACTCTAGAAATATTTCCTTGTAATAAACCCTGTTAATGGCTGTATCAAACAGCACTTACACCCCAATAACAAGAAAGGTTTGCTGGAATTACAGAGCTGTATAATGGCCATTTAGGTGCCCAGTCAGTGCAGCAAGGTGTAATATGATTGTTCCTATTACCCAGGCTGAAACCGCCCCTACTGAACCCTGTTCAACACAAATGCTGTGGAATGATTCCTCCCAATCCTTTCCCTGCACTTTGAATAATCTTTCCCTGAAATGGTAAATCTTTTTTTAGTACAATGACGTTTTTTCTAGCACTGTCCCTAGCGCCTGCTGAAGTCTCTCTCTGCACTAAGTACACTGGAAAATGGCAGAATCCAAGACGGCTGAGGCTATTTATAGGGCTGTGACATCACATGGCTGGCTAGCTGCTGATTGGCTGCATGCATGGCATTATAGGTGATCCCGCCTTCCCAAAGTTCCTTGCTCCTTGTCCTCACATGTGCAGCAGCCATTTTAGTATAAAATGTGTTTCGCTACCACAAAGCGTAAGGAAATTCCACTTCGTCAGCTTCGATCCACTCATCTCTAATGGTTGGGTTTGAGTATGGAGGCCCCATGGTGAGCAGTTCAATCCTGTCTTTGCTGTACAGAGGCACACTGCCCCAACTGTTGGTGTGATGATCCTGGGAGCCATACATACGCAAGTCGATTGCCGAGAAATATGAGGTACACTTAACAGCTCATTGATTTCTACAGGACATCCTGCGGCCATATGTGTTGCCTTTCATAGCAGGTCTTCTAACTCGCATTTTTCAACAGGATTATGCTCGCTCACACAACACAGCATGGTCTTCCCAGGAATGTCTCTGCCAGATTGCAACACTTCCTTTACCTGCCTGGTTGCCAGATTTTTTGCCAATTTATGGGACCAGCTGGAATGCCAGCTTCGAAAGCCTACAAGTATGCCTCCATGCCCAGTTGTATCTCTTCTTGTATCCTCACTATAGGTGGCCCAATATGGTACTAGAGCTTACCAATTTTGCTCTTATATTGTAATCAATAACATGAATCATCATATCATCATTACAAAACTGCCTCTGAAGTCATTGCTGCTGCCCTCACTGCCTCCCTACTTTATATAGCTATAAATGGCCTTATATACACTTATATATATAAACTATACATATGTATATAGATATTCATTGTGCTCTGTCTTTACGCCATCTCTACACTGTCAGTGGGTGCAGAGTATGTTCAATTTTTATCCATGGTGCGCTCGCTAACTAAGGAGCCGCAGAGAGATGCCTGAGACCGGGCAGTCAGAGCTTGTTGGTGAGAAGGCAGAGGGAGACAGAGAGAAGCTCTTCTATAGTATATATAAGGACATTAAATAAATATAGCATATAATTATCCCTATATACTGTAAAACTGCTTCTTCCTGTCTCCCTGACTTCTCAAT
Source organism: Bufo gargarizans (assembly GCF_014858855.1). Taxonomy (NCBI): domain Eukaryota; kingdom Metazoa; phylum Chordata; class Amphibia; order Anura; family Bufonidae; genus Bufo; species Bufo gargarizans. The sequence goes on along the minus strand of NC_058081.1, from coordinate 438,683,166 downwards.
AGCGAGCTCTGACTGTCCACTCATAGGCATCTCCCTGGAGCTCCTTAGTTAGCTAGTTTGCTGGGGAAAAGATTTCAATTACTTACCTGTAATTGGTTTTTCCTCTAGCCTCTAGCCTCCTAGCGGCACGATTGAAAGGAGGATTAACCCGCCTCCCCCAGGGACAGGAAACAACGTGGAGATCTTTAAATAGCCCCCTCCCCTTACCTGCTATAGTCAATAACCGAGAAACTCTGAAATGGATGCAACATAGTATTATTTATCTATTAATCAACAGAATAAACAAAATACCTCTCGAAAAAATAACATAAATATGGGGGGAATTTCCCCATGTTGCTGTGGAGGCTAGAGGAAAAAACAATTACCAGCAAATAATTGCATTCTTTCCAAACGCCTCCACAGCTGCACGATTGTCAGGAGGAATAACAGAGAAATGAATATTTAGGGAAGGACTACAGCAGATAACACTCTGCGAGAAAAGGATAAGTCCTTATTTTTTAACACGTCTAACTGATAATGTCTGAAAAAAGTGGAAGGTGAAGACCAGGTAGCTGCCTGGCAAATCTGGTCCAGAGCGACATCCGCTGACTCAGCCCAGGAAGTCGTGACTGACCACGTTGAATGAGCTCTAAGTCCTTCTGGAAGAGAGACCTGTCTCAAATTATAACAAAACAAAATTGTTGATCTGATCCATCTGCCGATGGTTGTTTTGCTTGCCGCCTTTCCTTTGTTTGGCCTTGCAAACTGAACGAACAGTCTATATGTCTTCCTAAATTCTTCCGTTGTCTTAAGATAAGCCAACACTGACCTCCGAACATCCAGATTATGGAAACGCTTCTGTTCCGGACAGCCTGTTGAGGATCCGAATGATGGTAGAGACACTTCCTGCAAAAAAGAGGGAGAGCGTTTTAACACTATCCTATCATCTCTAACAGTTACTGTAGATATTGAGGTCTGTATGAAAATGCCTGTATCTCCCCAACTCTCCTAACTGTAGTAATTGCCACCAGAAAAATTGTTTTAAATTATAGCAATTTCAAGGAGATTTCAGGTAGCGGCTCAAAGGGGGACTCTATTAGAGTAGATAAAACCAAATTTAAATCCCATGGAGGAACCGTGGATCTGACTATAGGTTCATTCCTCCGGGCCCCTTTCACAAATCTGTTAATAAGATCTGCTTCTGCCAGTTTAGTATCTAAAAATGCACTCAGGGCCGATATCTGGACTTTAATGATACTGACTTTTAAACCTTTGTTTAAACCGGCCTGCAGAAAATCTAAAATATTAGAAACCATAAAGGGGCCAGCTGTGTTATATTTTGTAAATTTTAAAACGCTTCCCAGATTCTATTAAATTTTTTTGATGTAATAGCTTTTCAACTGCATAGTATTGTAGAAATTACCGCCTCTGAAAGTCCTTTTCTTTTTAATAATTCCAGCTCAGGTTTCAGGCTGCCAGTTGAAGCTGCGTTGACCTGGGGTGTAAAACTGGGCCCTGATGAAGAAGGTCTGGAATATTCAGTAGGATCCAGAAATGATGACATCCTGAAGAGTAGGGGAAACCATGACCTTCTTGGCCAGTAAGGCGCGATTAGGATTAACCTGGGTTTTTCTTGTAACACCTATTGCAGGACTTTCGGCATTAATGCAAATGGAGGAAATACATACAGGGTCTCGTTTGGCCAAGGCTGGGAGAGTGCATCGATGAAGAATGGGTGATCTCTGTAGGATAGGGAGCAACATTTTTCTGTTTGTCTGTTTTGTTGTGTTGTAAACAGGTCCAGGTCTGGAAAAAACTATTTTTGTGTTATTTAAAGAAAAACCTGTCGATTCAGACTCCACTCTCTTTCTTTCAGGACATCTCTGCTTAGAAAGTCTGCGACTCTGTTGTCCTTTCCTTTTATATGGACTGCTGTGATTGAGAGTATATTTTTTTTCTGCCCATCGGAAGATCTTTTCTGATACTTTTGCCAAGGACGGACTTTTTGTACCTCCCTGTTTGTTCAGATAAGTGACTGCCGTGATGTTGTCTGATAATATTATCTCTCTTCCTTTTATTTCTGATTGAATTGTTTTTAAGGCCTCCCAAACCGCAGATAATTCTCTTAGATTGGAGAAAGACAGACTTAGATTTTTCTCCCATGTTCCCTGTACAATGGACACGTCTGAATGAACGTCTGAAGGATCCAGAAGGTAACTCCCATTCATCAAATTCATCCTTTTGTAGATCAACTTCAGAGGGTGCGGACATAACAGACATGGAAGTGGATGGTTTTTCAGATGTGGATGCTAACTTAAGTTCCACAGCGCTGCTCACTTCTTCTTTGATAATGTTACTAATATTATCCCGAAGAGAAGGAGATTCTTCAGACACAATCTTTTCCAGATATTTCACACAAAGGGGTTTCTTAAGAAATGGAGCACTTTTTGACACGCTGCAAAGATTCAGCAGATTTCTGTGTCTCCCTGACCTAGGGAATATATTTTTAAAAGTGCATTCAGATGGGAGAAGCCTTAGTCATAGATAGTCCCTCACCCCTAGTGAAAAAGATTGTATTCTGCTCAAAACATGAAAAAAACTAGTGAATACACATCATTAAACCTCCCAAGAGGAGGAGAGCTTACCGGGCTGTTGGCTTTTGACAGGTCTGACGATTTCCGGACGCTGTCTGATACCCCTGGTGCTGATATGTTACCAGCGCAGCTGATCAGCAGGACGCTGGAACCACTTCCCTCCTTTCTTTTTAACCTGCTCATAGTCTAAGGGGAAGTACATCACACAGATGCGTCCCTGCAGTTCCAGTCTGCCGCGAGATCTCGCCTGCCACGTGACCCGCCAATCCTAATGCGATAGTTCACACGGATGCTGCCCGGGGCTGCCTTCACTGGAGGACTTGTGCCTCAGATGCAGGAAGGACCGCACTACGAGCCCCACGACTCTGCTCTCCGCCCAGCACACTCTCCTTACAGATCTTCAGCCGGGCGTGTCAAATAAATATACAATCCTGCCGGAGCTCTTTTTCCAGCAGGAGGATCTCCACGTATCTCCAGAGGGACAGGAAACAACTGGAGCAGGTAAGGGGAGGGGGGTATTTAAAGATCTCCACGTTGTTTCCTGTCCCTGGGAGAGGCGGGGTAATCCTCCTGTCAATCGTGCCGCTGTGGAGGCGTTTGAAAAAAATACATTGTGGAGCTGACCGCTAACAGTGTGGAGATGGCATAATGACAGGCACAATGAATATATATATATATATATATATATATATATATATGTATATATATATACTGTATTTATATATATATATACATATATATATATATATATGCAGAGAATCGGACAGCACTCCAAGACTTGAAAAAAGTAGAAATCTTTATTCACCCATGTGAAATATAATTGCAACGTTTCAGCTCACAATCGAGCCTTTCTCAAGCAATGAAACACAAGACTGTGCATGTCTTATACAGCTTTTTCAAAAATCAGACAACCAATGAATTTTACAAATCAAGACATGTGACTGGTGAACATGTGAAAGTAGTTCACCTCATTAGATCATGTGAACAATTACTTATGCAAAGTACCATACTGCTGGATACACAGGGATGTGTCCATTAGTGTTGCATCCAAGCTTATAACATTTAAATAATGTATACTACAAAGTGCATATGTGCATAAATAAAGTGCATAAAGATACAAAAGAATTAAATCATGTATTAATGTTTAAAATCATACACCACAGAGGCTGAGGGAAAACAGTGAAGGTTTGATCATGTTCGACAAAACCGCATGTTCATGTGAATACTGGCCAAAAACAGCCCTGTTAACTAATACTGTCAAAACCACAGAATGTCAAAGACAAACCTCCACCCACAATGTGCGCTCGCAACTGCGCTCCAATATATCCTCGGCAGCCAGATATCATACTGTTGCCGTGTGGGAGCTATTGCATACGCACAGTGTGACATTATTAAAGGCATCGTCTTTGTAGCAAGGCGCTTGATACTGTATATGCTTCACTGTCAGGACCCATCAGAGAGGGATCCAACCTCCCGGGTAGATCAACCCCTCCAAAGTTATGGTCAGGTAAGGGGGACACCACATGCAAATGTAGTGCACCCCGAACCGTCCCATTATAACGGTCCATAGACAGTGTAATGGGGATCTCCCATAAAAATCACTTGATAGCAGAAAGTTGATTTTGACACAGCGTGGATACAGTAACAGAAAAAAAATTTTTTATCCAGTTAAATTCATACACATAGAACATCACAAGCTGTCGCATGTATCCAGACTTCTATGTTCACTGTTTCCGCATCAGTCTGTGTGGTGTCTAAAAAACAATAAGAGAAAATTACTCATATGCTTGTGAATCTTATCTAAATTCCATCATCACAACAGGGATCATGTCAGAAAGCATAAAGAGTGGGGTATCAGGCAAACAGTAATCTAGAAGCATCCAGGATTGTATTCCACATTTAACCCTTTAGGTTTTAGGCTATCTAAAGTGTAGATCCACCACATTTCTTTGTTTTTCAATATTTTTATTCGATTGCCCCCTCTCCTAGGGGGAGGTACATGATCTACAATCCAGCATGTTAATTCACGTTCTGAATGTTTCTGCTCAGAAAAATGCTTCGGTACTGGTAAATCATGTCGTTTTTGGCGAATTGAAAATCTATGGTTATTTAACCTGGTTTTCAAATCAGTGGAGGTTTCTCCCACATACAAAATTTTACAAGGGCAGGTTAACACATAGATTACAAAATTAGAACTGCACGTCAAATGAAAATTAATAGGATAAGTTTTACCAGTGGCAGGGTGTGTGAAGCTGCGTCCCTTGCCTATGTATTTGCAATTTACGCAGCTTAAACATGGGAAGCTGCCCAATCCATATTTTGACAGTTTCATTTGACGTGCTCGCTGTCTTGAACCACAATCTGCTCTCACCAATTGGTCTTTCAGACTGCTAGCTCTCCGGTATGAAAACAGGGGAGGCAGTCTAAATTCTTCAATATCACTGAAGGTATTGCCCAGTATACTCCAATGTTTTCTAATGATCTTGCTGATAGCTGCACTTTCCTCCGTATGAGTAGAGATAAAAGGAATCCGACGTTGGGGATTTTCCTTATCTTTCCTCACTAAGGTCAACTCTCTGTCCATCTCCAGAGCCTTATGTTTATGTGTATGTAGCAACTTTGGCGGATAACCCCTGTCTTTAAACTTCCTTGACATATCCTCAAGGGCCTCCGTCAAATTGCTATCCTCTGATGTTATCCTACGTACCCGCAAAAATTGCGAGTACGGTAGATGCCTAACCATATTTTTCGGATGATTGCTATCATACCTTAATATGGTATTCTTGTCAGTAGGTTTAGTGTATAGTTTAGTAAGGAACTTTTCCCCAGACAAGACAACCGTGGTATCAAGGAACTGTACCTCAGTGTGTGAAAAAATCAAAGTGAATTGAAGATCACTATTAATGCTGTTCAAATACATATGGAAGTCAATTAATTCCTTCTCCGTGCCAGTCCAAATGAGGAAGACGTCATCGATATAACGCCACCACCGCAGAACATGTCTGAAGTGGTGTGAAACATAGATGACGTCTTCCTCAAATTTTCGCATAAAAATATTTGCGAACGTTGGGGCCACATTCGACCCCATCGCTACTCCCCTTAATTGCTTATAAAAGGAATCTTGAAACAGAAAATAGTTCCAATGAAGAACAATGCGCAAGAGAGATAAAATGAAATGTATAGCTGATTCAGTCATTGAGGAGAGTGTCAACATACATTCAACAGCCGTTATGCCCAACGTGTGGTCAATTGAGGTGTAGAGAGAGACTACATCGAAAGATGCAAGAATATATGTCTGCTCTCTATCCACCTCAATTGCGTTGAGTTTACACAAAAAATCGGTCGTGTCTTGAATGTATGAGACCGCCCCTGTCGCAAAATTGCGAAGTATCTTATCCAAAAAAATGGCAATGTTGCTGAATATTGACTCAGAGCCAGATACTATCGGCCGGCCAGGGGGATCGACCAGAGATTTGTGGACCTTGGGAAGCACATACATCACTGGTGTGACTGGATGTGTCACCACAAGGTACTCACAAAGATCCCGGTCGATCACCCCTGCCGCCAATGCATCAGTAAGACACTGTCCAATAATCCTGGCAATCTCAAATTTTGGGTCATAATTAATCAACAAATACACATTTGTGTCACCAAGCTGACGTTCTATTTCCGCAATATATTTATGTTTATCAAGGATGACTACCCCCCCACCCTTATCGGCAGGTTTAATTACCAAATGGGGATCATTCCTTAACTGATCTAAGGCGGCTATTTCAAATTTCGTCATATTAGGACGGGTAAATCTATGAGTAACAGATGATTTTAGAGCGGACAAATCCTTTTTAACCACGTTCATAAAGGCCTCCAACGCAGGGTTGTCAACCACTGGTGTGAAGGTACTTTTCCCTGGTAGACTGAGTCTCCTCATGCAAAACTCGCTCGCAGGAGGGGAGTCAGTCTGCACTTTATTGTGAAACCAAATTTTTAATTTTATAGATCTAAAAAAACCACACATATCTGTCTCAAGATTAAACCAATTAACATGTGCATTTGGACAATATGATAATCCCTTAGAGAGTACACTCACTTGAAACGGTGTGAGTAACTTGGAGGATAAATTAATGACAGTCATTTCTTCCTTTGCTGCGGTTTGTTCTGTGGTCGTAGCTTGCTGTTCCGGGTTTTTATGCCGTCTGTGTCTACGTCCTCCTCTTCGGGTCCGGTTCCGTTTACAGGTGCTGTTTCCTTCCCTAAAAAAGGGGCGCGAGAAGATGTGGATGTGGACAGCTGTGGCAATCTCTTCTTTCTTTTATTATCATTATAATTCACATTAGGATTTCTGATGTCCGTCTGCCAGGTATAAATATTCCCTTTCTTATAGTCGTCCAAATCTCTATTCCATTTGGAACGCTTGATTTCCTCCGCCTCGACTTGGGTTTTTAGTAGCCATGCGGCTGATCTTTCAAAAAATACAGTGGATTCTTCAGATGTCAGAAGAGTTTTCAAGCGTTCTTCTGTCTCACTAATTTCTACCGACAAGGTGGAAAGTTCGGTTTGCAAAAACTGTATATTCAACAAAATAAAGTCCAGTGAGTATCTGGTGGAGAGTGCCTCAAACTTTTTGCAAAAAATAGAGTCATTTGTAAACAGATTGGGGCGTAGGTTGGATCTCATGCCCCGAGGTATGCGTTTGACTTTATAATATTCGCCCAATGTAGTCATATGAAGACGTAATGCAGTAGATTTCTTTGTTAAAAGATCATACCTTTTCTTCAGCTCCTTAGTGGAAGGGATGTTTAGAAAGGCTGCATCTCCATCAATCCCACGTATAATGCTCTCAGCCTCCTCCTGTGTGAAGGTGGATCCACATGTTGGATCAAGTTCCATGGTGAAAAATTATAATATAAAAAATTGTTATATAAATAATTCGCTGTGCTCTGCCAAAGAAGCTGTATACGTATAGCAGAAAAGGAGATTTGGCGGCACCAGTCTGTTGGCTCAGGTGCTTTGTCCAAAGGAATGAGCTTTCCACCTTCTAATATATGCAGAGAATCGGACAGCACTCCAAGACTTGAAAAAAGTAGAAATCTTTATTCACCCATGTGAAAAATAATTGCAACGTTTCAGCTCACAATCGAGCCTTTCTCAAGCAATGAAACACAAGACTGTGCATGTCTTATACAGCTTTTTCAAAAATCAGACAACCAATGAATTTTACAAATCAAGACATGTGACTGGTGAACATGTGAAAGTAGTTCACCTCATTAGATCATGTGAACAATTACTTATGCAAAGTACCATACTGCTGGATACACAGGGATGTGTCCATTAGTGTTGCATCCAAGCTTATAACATTTAAATAATGTATACTACAAAGTGCATATGTGCATAAATAAAGTGCATAAAGATACAAAAGAATTAAATCATGTATTAATGTTTAAAATCATACACCACAGAGGCTGAGGGAAAACAGTGAAGGTTTGATCATGTTCGACAAAACCGCATGTTCATGTGAATACTGGCCAAAAACAGCCCTGTTAACTAATACTGTCAAAACCACAGAATGTCAAAGACAAACCTCCACCCACAATGTGCGCTCGCAACTGCGCTCCAATATATCCTCGGCAGCCAGATATCATACTGTTGCCGTGTGGGAGCTATTGCATACGCACAGTGTGACATTATTAAAGGCATCGTCTTTGTAGCAAGGCGCTTGATACTGTATATGCTTCACTGTCAGGACCCATCAGAGAGGGATCCAACCTCCCGGGTAGATCAACCCCTCCAAAGTTATGGTCAGGTAAGGGGGACACCACATGCAAATGTAGTGCACCCCGAACCGTCTCATTATAACGGTCCATAGACAGTGTAATGGGGATCTCCCATAAAAATCACTTGATAGCAGAAAGTTGATTTTGACACAGCGTGGATACAGTAACAGAAAAAAAATTTTTTATCCAGTTAAATTCATACACATAGAACATCACAAGCTGTCGCATGTATCCAGACTTCTATGTTCACTGTTTCCGCATCAGTCTGTGTGGTGTCTAAAAAACAATAAGAGAAAATTACTCATATGCTTGTGAATCTTATCTAAATTCCATCATCACAACAGGGATCATGCCAGAAAGCATAAAGAGTGGGGTATCAGGCAAACAGTAATCTAGAAGCATCCAGGATTGTATTCCACATTTAACCCTTTAGGCTTTAGGCTATCTAAAGTGTAGATCCACCACATTTCTTTGTTTTTCAATATTTTTATTCGATTGCCCCCTCTCCTAGGGGGAGGTACATGATCTACAATCCAGCATGTTAATTCACGTTCTGAATGTTTCTGCTCAGAAAAATGCTTCGGTACTGGTAAATCATGTCGTTTTTGGCGAATTGAAAATCTATGGTTATTTAACCTGGTTTTCAAATCAGTGGAGGTTTCTCCCACATACAAAATTTTACAAGGGCAGGTTAACACATAGATTACAAAATTAGAACTGCACGTCAAATGAAAATTAATAGGATAAGTTTTACCAGTGGCAGGGTGTGTGAAGCTGCGTCCCTTGCCTATGTATTTGCAATTTACGCAGCTTAAACATGGGAAGCTGCCCAATCCATATTTTGACAGTTTCATTTGACGTGCTCGCTGTCTTGAACCACAATCTGCTCTCACCAATTGGTCTTTCAGACTGCTAGCTCTCCGGTATGAAAACAGGGGAGGCAGTCTAAATTCTTCAATATCACTGAAGGTATTGCCCAGTATACTCCAATGTTTTCTAATGATCTTGCTGATAGCTGCACTTTCCTCCGTATGAGTAGAGATAAAAGGAATCCGACGTTGGGGATTTTCCTTATCTTTCCTCACTAAGGTCAACTCTCTGTCCATCTCCAGAGCCTTATGTTTATGTGTATGTAGCAACTTTGGCGGATAACCCCTGTCTTTAAACTTCCTTGACATATCCTCAAGGGCCTCCGTCAAATTGCTATCCTCTGATGTTATCCTACGTACCCGCAAAAATTGCGAGTACGGTAGATGCCTAACCATATTTTTCGGATGATTGCTATCATACCTTAATATGGTATTCTTGTCAGTAGGTTTAGTGTATAGTTTAGTAAGGAACTTTTCCCCAGACAAGACAACCGTGGTATCAAGGGACTGTACCTCAGTGTGTGAAAAAATCAAAGTGAATTGAAGATCACTATTATTGCTGTTCAAATACATATGGAAGTCAATTAATTCCTTCTCCGTGCCAGTCCAAATGAGGAAGACGTCATCGATATAACGCCACCACCGCAGAACATGTCTGAAGTGGTGTGAAACATAGATGACGTCTTCCTCAAAAACGACATGATTTACCAGTACCGAAGCATTTTTCTGAGCAGAAACATTCAGAACGTGAATTAACATGCTGGATTGTAGATCATGTACCTCCCCCTAGGAGAGGGGGCAATCGAATAAAAATATTGAAAAACAAAGAAATGTGGTGGATCTACACTTTAGATAGCCTAAAACCTAAAGGGTTAAATGTGGAATACAATCCTGGATGCTTCTAGATTACTGTTTGCCTGATACCCCACTCTTTATGCTTTCTGACATGATCCCTGTTGTGATGATGGAATTTAGATAAGATTCACAAGCATATGAGTAATTTTCTCTTATTGTTTTTTAGACACCACACAGACTGATGCGGAAACAGTGAACATAGAAGTCTGGATACATGCGACAGCTTGTGATGTTCTATGTGTATGAATTTAACTGGATAAAAAAAAAAAATTCTGTTACTGTATCCACGCTGTGTCAAAATCAACTTTCTGCTATCAAGTGATTTTTATGGGAGATCCCCATTACACTGTCTATGGACCGTTATAATGAGACGGTTCGGGGTGCACTACATTTGCATGTGGTGTCCCCCTTACCTGACCATAACTTTGGAGGGGTTGATCTACCCGGGAGGTTGGATCCCTCTCTGATGGGTCCTGACAGTGAAGCATATACAGTATCAAGCGCCTTGCTACAAAGACGATGCCTTTAATAATGTCACACTGTGCGTATGCAATAGCTCCCACACGGCAACAGTATGATATCTGGCTGCCGAGGATATATTGGAGCGCAGTTGCGAGCGCACATTGTGGGTGGAGGTTTGTCTTTGACATTCTGTGGTTTTGACAGTATTAGTTAACAGGGCTGTTTTTGGCCAGTATTCACATGAACATGCGGTTTTGTCGAACATGATCAAACCTTCACTGTTTTCCCTCAGCCTCTGTGGTGTATGATTTTAAACATTAATACATGATTTAATTCTTTTGTATCTTTATGCACTTTATTTATGCACATATGCACTTTGTAGTATACATTATTTAAATGTTATAAGCTTGGATGCAACACTAATGGACACATCCCTGTGTATCCAGCAGTATGGTACTTTGCATAAGTAATTGTTCACATGATCTAATGAGGTGAACTACTTTCACATGTTCACCAGTCACATGTCTTGATTTGTAAAATTCATTGGTTGTCTGATTTTTGAAAAAGCTGTATAAGACATGCACAGTCTTGTGTTTCATTGCTTGAGAAAGGCTCGATTGTGAGCTGAAACGTTGCAATTATTTTTCACATGGGTGAATAAAGATTTCTACTTTTTTCAAGTCTTGGAGTGCTGTCCGATTCTCTGCATATATTAGAAGGTGGAAAGCTCATTCCTTTGGACAAAGCACCTGAGCCAACAGACTGGTGCCGCCAAATCTCCTTTTCTGCTATATATATATATATATATATATATAATATAAAGCTGAGTGTATGTATGTGTGTGTGTATGTATGTATGTCCGCTAAATGGAATCCGCATGTTCATTTACAATCACAAAATTTGGCACACAGGTACATCAGGTTTCCGGAAAGGTTTTAGACCGGGTCTTAGCTCTCTAGCGTTCCTGAGATATTCCCCCAAAAATGCAAAAATGGCACTTCACATGACCTACATTAGCCAATAGCGTTTCTCTTTCCCTTACTTGACTGTGATTGACTGTGACAGCCAGAGCCACTACCACTCCCAATCTTCACTCCTCCTGTGTTCTCTGGCTATCTCTGGCTTTGAAATCTTGTACGTGTCCTGGTTCTTATATAGGTCACTCCCCAATCTTCTTCTCTAGGATGTTTTCGCATTGTGTTTGCCATTCTATTGTGTTCCCAGGGGCGGATTGGCCATAGACCCTACAGGGAAATTTCCCAGCAGGAAGATGCCCCAGGGGGCCACCCAAACTCTTCTCTGCTGATGACCGGGTACATAATTACCTCTCTCTGGGGTAACTAACGCTGTGATAATCAGGTACTCATGTACCCGGCCAGCGACCGCACATGCCCTCCTAAATTCAACTTCTGTGGCATGCACCTCAGCTCCTAAGCCCCCTGCTGCATAGACAACTGGAGAAGAAGGACAGAAGATGGTAACTATTGATGGCCTCCACAGAGGGCCAGTTTTTGGGCCAATATATTTTGCTACACTGTGTTATTTTGTCTTGCTGGGATGGTATTTTGCACTTATTGGTACTGCTGACCCGCCTATTTGTGTTGCCCCACCTTCTGTTAATTTGGTCCTGCCTAGAATATTGGGACACTTAGTTTTTTTTCCACGGCCATTTTAAGTTTCCAATCCGCCCCTGTGTGTTTATTTTGATGTACAATATGTGACGTTTGCACCATTAAAGTCTCCATGTCTTCTGTAGTCTTTACAGACAATGCATCTCTTCACACACAGAGACGCTGGCACACTGTTTGGGTATATGCTCTACTTCTTGTTGGTGGGAAGAATAGCCCCTTTTATCACCTCAGCCATTAGGCCTATATAAAGAACCTGGCATCCCTATGCCCATGTGTTCTTAGGGTACTTTCACACTAGCGTTTAAGTTTTCTGGTATTGAGTTCCGTCATAGGGGCTCAATACCGGGAAAAAACGCATCAATTTTATCCTAATGCATTCTGAATGGAAAGCAATCCATTCAGTATGCATCAGGATGTCTTCCGTTCCATCCCTTTTACGGTATTTGGCCGGAGAAAATACTACAGCATGCTGCAGTATTTTCTCCAGCCAAAATTCCCGAACACTTCCCCGGATTGCCGGATCCAGCATTCATTTCCATTGAAATGTATTAATACCGGATCTGGTACCAAGTGTTCATGAAATTGCCACATTGACGGATCCCGTTTTCCGGTCTGCGCTTGAGCAGACCTTTAAAAATGTGGAAAAAGTAAAAACCGGATGCGTTTTTCTGGATGACACCGGAGAGACGGATCCGTTATTTCAATGCATTTGTCACACAGATCCGGATCCGGAAACAAATGATATCCGTTTGCATACGAATTTCCGGATCCAGAAGGCAGTTCTGGCAACGGAATTGTGGCTGCCTTCCCTTTTAGGCCACAAATTGCAGACCCTACCTAATACAATCGCCCAAAAAGTAAAAAACGATTGCTCTCAAAATATGGATATCAGGTCCCCATGCGGCTGTAGGGGGGACCCAATGGCATGGAAGACAGCGCGATGACATTGTCTGCCTACCTTTAACCCCTTAGGGACACAGCCTTATTTCACCTTAAGAACCAGGCCATTTTTTGCAAATCTGACCAGTGTCACTTTAAGTTCTGATAACTTTAAAACGCTTTGACTTATCCAGGCCGTTCTGAGATTGTTTCTTCGTTACATATTGTACTTCATGACAGTGGTAAAATGAAGTTAAAAAAATCTTTTTTATTTATAAAAAAATACCAATTTTACCAAAAATGTGAAAAAAATTGCTAATCTACAAGTTTCAATTTCTCTACTTCTAAAATACATAGTAATACCTCCAAACATAGTTATTACTTTACATTCCCCATATGTCTACTTCATGTTTGTATCATTTTGGGAATGATATTTTACATTTTGGGGGTGTTACAAAGCTTAGAAGTTTGGAAGCAAATCTTTTCAAAATAAATTTTCAAAAACCCAATTTTTAGGGACCAGTTCAGGTCTGAAGTCACTTTGTGAGGCTTATATAATAGAAACCACCTAAAAATGACCCCATTCTAGAAACTACACCCCTCAAGGTATTCAAAACTGATTTTACAAACTTTGTTAACCCTTTAGGTGATCCCCTGGATCTCACAGGCCGGAAGCTGTATGAGTAATACACACAGTATTACTCATACAGCCAATGCATTCCAATACAGAAGTATTGGAATGCATTGTAAAGGGGATTAGACTCCCAAAAGTTCAAGTCCCAAAGTGGGAAAAAAAATAAACTGAAAAAAGTTGAAGAAATAAAGTTTTCCCCAAAAAACATTTAAAGTTTCAAGTAAAAATAAACAAAAACGTAATTTTCCCCAAATAAAGTTTTTAAAAATTGGTAAAAAATAGGGGAAAAAAAAAAGTATACATATTAGGTATCGCCGTGTCCGTATCAACCGGCTTTATAAACATATCACATGACCTAACCCCTCAGATGAACACTGTAAAAGAAAAAAAAAATGTGCTAAATAACAAAAAATTCACCTTACATCACAAAAAGTACAACAGCAAGCGATCAAAAAGGCTTTTGCCCACCAAAATAGTATCAATCTAACCGTCACCTCATCCCGCAAAGAATTAGCCCCTACCTGAGACAATCGCCCAAAAAATACAAAAAACTATGGCTCAGAATATGGAGACACTAAAACATCATTTTTTTGTTTTAAAAAAGCTGTTATTGTGTAAAACGTACATAAATAAAAAAATGTATACATATTAGGTATCGCCGCATCGACCAGCTCTATTAAAATATCACATGACCTAACCCCTGAGATGAACATAGTAAAAAATAAAAAATAAAAAATAAAAACTGTGCTAAATAAACCATTTTTTGTCACCTTACATCACAAAAAGTGTAATAGCAAGCAATCAAAAAGTCACACGCACCCCAAAACTCGTGCCAATAAAACCGTCATCTCATCCCGCAAAAATCATACCCTACCCAAGGTAATCGCCCAAAAACTGAAAAAATTATGGCTCTCAGACTCTCAGATGGAAACACTAAAACTTACATTAAAAAAAAGTATACATATTAGGTATCGCAGCGTCCGTGACAATCTGGTCTATAAAAATATCAGACGAATGTTGTAAATAACAAAAAATTTAAACGGTGCCAAAACAGCTATTTCTTGTTACCTTGCCTCACAAAAAGTGTAATATAGAGCAACCAAAAATCATATGTTCCCTAAACTAGTACCAACAATACTGCCACCCTATCCTGCAGTTTCTAAAATGAGGTCACTTTTTTGGAGTTTCTACTCCAGGGCTGCATCAGGGGGGCTTCAAATGGGACATGGTGTAAAAAAAAAAACAGTCCAGCAAAACCTGCCTTCCAAAAACCGTATGGCATTCCTTTCCTTCTGCGCCCTGCCATGTGCCCGTACAGCGGTTTACGACCACATATGGGGTGTTTCTGTAAACTACAGAATCAGGGCCATAAATATTGAGTTTGGTTTGGCTGTTAACCCTTGCTTTGTAACTGGAAAAAAATTATTAAAATAAAAAATCTGCCAAAAAAGTGAAATTTTTAAATTGCATCTCTATTTTCCATTAATTTCTGTGGAACACCTAAAGGGTTAACGACATTTGTAAAATCAGTTTTGAATACCTTGAGCGGTGTAGTTTCTTAGATGGGATCACTTTTATGGAGTTTCTACTCTAGGGGTGCATCAGGGAGGCTTCAAATGGGGCATGGTGTAAAAACCTGCCAACCGTACAGCGGTTTACGACCACATATTGGGTGTTTCTGTAAACTACAGAATCAGGGCCATAAATATTGAGTTTGGTTTGGCTGTTAACCCTTGCTTTGTAACTGGAAAATAATTATTAAAATCGAAATTCTGCCAAAAATGTGACATTTTTAAATTGTATCTCTATATTTCATTAATTCTTGTGGAACACCTAAAGGGTTAACAAAGTTTGTAAAATCTATTTTGAATACCTTGAGGGGTGTAGTTTATAGATTGGGGTCATTTTTGGGTGGTTTCCATTCTTTAAGACTCGCAAAGTGACTTCACACCTGAACTGGTCCTTAAAAATTGGGTTTTTGAAAATTTATGAAAAATTTCAAGATTTGCTTCTAAACTTCTAAGCCTTGTAACATCCCCAAAAAATAAAATATTCCAAAAATGATCCAAACATGAAGTAGACTTATGGGTCATGTAAAGTAATAACTATTTTTGGAGGTATTACTATGTATTATAGAAGTAGAGAAATTGAAACTTGGAAATTTGCAATTTTTTACAAATTTTTGGTAAATTTGGTATTTTTTTATAAATTAAAATGATTATTTTTTTACTTCATTTTACCAGTGTCATGAAGTACAATATGTGACGAAAAAACAGTCTCAGGATGGCCTGGATAAGTCAAAGCATTTTAAAGTTATCAGCACTTACGCTGGGTTCAGACCTGAGCGTTCAGCGCTCTGTATGCGCGATTGTACGGGCGTTTGCAATCGCGCATACAGAGACAAGCAAACGCCCATTGTCGCGCGTTCCCGCTGAAGTCTATATACGGGAATGCGCGACAAGACGCCCCAAAGAAGCTAATGTACTTCTTGGGGCGTCGGGCGTTTTACAGCGCGATCGTATGCGCTGTAAAATGCTCAGGTGAGAACCACTCCCATAGGGAATCATTGGTTCTTGCCTGTTGAGCGTTTTACAGAGCGTAGGAACGCGCTGTAAAACGCTCAGGTCTGAACCCAGCCTTAAAGTGACACTGGTCGGATTTGCAAAAAAAGTCCTTAAGGTGAAATAGGGCCTTAAGGGGTTAAAAAGTTGGTTTTGGAAAATTTCTGAAAAATGACAAGATTTGCTTCTAACTTCTAAGCCTTCTAACTTCCCCAAAAAATAAAATGGCATTCACAAAATGATCCAAACATGAAATAGACATATGGGGAATGTAAAGTAATAACTATTTTTGGAGTTATTACTATCTATTATAAAAGTAGAGAAGTTGAAATTTGCTAATTTTTAAAACATTTTGGTACATTTTGTATTTTTTTATAAATAAAAATGAAATAATTTTACTCTATTTTATCACTGTCATGAAGTACAATATGTGACGAGAAAACAATCTCAGAATGGCCTGGATAAGTAAATGCGTTTTAAAGTTATTACCACATAAAGTGAGACATGTCAGATTTGCAAAAAATGGCCTGGGCTGAAAGGTTAAAACTGGACAGGGGTTGAAAGGGTTAAAGGGACAGGATTAAATTCCTTTTTGACATAGCCAGTCAAGTAATATGGAAAGAGTTTTTAATTGTATCTAAAATAAAGCATAATAATTATAAAGCAATGTAATAATAATCCAACTATTAAAACACTGCAATATGTAACAATTATAAAAAGGCATAAAAACCTCACCGATTTATGGCAGCAACTGTACATCATAGTAAATGGTACAAACCAACAGGTGTTCCGTTTTCCTTACCTTCTAAGATAAATATTGGCACCAGTGCTAAGTTTCTCGCATTTATTTAATATTGGTGCTGTTTTCTAATAACACCAAACATGTAAATATATTTTGTTTTAATTTGTACCATATGTCAATAGGAATATTATACAAATTAAAACATATAACGTCACTATATTACCAATTAGAGTCAGTACTAAAAGTAGTTGACTGCACATTTTTTCATTAATTTCAATAAATGGATACATTGCACAAAATAAGGCTACTTTCACACTAGCATTTTAGTTTTATGGTATTGAGTTCTGTCAATGGGGACAAAACTGAACTAAACAGAACAAAATGCTCCACAATGCATTCTGTTCCGTTTAGTTGCGCTCCCATACCGGAGAGCAAACCGCAACATGTTGTAGTTTGCTTTCCATCCTAGGATGCGGAGCAAGACAAATCTGGCATGACCCCCAATGCAAGTCCATGGGGACGGATCAGTTTTCTCTGACACAATCTGACACAATAGAAAATGGATCTGTCCCCATTGACTTTCAATGGAGTTAATTGGCAATGACAATGTTAAAGATAATACAATCGGATCCATTCACAACGGTTGCAGATGGTTGTATTATCAGTAACAGAAGAGTTTTTGCTGAACCCTGCCGGATCCAGCAAAACCGCTAGTGTGAAAGTAGACTAAATATCATAATTTTGACATGACAGAAGTGGATACAATATTTTTTGGAAGAATTTATCACACATTGCGCCCCAGAATCCTGGCTTCAAAAACTCACAAAATAAGGGCTCTGTGACTTTTTGGATCTCTTGTGCAAAAATATTGCGCCTTTTTACATTGTACACTACTCACTCCAGTTTTGAAAAGTGGTAGGTAAAGTGAGCATAGTTAGCCATGTTAATTTTCACTCCAGATTTATCACGGTCACTCACTCCAGTACAAAGGGGGCATAGGAAAACTGAAGTAACATTTCTAGACAAGAGTGCAAGGTTTAAAGATGCACCAAATTTAACAAACACCAATCTGATAAATTTGGTGCAAAGTACTTTAACCCAGAATAAAGCAAAACTGACTTCTGATATGACCCTCATTATAAATTCCTTCCTTATTGTTTTCCTTAACCTTTGAAAATTCAACATCTAGAACAGTGCCAATCCTCTATACTCCTAGTCAAAACCAACACCACTCACTGGAGGCTGTTTTACACAGGCAGATGATCAATTACAAATGTTTGTATGAACACGCTCATTGATGAGGTGAAGGCATTGCTGATGTGACACTCAAAGCCATTGTTTCTGGACAGCAGCCCATGCTGTGTTAACAGGAATCTGCTGCCCAGAAGCAATGGGGGAGATTTACCAAAGACTTTGATATCCTTTATACTGCTAGAGGATGTGCCTAATTTATGACAAGGTGAAGGCCTCATCACATTAGGAATGGATCGAACTTGCAATTTGCAAGTTCGGCTTTCAGGTTTGGGTTATCTATGAATTCCGTAATGGATTCCATTATCACGGACCTTAACGGTATTCTATGACGGCATGCACTATGATGGCATGCACCACAGAAGCCTATAAGAGGCATTTCATATTGCATTCCATCATAATATAAGTCTATGGCCAGCATAGAATCCAACAAAATCTATTGCGGAATTCTTAGATAACCTGAACGCCAAACTTGAAAATCACAAGTTCACTCAACATTAATCAGGAATATCCTCCTGCAGCCAGTGATTCAGACTGAAATCTCTGGCAGCAATAGACTGATATAGATTTATGTCCTCATTTATGCAAGAAAACTTGCGGAAATGAAGATTTTGTCACAATGGCATATAAAAAGTCGCAGTGTTTGCAACATTTCTCTGCCTGAAAACTGGTAAAGGGAGATGATAAATCTCCCCCATTAAATATGAATGGGAACAAATATGAATGTGAAATTCGAGGTCATTTGTCCCCATACAGAGGTGATTGCTGTAAGTAAATGCAGCTCACACCTCTGCTCACGATTAGGCAATTTTTGGGAATGTCCAGTTCATTCCCAATAATTGCCTGCTATCAGCCAGAATAAAGGTACCCTAAGATTCAAGTGGGTATCCAGAACAAAGCAAAATAAATGTGGTGAATAAACATTGAATACAGGTATTATTAGTAAGTGTTTTTTGGATTTGTTAAGTTCTTTTTTTCTTTTGCCCCTGCCCTTGCTGATTTGGTGAGAAGAGCTATAGATAGTTCCAGTGTGACCATAAGGCTCCTGGCTAACACTCCTATTATTTGCTTCTTGGTTATACGCCCTGCATACAAGCTAGTATTCAACACTCTAGAGTAGCATTATGGTTAGTGTTGAAGTGAAAGTGGAATTCAATCTGAAGTTTAGGAAAAATTAGATTAACAACTAATCCGAATTTCCTCACTTTTCGTGGTAACAAAATGGCGGCTAAACGTGTTACAAAATAAAAGTAAGAAGCCCAGGAACGCAAGATCATCCATAATGCTGTGCAGACAGCCAATCAGCAGATAGCCGGCCCCTGTGATATCACAGCCCTTTAAAAGCCTCATCCCGCACAGGCACCGCAGAGACAGTGTAGGGAGATCGTGGGAAGAGTTTTTACACACTGTATGGAGAGCATAGGGAGACTGCAGGGACACTGCAGGAACTGTAATCTGAACTGAAGGGATCCATAGGAGACAGCGCAGTTTGCATCAATCCCTGTATAGGGCACAGAGCTATCTAATTAAATAGTGTCATCCTTGTTTAATAGATAAGCAATTATATTACTCTTTGATTCTCAAATTGGCGAGAATAAGATGCCTAGTTCTACTGTTTAATAGATAAGAAATTGAAATAGCCCTTGATTCTCAAATTGAGATGAATAAGCTGTCTATGTGTACTGTTATTGGAGTGTCCACCTTGTTTAATAGATAAGCAATTCCATTATGCCTTGATTCTTAAATTGGGGTGAAAAAGCTACCTAGTTCTACTGTTATTGGGGTGCCCACCTTGTTTAACAGATAAGCAATTCTATTAGGCCTTGATTCTCAAACTGGGGTGAATAACCTACCTAGTTCTACTGATATTGGGGTGTCCACCTAGTTTAATAGATAAGCAATTCTATTACGCCTTGATTCTCAAATCGGGGTGAATATGTTTTCTAATTTTACTATTATTGAGGCGTCCAAATTGACATTGAATAACATTTTACATATACAGTACAGTAGAGTTACAGTACAGTATGTCTAACAGACAGTTGGCAGGGCCCACTAAAGGAACGGGCAGTGGCAAAAATGAAGTAGTAGCAGGAGAAGGGAATGTGTTAGCAGCAGCAGCAGCAGCAGCAACAGGCTAGAGTTGCCACTGTCATCCAGCGGTTGTGTTTTGGCGACCAATCGCGCTCTCCAGGAATGGTTGACTCACTCTTCAACATCATCTCAAGTGACGTCAGACACACACAGCCAGGAATCGGTCTGCTCCTCTGATACCACACTTAGTTGGTATGGCTCAGGAACAACATCTGTGCCCTCACCTGTTCTGAATCTGTCTCTTTCCTTTGCTGCTCCTTCTGCCAGGCAAGGAATGTATGTTGCCAGTCTTCTTCGCTTTTCAATGAGGAATATATTATTGAGGACAGTCAGCAGCTAGTGGCCAGGCCATATTTGGAGGAGAGGTCCGCTACTTCCTCTTGTAGGTGTACAAGTAGCAAGGATGACAGTAGCGTGGGAGCAGGTGTGTCAGCGGTCAGGGACACGTCTATGAGAATGGTGAGGGTGACATAAGTGACGAGCAAACAGGATAATGATATGCCTGACCACACGTGGGAGCCAGGGGAAGAGGGGGCTTCACTATCATCATCAAAGGGGTGAGGGTTGCAGCTTGGCCATGAGACAGGGGCAGTGTGGCAGCGGCTGAGCCAGCAGTGTGCAAGCGTGGCTGTGAGCCATCAGGGTGGCAGCGGTGTGATATCTGAAACCAAATGTGCCCGGGGTAGACTGTCTGCTACTCAGGAGCCTACCTGTCCGGAAGCAACTAGCGCTGCACAGCTTCATAGAGGCAGTGGCAGGCAGTCAGTAGTGTTGAGCGCGAATATTTGAATATCAATTTTTTTTAGCGTTAGCGAATATCAGCACTTCGCTATTTTGCGAATATTTCGAATATAGTGCTATAAATTCGATATTTCGAATATATTTATTTTATTTTTAATTTTTTTATTGTTATATTTTTTTCTTTCCCACTTCCCTAAAGTAGTTCTTACCTGTCCTTAGGATTCCTGGCTTCTTGGCTGCTCCAGTCAGTGCCCGTTGCCGTTTCTCCATACTAGAATGTACTGGAGTCCCCATCTCCATATTAGAATGTACTGTCGGATTTGAGAATTACGTTGAAATCGCAATTCGATTAATTCAAGTTATAATAATTGAATTGTGATTTCAACTTGGACCTGGTTTACTATGGTTGGCTTGGTAGAATTAGCGAATATGACAAATGTATTCATCATATTCCTCAAAGCAAAGATAACAAAGTATTCTCCATCTTCGTTTTAGCTACCTATACATCAACTTCGCTAATTCTAGCAATCAAATAGGAAAGTTGAGTATAGAGACAGCTAAGTTTAATTCGCTATGCGATTATATTACTTTGCTTTTTTTTTTAAATAAATATAATAATTATAATAATTATCAAGTATTATAATTATTCTATTTATTTAAAAAAAAGCAATATAATCACATAGAGAATTAAACTTAGCTGTTTCTATACTTTGCTGTCTCTATAGTCAACTTTCCTATTTGATTGCTAGAATTAGCGAAGTTGACGAATAGGTAGCTCAAACGAAGATGGAGAATACTTCGTTATCTTCGTTTTGAGAAATATGACAAATTCATTCGTCATATTCGCTAATTCTACCAAGCCAACCATAGTGAACCAGGTTCAAGTTGAAATCGCAATTTGATTATTATAACTTGAATTAATCAAATTGTGATTTCAACTTAGCACTGCTATATTCCATATTCGCTAACTTCGTTAATTCTAGCAAGCTGACCCATTAGAAACCCAGCTCAAAGTTGAAATCACAATGCGATTAATATAACTTGAAGTCATCACATTGTGATTTCAACTTAGACCTGGTTTACTATGGTTGGCTTGGTAGAATTAGCAAAGATGACGAATATGACGAATGTATTTGTCATATTCCTCAAAACGAAGATAACGAAGTATTCTCCATCTTCGTTTAGCTACCTTTTTGTCAACTTCGCTAATTCTAGCAATCAAATAGAAAAGTTGAATATAGAGACAGCTAAGTTTAATTCGCTATGCGATTATATTACTTAGCTTTTTTTAAAATAAATAGAATAATTATAATACTTGATAATTATTATAATTATTCTATTTATAAAAAAAATCTAAGTAATATAATCAAATAGCGAATTAAACGTAGCTGTCTCTATTGTCAATTTTCCCATTTGATTGCTAGAATTAGCAAAGTTGACAAATAGGTAGCTAAAAACGAAGATGGAGAATACTTTGTTATCTTCGTTTTGAAGAATATGACAAATACATTCGTCATAATCGTCATCTTCGCTAATTCTAGATATCAAACCAATAGGAAAGTAGCCTTAAGTTATAATCGCAATACGCAATTATCTAAATCGCATTTTAATCGCAATAACTAGAATAATGACGAATATTCGATTTTGACGAATATGAGATGAATATTCTAGTGAATATTCGTGAATTTTGTCGAAATCGAATATGGCACCTCCCGCTTATCACCAGCAGTCAGCACAGAGTTGTAGACTAATGCCATATGTAACACCCCAGAGTTGTGTTACTACACGCCTCTACCCCGCTACTATCACCTAGGACCCTTTTTTACTGTCATCAGAGATATAATTTATATTATGTCTTCCACAAATGTGCATATAAATCCATGTTAAATGCAATTGTTCCTGTAATTCGCCTGGTTACCAGTAGATGCAGCAACCCATTGGAAGGTACAAGTTACAGTTTAGTGTATCTGAGATCGAATGGATTAATCCAGCTTAGCTCCCCTTCTGTGGAGAGTGGGTTAGTCCCTCTTCCTGCAGCAAGAGAGGGAAAAAACTGTTAGAACCAGTTTTTTTGTGAACCCCTGTATAGGGAAGACAGCAAGGACCTAGTCTCGGTTGAGACTTGGCCATATACACAGTCTGAGCACCTTCAGCTCTGCTGGATGAGGAAATCAGAAACTACAGACAACCTCCAGAGTTCCAGGAAGAAAGCATCCCCTTAGAATCCATCGGTGAGATAAGTCTAGAGTCCTAGGAGAAGCCAATTCCTCCTCAGCTAGTCTGTCCACAAAAAGCAGAAGGTACCAGATAAGTGCAGAAGCTAATCCTGCCAGTTACAGAGCTATCAAACAGACATTTTATCCTGCGAGCTACACATTTAAGGCAGAAGTACTCATTCCTGCCAATGATTACCAAAACCTGCGGGAACCAAGTGACCAAAGCTGTATACCGCTTGGATGCAAGTTATTCCAAGTAAAGAAACGTTTGAACTTCATCTAAAGGTCTGGACATCATTTATTCTGCCTCTATTACTCCTACTATCACTACACTCAAATTTATTGCAAGTGAGCCAGAAGTCCGGCCTTACCCAGGTAGGAGACACGGTGACACAACTAACATCAAGCTATAGAGACATTATAGGCCATTACACCACTCTGGCATTCCTAATCTGGGACGTGCGTTATAACACCTTGGAAGGGCCCTGGGATAGTACCCTGCACACGCTGCAATTGGCGTCACAACAAATATAGAATATTATCCCCACGTACCTGGCTACTGCACAGACTCACCGGTGTGGGAATTTTTCATCAAGTTACTTGAGGATGTCAGCATGCCCGTAAGTAGGATCTGTGGGCAGAAGGTGAAGCGTGGCCAGGATGCCAATGTTGACACCATGGCCCTGCGTCAAAACATGGAGCTTCACCATAAAGTGGCCTGGGAAAACCGTGGTGCTAATATAGTTGTACAGCCTGACACATCTCCCAGCAGCTTGCACCCTTTCTCCAGCAGTCAAGGCTCCACCACCTCAGCAGAAGGGAGCTGTGTTTCCTTCCCATCGTCTATTGGTCCTGATGCTCCCCTTCCTCTTCATCGTCGCCCATTTTTCCAGTAATCGATCAACAAGGCAACTGCAAATAAGCAACAGTATGTGTGCACTCATCCAACGGTTCAGAAGATGAACATGCTCCTGGACAAGTTGCTGGTACTACAGTCCCTCCCTTTCCATGTGGATGACTCTGCACATTTTAGAGGACTGATGTCTTGTGCCAAGCCAAGGTGGAGAGTACCAAGTCATCACTGCTTTTCTAAAAAAGCTATACCAGCCCTGCATACATACATACAGCAGAAGGTGGGACAGTCCTTGAGCCTGTCGGTGTCTGGTACAGTTCATAGCAGCACTAACATGAGGAGCTGTAACTATGGTGAAGGACAATATATTGTATACAGAAATAGATGGTTTACCTGCCCAAGCAACAGGAGAGGAACAGGAAGAGCATGAGGAGCTGGAGGGCGAGGAGGAAGAACAGGCAGATGACCCTGACAGACCATGGCAGTATGCAGTGGAGATGAAGGCATGGAGTCTCTTTGATTCCCTTGCACAAAAGGGAATACGGTGCATACGATGTTGCTTAGTGACATTATCACTATTCGACAAAGGGATGACAACTGTCTCTCCACCGTGTTAGGCCCTTGTTACTGGGCCAAAATGGGGGCTTTTTTACACCTGCTGAGAGGAATGTTAAACTCAACTACTATCAAGACCTTCCAGGTCTAACCAGGAAGACCCTCTGCACTTATGCTCCCTTACCATAACTGCTGAAAGAGGGGTGGGGGATATGAGCAGCACTAACTCCATCAGCAGCAACTCGAGTCTCTAATGAGCACGTTTCTTCCCCCGCCTACTGAAGAAACCAGCCAACAGCAGCAGGACATGAAGCATAACCTGATCCAGCAGGTGGAGTGCACCCTGTAACCCCAGATCCAAGATCCTGTGGACTACTGTGCATTTAAATTTGAATTGTGGCTGCAACTGGCCGAGTTTGCCATGGACAAGCTTTCCTGCCTGGCCAGTACCGTGGCATCAAAGCAGGTGTTTAGTGAGGTGAGAGCATAGTTATGCCAAAGAGAACTCGCCTTTAAATACAAAATGTTGAGAGCTTGAGAACAATCGCAAGTGATCAACTGAATTCAGCCCTCTATGCATCAACATGTAGTTTTGGCCTGATGAACAGCCGAAGTTTTCCAGCATGGCGGATTACATTTTCGGCAGACAAGAGTCTGCTGTCGGTGATCAAAAACGCTCATACAGTCAGCTGGAATTGCCAAAATCTGACATTCTGGCCAACTTTAATGTCATGTGTATGGCCACCTTAACTGCACTTATCTGCACATGAACTTTGTAGGACAAGCGCAGCCACCACACCATTCACTTCTATGTGGGGCTAATGGAAATAGCGAGCCAGCACCTATTTTTTTTCAGGCTCTGTTTTGGAGAAAGGTGTGGATCCCAGAGGCACGACCCACACCTATTAGACATTGGGGGCATATCCTAGCTATATGCGCCCGATGTATGAGATTACACAACCCCTTTAAACTTTATTTGTACAAACCTGTCAAAAACAGCACTTTTTTTCAAAAATCGAATGTGTATGGATAGCCCACTCTCTCCCAATGGATGATGTTGAGAGAATAGAAGGATTGAGCATTAGAATTTCATTGCGATGCGTTTGTTCTCCTGGGAGATAAGCCACCTCCAGTGGTGTGTGGCAGCAGCTTTCTCCTCTCTTCCCATTGAAAACACATAGAAGTATGGGATAGCCACGAGATATAGCTTTGAACTGAGCAGGCATTCAGCAGGTAGCTATTGAAGGTGTATGGGCACCATAGATATACATTTTGAATAGGATCCTCCTTCTCTGCAACAAATACAGATGAAGTGGTTGTTAATATGACAGAAAAAACACACACAAATCAAAACTCTCTTTTCTACACTCCTATAAAAAAAATAGTTTCATTATACCCTCCTATTAAACCCCTGCCCAATCAGCTTCCCCTGTCAATATAGTAATACAGTACAGTTACAGTTGTATAATACGGTTTACTCAATGTTGGATACAACTCATAGACTCTTTGGGTTCCTTCTGTGTCATGCTTGGCTCTTCCATCTGCACAGGCTGGATGTTGAGTGCGGCAGATTATGCAGCTACAGACCAGTTAGCACTTCTCTGTCCTTGAAGGGGTTCTGCAAGAATTAATAAAATGAAAAAACCTAAATATTACTTTATTATAAATATACGTTTTGTCTAGGGAACAAACATTAGGAAAAATATAATGGCCGCCATCCTATTAGGACACAAAATATCTGTCATCACACAGGAGGACAAGTTACTTTGGAACTCTAAGCTAAAGAGCCGCCTCATCCTCCTCTCTTACTTGTCAGGTATTATGACCGTGAATCATTCTGATAAGATCTGCTGCTAAATCTCTGTGGGAATGAAGTTCATGAGGAGATATGAAGTACAGAGAGGATGGACAGGACTGTAGATGGCCAGCTAAGACTTGTCCTAGTTTGCTAATATAGCTTGTATATTTATGCAACTGGACCTGCCAATAACATCAATACAGTTCCTATGTTTATGTTTTAGAGACAAAAGCAGAGTTATTTACTGTGACATCATGTTTTGGATGTAATATAATGGTTATATTTTGTGTTCACAGAAGCAGAAAAAGATAATATGCCTTTAAGATTCATTTTGTAATGTAAGGTACGCTCAGTGACACAGCATAAACAAAAGAAAGCATAGTGTTAATCAGTTGTTGCTGGGCAGAAGTCTAGACCAATCACAACCAGCTTCTCACACAGCAAGATCTTTCACCAATCACAGCCATCCTCACACACAGCCTGTCTGGGAATTCCCCTAGCAGGAGCTGCTAGAATCATTATTCACCTGAGACAGGAGCTGAAGAGACATTCACTCCACTGTTTGACAAAACCTAGCTGTCCTTAAAAGACAGCTTGGCTCAGCAGCAGGGTGTCTCTGTTTTTGGATCTGAGGCATGGTGCCGTGCTAGAGGGCTGAGAGCTGCAT
The DNA here is from genome assembly GCF_014858855.1 of Bufo gargarizans. Classification (NCBI taxonomy): domain Eukaryota; kingdom Metazoa; phylum Chordata; class Amphibia; order Anura; family Bufonidae; genus Bufo; species Bufo gargarizans. The sequence goes on along the minus strand of NC_058081.1, from coordinate 438,656,017 downwards.
GCTGGGAAACAGGCTCCCTAAAGTCTGTTGTGGACCACTGGTGAAAAACTGCTAACAAGGTGATTGTTTTGTTCTTTGGACTTTAACCAACACTAAGACTGCAAATTGTCGCTTTGTTTTTTTCCTTGTGTGTGAATAAACACTGAAGTTTTGTTTTACAAACTTGTTTTTTGCCTCTGTTCTGCGTCCGCTTACCGTGCCTACCAGAGCGAATCCCCACAGTGGTAGCTGTGTAAAAACATTGAGAAATATGCTGTTCAGAATGAGGTGCCATACTTTTGAAGTACCTATTCCACTTTTTCAACATAAAAGTCAGATAAGGTAGGTGAGGTGGAAGGCAACTTTTCTTTATTACACTTTTAAACTAAAAATTAATTATAAAACTTTGCATTGCATGGGACTGATTATCACACGCATACTGGGAAGCTGGGAGAGCAGAGGGGTTCAAACAAATTTTTGTCCCTATGTGATCTGTGTAATTCCATGCCACCAAAACATACAGTGTCTAATTATAAGCGTCATATAGTAAGGTGCCCAAATAACAGTCACCTAAATAAAATTCCCATACAATGCTGCCACCACTATACACCAATAATGTATAGTATTATTGCCCCAGAATGTAAGTCTGCAGTACTAAAATAGTACTGCTGGTGCTATACAATGTCTAAATAATACTGCTGTCATAAACGTTAGCTAGAAGACCTTCACATTACACACCCCATGGTCAACCATATAAAAATCTACCTGTTGGTATAATAAAAAAAAACATATGATTTCATGTTTTCCTAATGCTTTTTCTCCTTATATCACTGCTCCTTGTTGTATTTTGTAGTTTTTTATGACAGTGAACAATTACTCCTTACTTCAATTGCCCCTGGTATACAGTTGTGTACATCACTAACCTGATCAATTACTGTTTTTGGTAAAAATTATATTTTTGCATGGCAAATAAATTACTAGCAGGTGTAGTAGAGTAATAGAAATCCAACAGACCCAACAGTCATGCCATGCATTCTGCTAATTCTCTGTAATTCAATCACTTATTGAAAGGAGCATGTTCAAGACAATAGCAGTGTGGAGTTCAATGAGTGAGGTCATTCATTCTTTGAAAAAAAAAGTTAATTGGAGAAAGGAAAACATAGAAAGAAGTGCAGAAAATGACAGGCTGCTCAGCTGAAATGACCGCAAATGCTTTAAAATGGCAACCAAAACCTGAAAGACGTGGAAGAAAACGAAAAACTACCATTCAAATGGATAGAAGAATAGCCAAAATGGCAAGGACTCAGCCAACAATCAGCTCCAGGAAGATCAAAGAACATCTAAAGTTACCTATGAATACTGTTACAATTAGAAGAGGCCTATGTGAAGCCTAACTAACTTCAAGAAGCCCCCACAAAGTTCCATTGTAGAAAAAAAAGACATGTGCTGAAGAGGTTACAATTTGCCAAAGAGCACATTGACCCGGCCTAAAAAGACATTTTGTGGACTGATGAAACTAAGATTGTTCTTTTTGGGTCTACTGGCCAGAGACAGTTTGTCAGACGAACCCCAAACACTGAATTCAAGCAACAGTACACTGTGAAGACCGTGAAGCATGGTGGCCCAAGCATCATGATATGGGGATGTTTTTCATACTACGGTGTTGGGCCTATTTATTGCATACCAGGGACTATGGATCAGTTTGAATACATCAGAATGCTTGAAGAGGTCATGCTGCCTTATGCTGAAGAGGAAATGCCCTTAAAATGGGTGTTCCAACAAGACAACGACCCCAAACACACTAGTAAATGTGCAACATATTGGTTACAGACCAACAAGATTGATGTTATGGAGTGGTCAGCCCAATCCCCTGATCTTAATCCAATAGAAAACTTGTGGAGTGACATACAAAGTGCAGTTTTTGAGGCAAAAACAAGAAATAGAGAAAAACTGTGGAATGTAGTCCAATCATCCTGGGCTGGAATACCTGTTCACAGGTGCCAGAAGTTGTTTGACTCTATGCAACGCAGATGTACAGCAATTCTCAGAAACAGTGGTTATACAACTAAATATTAGTTAAGTGATTCAAAGGAAATCAAAATCTTCAAACCTTTTTCAGTTTATATAGTGAATGTTTGAGCTTGTAAAGAAGAATACAAACACTGCTATATTTTTGAGAAGTCTAATATTCACTTTTCTTCAATTTTTTTATAGGAACAACACAAATTTGATATATTTTTCTTCACGTTTTGATTTGGAATAGAATGTGTAGTGTTCCCAATGCATTTGTGTGTATGGAAATAAAAGCTATTAGAAGGATTTTGAGCTTTGTTCATTTTTTTAAACACACTGCTATTATTTTATACACAACTGTAAGTGTATAGGAGCAGCAAAGTGATGCTTGACTTGGGCACTGGAAAAAAAACTAAATGCGGTCCCATGTTGTAGGTGGGCCCAACCAGAGATTGGCTCCTTGTCCCACTGTAGCATTCAACTGTATTCAGCTATACTGTGGACAGGGATACAATTGAATTCAGAAAGGTAACTGTAGTTGCCGTCAGGGTACATAAGTGCCTGACATTAACAGTGACAATTAGAACTGGCAGTGTCAGACAGTTATGAACCCAGCCAGAGGCCCCCTGAGCATTGGTCCACCCATTGGTCTGATGCTTAGACTTCTGGTGCACTGTGAGCCACCGCTACTGATCTAATCCTAGAAATTATTACTTACACCACCTTCTTTCATTTCACTTATATCCCTGCAGCCATGCCCTGTGGTAATTTGGCCTTGCTTTAGCGGCACATATCTGGCATTGAATATTTTGGAGGAATATTCATGCCAAGATACAATAATATTTTTTTTAGAACATAACAGATAGAAGTAATACATATCTATATATATATATATATATATATATATATATATATATATATATATATATATATATATATTTATAGATAGGCTTTTTGGCTAAGGAAAAAAAAAAGGACAAGTGCAAGCTTTATTGAGTAGAGGAGCAATTTCAACATCACCAGGCAACAGATATACATACAACATTTTACTAGGGTTTAAAACGCATGCAGAACACATTAAAGCCATCCCACTCATCAGGGCTAAATTATAAAAGGCATTCTTCGAAAATCATTTATGGAAATCTTCCAAGATTTTATTTTTCTATAAGGATGCTTGAAAGCAAGAAAAAAAATTGAAATACTTTCCAAAGAAATACATCTTGAAGAGTTAGTTAGCTAAGCCAGTCTACAGAATCAAATCTTTCCCTTTTCTGGTTAACCCATTTAGCATCCGTGCAATTATATTTTGTATTGTGAAATGACAAAAACATTCTGATAATTTACAATGGCTGCTTATGAAACCATTCTTATTAAACTCTACTGGATACAGGGGTAAATCTTGGTATGATGCATAACATGCATTTATACAGTTGCAAGAAAAAGTATGTGAACCCTTTGGAATGATATGGATTTCTGCACAAATTGGTCATAAAATGTGATCTGATCTTCATCTAAGTCACAAAAATAGACAATCACAGTCTGCTTAAACTAATAACACACAAATAATTAAATGTTACCATGTTTTTATTAAACACACCATGTAAACATTCACAGTGCAGGTGGAAAAAGTATGTGAACCCTTGGATTTAATAACTGGTTGAACCTCCTTTGACAGAAATAACTTCAACCAAAAGTTTCCTGTAGTTGCAGATCAGACGTGCACAACGGTCAGGAGTAATTCTTGACCATTCCTCTATACAGAACTGTTTCAGTTCAGCAATATTCTTGGGATGTCTGGTGTGAATCGCTTTCTTGAGGTCATGCCACAGCATCTCAATCAGGTTGAGGTCAGGACTCTGACTGGGCCACTCCAGAAGGCGTATTTTCTTCTGTTTAAGCTATTCTGTTGTTAATTTACTTCTATGCTTTGGGTCGTCGTCCTGTTGTATCACCCATCTTCTGTTGACCTTCAGCTGGTGGACAGATGGCCTTAAGTTCTCCTGCAAAATGTCTTGATAAACTTGGGAATTCATTTTTCCTTCGATTATAGCAATCTTTCCAGGCCCTGATGCAGCAAAGCAGCCCCAAACCATGTTACCCCCACCACCAAACTTCACAGTTGGGATGAGGTTTTGATGTTGGTGTGCTGTGCCTCTTTTTCTCTACACATAGTGTTGTGTATTTCTTCCAAACAACTCATTTTTGGTTTCATCTGTCCACAGAATATTTTGCCAGTACTGCTGTGGAACATCCAGGTGCTCTTGTGCAAACTGTAAACGTGCAGCAATGTTTTTTTTTTTTTTGGACAGCAGTGGGTTTTCTCTATGGTATCCTCCCATGAAATCCATTCTTGTTTATTGTTTTACGTATCGTAGATTTGCTAACAGGGATGTTAGCATATGCCAGAGACTTCTGTAAGTCTTTAGCTGACACTCTAGGATTCTTCTTCACCTCATTGAGCAGTCTGCGCTGTGCTCTTGCAGTCATCTTTACAGGACAGCCGCTCCTAGGGAGAGTAGAAGCAGTGCAGAACTTTCTCCATTTATAGACAATTTGTCTTACCATGGACTGATGAACAGCAAGACTTTTGGAGATACTTTTATAACCCTTTCCAGCTTTATGCACGTCAACAATTCTTAATCGTGGGTCTTCTGAGAGCTCTTTTGTGCGAGGCATCATTCACATCAGGCAATGTTTCTTGTGAAAAGCAAACCCAGAACTGGTGTGTGTTTTTTGTAGGGCAGGGCAGCTGTAACCAACACCTCCAATCTCATCTCATTGATTGGACTCCAGTTGGCTGACACCTCACTCCAATTAGCTCTTGGAGATGTCATTAGTCTAGGGGTTCACATACTTTTTCCACCTGCACTGTGAATGTTTACATGGTGTGTTCAATAAAAACATAGTATTATTTAATTCTTTGTGTGTTATTAGTTTAGACAGACTGTGATTGTCTATTGTTGTGACTTAGATGAAGATCAGATCACATTTTATGACCAATTTGTGCAGAAATCTATATCATTCCAAAGGGTTCACATACTTTTTCTCGCAACTGTATCCAGGGCCGTCTTTACCAAGGGGCAAAAGGGGCAGCTTCCCCGGGCCCAGTTGCTCCTGGGGGGCCCAAGGCAGCTGCCTCTTGAGCCCTGCTAGCTACTGCCCCGGGTGTCAGGCTGTCGGCTACACAGGCATCATGATCGTACTGTGTTAATGATCTAGGACCTTAATGAGTTGTGATCTAGGACCTTAATGACATCATTACCATGTGACCAGTAACCTAGCAATTACTGGTCACATGGCTATGAGGTCATCACAGGTCCTACTGAGTGTTGCAGAAGTTAACTGTGGAGCTTTTTTGTGTAAAGATTACATCAGAAAAAGGTGACAGGGGCTGTTATGTTAATATACTGTAAACTACTGTATAGTGGGGTGCTGTATACTGTGTGGTAGGCTGTATACTGTGGGGGGCTGTATATTGTGTGGCCCTGTATACTGTGTGGTGGGCTGTATACTGTGGGGGCCTGTATACTGTGGGGGCTGTATACTGTGTGTGGGCTGTATATTGTGTAATGGGCTGTATATTGTGTTGTGGGCTGTATACTGTGGGGGGGGGGTCTGTATACTGTGTGGGGGCCTGTATACTGTGTGGTGGGCTGTATACTGTGTGGTGGGCTGTATACTGTGGGGGACCTGTATAGTGTGGGGGGCCTGTATAGTGTGGGGGGCCTGTATAGTGGGGGGGGGCTATACTGCTGTACTGTATAATGTGGGGGTCTGTATACTGTATACTGTGGGTGCGGTATAGTGTGGAGTGCTATACTGCTGTACTGTATAGTGTGGGGGGCTGTATCGTGTATAGTTTGGGGTGCTGTATACAGTTGTTGTATACCGTGAGGTGCTGTATACTGTGGGTGGCTATACTGCTCTACTATATACTGTGGGGTACTGTATAGTGTGGGGTGCTAAACTGCATACTGTGGGGTGCTGTATACTATAGGGTGCTATACTGCATACTGTGGGGTGTTTGGGTGCACTGTAACACTAGGGTGAGCCGAGCCCTGGTCTCCTTCCTGCAGAGCGGTGCCCACTTCCAGCCTGAGCCCAGCTGGCCAGAGCACTGATCCTGAGCCGCTGGAGTCTTCAGAACTGGAAGTATTTACAGTCATTCACTGGACTCTACCAGATGTGTGGATTTTTTGTGTGTGTGTTGTGGTGGAGGGCGTGATTGCCTGCTAAGGTATGGGAAGGCAGGATCCAGGGGGCCCAAGTAAATTTTTGCCCAGGGTCCAATCAATATTAAAGACGGCCCTGACTGTATCTATAAATATTTTGAACCAGAGCTGTCAAATGCTGAGCGATTTCCATTTGTCACTATAACTTTCTCTACAGATATTATGGGGGTCATTTATTAAATGCACATTTTGACACCTTCCTACATATAAAATGTAACTTTTAATAAATACCACTAAAATCTGAAAATACATCAAAGACAGGCCCTGCAATCTAAAAAGCACAGGTGAAACAATAAAACAATACAACAGGTAAGCTGTCAACACCTGAGTCATATATTAGATGAAAACAAGCACATTCTGAGAAACCCATAGTTTCTCTGTGTTACTCACGGTTTGCAGAACCATTGATGAATGTACACACGTGTTGATCACCAAGGGTACTATGAAGCTCTCTGATAGTTGATGTAGGTTTCACTACTCTATCCCCATTCCACTCTTAACTAGTCCTCGGCCCAGGGATACCCCCTGATGATGGAGGCTCCCTGTCCTCGTGCCTATTCTAGTAATCACCTATACAGACCCTATACTGAGGCAATTAGTTAGATGCAAGAAAATGCAAACATGAGCAGATTGTGCTAGATAAGTGTGACAGTTATATAAAGATAAAAAAATGTGTTAAAAAATAAAAAAACACGTACCAACACATCCCGACGCAGCGTTTCCCCAGCAATTAAATACTGGTTCGTCAGGGGATAAAAAGATATTAAGCTCAAACAGGATCCTCTGATATGAATTTTTTGGCCATATACTACATCAGGGGCAAGCTGAGCCTCTCACCAAGTGCATTTGACCCTCAATGGTGTGGTTGTTTTTTGGCTAAATCCTACATCAGGGTCAAGCTGTCACACCAAGTGCATTTAACCATCAATTGTCACGAGGGTGTCAAGAGCCACGTCTGACTCCGTTATACCCGGGGTCAGGAAGTCGCAGCGGGTGGCTGCGCGCTCTATGTCTAAAGATCACGGTGTTTCTTAGTGTTTGTTTTCTGTGTTTGCCTTGCTATCCTTTTTGTCTCACTCAGGGATCCGTAGCTTCTCCTCCTCAGCTGTTTCTTGTCTGCCACTCCCAAACTCCTTATATTCTCCTCTCACACTTCTCTTGTTGCCAGTTATAGAGCTTCCTGCCTGGACATCTATGCTGACCCACTGGAGCTGAGAATCTGGTTGTTGTTCCAGAGTGCTACCCTCCGGATCCCTGTTGGGCTTTTGTTGTCTCCTGTTGTTGCCCACCTGGGATTATATGTTTAGTTTGTATTGTCTGTCCTCCCCTTGGTGTTTTCCTTTAGAGCTAGTGGTGCGGACTAGTGTTCCCACCGCCCTGTTCACTATCTAGGGCTCATCCTAGGGAAAGCCAGGGTTTTAGGCACGTGATCGGCGTACGGGTGAGGAACCCGTCTAGGGACGACAGGGCAGCCAGGTGCCAGCCGCAAGGTGAGTCAGGGGTCACCACCTTCCCTCTCACTAGGGCAGGGCCTCCCTCTTTTCCTCCCTCCGTGTCACGTATGTGACAGTTACGCCGATCGTGATATTATAACTGGCCCTTATTTTTTTTTTGAGAAAAAAAAAAAAATAATATATAATTTTTTTTTTTTCTCTACTTAGAATCCAATATGGATCCTATTGCTGCTTTGGCAAAACAGCTTCAAGGCCTGTCTTTGGAGGTGGCAGGATTGAAGGCGTCTGTCCTCCAACAGCAGCAGCAAATGCAGCAGACCGTAAGCCCAGCGGTTGCTATGGGTAACCAGGTTGTTACGGAACCCAAGGTTGTTCTTCCTGACAGATTTTCTGGGGGAAGGGACAAATTTGTGTTGTTTCGTGAGGCCTGCAAATTATATTTTAAGCTGCGCCCTTACTCCTCAGGTAATGAAGAACAGCGGGTGGGGATTGTTATTTCCCTGCTTCAGGGGGACCCGCAATCCTGGGCGTTCTCGTTACCCCCTGGTTCCCAGGCTCTCCGGTCAGTGGAGGAATTTTTTGGGGCTTTGGGTCTCATATATGATGACCCTGACCGTGTCGCCCTGGCTGAGTCGAAGTTACGGAGACTCTTACAGGGAGATCGGCCAGCAGAGGAATATTGCTCAGAGTTCCGCAGGTGGGCTACGGATACTCAGTGGAACGACCCGGCTCTCAGGAGTCAGTTCTGCTCTAGGTTATCTGAAAGGGTTAAGGATGCGCTGGCGCTGTATGAGACCCCCCTTTCCCTTGATGCTGTTATGTCCCTCTCTATCAGGATAGATAGACGTCTTAGGGAGAGATCGAAAATTCCTGAGCAATCGGTAACCTCTCCCAAGCAGCAGTTAGTCTGTACTGACTTGGATGAGCCTATGCAGCTAGGAGGAACTTCTCGTCAGGTCCGTCCTCCTGAGGTTCGCCGTAGGTGGGGGGCTTGTTTTTTCTGTGGGGGGAAGGGTCATTTCATTAATGTCTGTCCCTCCTTTCCCAAAAACAAAAGACCGTCGGAAAACTACTAACCCCAGGCTGTGCGGAGGATGTCAGCCGGGGGGTATACGTTTCCTCCATACGAACATCTCAATTTGTGTTGCCAGCGGTTATTGTTTTTGGTATTAAGACGGAGTCTATTTCTTTTTTTCTAGACAGTGGTGCAGGGGTAAATTTGATAGATGCCCATTTTGCCCGCACTATGGGTTTGTCTCTCTGTACGCTGCAGAGACCCATTCCCATATTCGCTATTGACTCTGCTCCTCTGTCTCAGAGAAACCTCACTCACGTTGTCCATAACTTACATCTTCGGGTAGGGGACCACCATAAGGAGCGTCTTTCATGTTACGTTCTGGAGGGCCCTTCCCTCTCCTGTGGTATTGGGTCTTCCCTGGTTGGTAGCGCACAATCCAGTGGTGGATTGGCAGGCCAGGGAGATATTGGAGTGGAGTGAGCATTGCAGAGAGAATTGCTTAAATAACAATTGCTTAATCGCCTCCATAGCTTCCCTACCTACATTTATTTCGGACTTTGAGGACGTTTTTTCTGAAAAGGGTTGTCAGAAGCTACCACCTCATCGTCCTTATGATTGCCCGGTTAACCTGATTCCCGGTGCAAAATTACCCAAGTCCAGGTTGTATAATCTTTCGGGTCCCGAGAGACAAGCCATGAAAGATTATATCTCCGAGAGTCTGGCCAAGGGACACATCAGACCCTCTTCTTCACCCGTGGCTGCAGGGTTTTTCTTTGTTAAAAAGAAAGATGGGGGCCTGCGTCCTTGCCTAGATTTCCGTGAGCTAAACCGGATAACCGTCCGAGACCCATACCCTCTTCCTCTCATTCCTGACCTTTTTAATCAGATTGCGGGTGCTAGGTGGTTCTCCAAACTTGATCTTAGGGGGGCCTACAATCTGATTCGAATCAAGGAAGGGGATGAGTGGAAGACAGCTTTTAACACCCCTGAGGGGCATTACGAAAATTTAGTCATGCCTTTCGGTCTGACCAATGCCCCTGCTGTCTTCCAACATTTCGTTAATGATATTTTTAGTCATCTCATCGGCAGGTTTGTAGTCATATACCTAGATGATATCTTAATTTATTCGGCTGATCTGAAAACACATGAAGTACATGTCAGGCAAGTACTGCAGGTCCTACGGACGAATAAATTATATGCGAAAATTGAAAAATGTGTCTTCGCCGTTCAGGAAATACAATTCCTGGGATATCTATTATCTGCTTCAGGTTTCCGTATGGATCCTGGGAAGGTCCAGGCAATTTTAGATTGGGATCTTCCTGAGAACCTTAAAGCTCTACAACGGTTTTTGGGTTTCGCAAATTTCTACAGAAAGTTTATTAAAAATTATTCAGTGATCGTTAAACCCCTTACTGACATGACTAGGAAGGGGAGTGATTTTTCTAAATGGTCTGACGCCGCTAAAATTGCATTTTCCTCTCTAAAAGAGAGATTTACCTCGGCACCTGTTCTAATTCAACCTGATGTCTCCCAGCCTTTTATTGTTGAAGTTGATGCGTCGGAGGTGGGAGTGGGGGCTGTATTGTCTCAGGGTCCGTCTCCTGGCAAATGGCGTCCTTGCGCTTTCTTTTCCCAAAAATTATCTGCAGCAGAAAAGAACTATGATATTGGAAATAGGGAACTGTTGGCGATTAAACTGGCGTTTGAAGAGTGGCGTCACTTCTTAGAGGGAGCAATCCACCCCGTCACGGTAATTATGGATCACAAAAACCTTCTGTACCTAGAATCGGCTAAGCGTCTCACCCCTAGACAAGCTAGGTGGTCGCTATTCTTTACCAGATTTAACTTTGTAATCACCTATCGTCCTGGGGCAAAAAATACCAAGGCAGACGCATTGTCTCGTAGTTTCCCTGGAGGGGGTAATGTTAGTGATCCGGTACCTATTTTACAAAGAGGAGTGGTTGTCTCTGCTGTACACTCTGTTCTAGAGGGAAAGGTGTTAGAGGCCCAGGGGGACGCCCCGGCCTCTTGCCCCTCAGAGAAATTGTTTGTACCGTTAAACCTGCGTCTTGAGTTATTGAAGGAACATCATAATTCGGCACTTGCTGGGCACCCGGGTAGTAAAGCAACCTTGGAGCTATTGTCTCGTCGTTTTTGGTGGCCAAGGTTGCGTCAGGATTAGAGTTGAGCGAACACCTGGATGTTCGGGTTCGAGAAGTTCGGCCGAACATCCCGGAAATGTTCGGGTTCGGGATCCGAACCCGATCCGAACTTCGTCCCGAACCCGAACCCCATTGAAGTCAATGGGGACCCGAACTTTTCGGCACTAAAAAGGCTGTAAAACAGCCCAGGAAAGAGCTAGAGGGCTGCAAAAGGCAGCAACATGTAGGTAAATCCCCTGCAAACAAATGTGGATAGGGAAATGAATTAAAATAAAAATTAAATAAATAAAAATTAACCAAAATCAATTGGAGAGAGGTTCCATAGCAGAGAATCTGGCTTCCCGTCACCCACCACTGGAACAGTCCATTCTCAGATATTTAGGCCCCGGCACCCAGGCAGAGGAGAGAGGTCCCGTAACAGAGAATCTGTCTTCATGTCAGCAGAGAATTAGTCTGCATGTCATAGCAGAGAATGAGGCTTCACGTCAGCCACCACTGCAACAGTCCATTGGCATATATTTAGGCCCAGCACACACACAGGCAGAGGAGAGAGGTCCCGTAACAGAGAATCTGGCTTCATGTCAGCAGAGAATCAGTCTGCATGTCATAGCAGAGAATCAGGCTTCACGTCAGCCACCACTGCAACAGTCCATTGTCATAAATTTAGGCCCAGCACCCAGGCAGAGGAGAGAGGTCCCGTAACAGAGAATCTGGCTTCATGTCAGCAGAGAATCAGTCTTCATATCATAGCAGAGAATCAGGCTTCACGTCACCCACCACTGTAAGAGTCAATTTTCATAAATTTAGGCCCAGAACCCAGGCAGAGGAGAAAGGTCCCGTAACAGACAATCTGGCTTCATGTCAGCAGAGAATCAGTCTTCATATCATAGCAGAGAATCAGGCTTCACGTCACCCACCACTGTAAGAGTCAATTTTCATAAATTTAGGCCCAGAACCCAGGCAGAGGAGAAAGGTCCCGTAACAGACAATCTGGCTTCATGTCAGCAGAGAATCAGTCTTCATATCATAGCAGAGAATCAGGCTTCACGTCACCCACCACTGTAAGAGTCAATTTTCATAAATTTAGGCCCAGAACCCAGGCAGAGGAGAAAGGTCCCGTAACAGACAATCTGGCTTCATGTCAGCAGAGAATCAGTCTTCATATCATAGCAGAGAATCAGGCTTCACGTCACCCACCACTGTAAGAGTCAATTTTCATAAATTTAGGCCCAGAACCCAGGCAGAGGAGAAAGGTCCCGTAACAGACAATCTGGCTTCATGTCAGCAGAGAATCAGTCTTCATATCATAGCAGAGAATCAGGCTTCACGTCACCCACCACTGTAAGAGTCAATTTTCATAAATTTAGGCCCAGAACCCAGGCAGAGGAGAAAGGTCCCGTAACAGACAATCTGGCTTCATGTCAGCAGAGAATCAGTCTTCATATCATAGCAGAGAATCAGGCTTCACGTCACCCACCACTGTAAGAGTCAATTTTCATAAATTTAGGCCCAGAACCCAGGCAGAGGAGAAAGGTCCCGTAACAGACAATCTGGCTTCATGTCAGCAGAGAATCAGTCTTCATATCATAGCAGAGAATCAGGCTTCACGTCACCCACCACTGTAAGAGTCAATTTTCATAAATTTAGGCCCAGAACCCAGGTAGAGGAGAAAGGTCCCGTAACAGACAATCTGGCTTCATGACAGCAGAGAATCAGTCTGCATGTCATAGCAGAGAATCAGGCTTCACGTCAGCCACCACTGCAACAGTCCATTGTCATAAATTTAGGCCCAGCACCCAGGCAGAGGAGAGAGGTCCCGTAAAAGAGGATCTGGCTTCATGTCAGCAGAGAATCAGTCTGCATGTCATAGCAGAGAATCAGGCTTCACGTCAGCCACCACTGCAACAGTCCATTGTCATAAATTTAGGCCCAGCACCCAGGCAGAGGAGAGAGGTCCCGTAACAGACAATCTGGCTTCATGTCAGCAGAGAATTAGTCTGCATGTCATAGCAGAGAATCAGGCTTCATGTCAGCCACCACTGCAACAGTCCATTGGCATATATTTAGGCCTAGCACACAGGCAGAGGAGAGGTTCATTCAACTTTGGGTAGCATCGCAATATAATGGTAAAATGAAAATAAAAATAGGATTGAATGAGGAAGTGCCCTGGAGTCCAATAATATATGGTTATGGGGAGGTAGTTAATGTCTAATCTGGACAAGGGACGGACAGGTCCTGTGGGATCCATGCCTGGTTCATTTTTATGAACGTCAGCTTGTCCACATTGGCTGTAGACAGGCGGCTGCGTTTGTCTGTAATGACGCCCCCTGCCGTGCTGAATACACGTTCAGACAAAACGCTGGCTGCCGGGCAGGCCAGCACCTCCAAGGCATAAAAGGCTAGCTCTGGCCACGTGGACAATTTAGAGACCCAGAAGTTGAATGGGGCCGAACCATCAGTCAGTACGTGGAGGGGTGTGCACACGTACTGTTCCACCATGTTAGTGAAATGTTGCCTCCTGCTAACACGTTGCGTATCAGGTGGTGGTGCAGTTAGCTGTGGCGTGTTGACAAAAGTTTTCCACATCTCTGCCATGCTAACCCTGCCCTCAGAGGAGCTGGCCGTGACACAGCTGCCTTGGCGACCTCTTGCTCCTCCTCTGCCTTGGCCTTGGGCTTCCACTTGTTCCCCTGTGACATTTGGGAATGCTCTCAGTAGCGCGTCTACCAACGTGCGCTTGTACTCGCGCATCTTCCTATCACGCTCCAGTGCAGGAAGTAAGGTGGGCACATTGTCTTTGTAGCGTGGATCCAGCAGGGTGGCAACCCAGTAGTCCGCACAGGTTAAAATGTGGGCAACTCTGCTGTCGTTGCGCAGGCACTGCAGCATGTAGTCGCTCATGTGTGCCAGGCTGCCCAGGGGTAAGGACAAGCTGTCCTCTGTGGGAGGCGTATCGTCATCGTCCTGCCTTTCCCCCCAGCCACGCACCAGTGATGGACCCGAGCTGCGTTGGGTGCCACCCCGCTGTGACCATGCTTCATCCTCATCCTCCTCCACCTCCTCCTCATCCTCGTCCTCCTCGTCCTCCAGTAGTGGGCCCTGGCTGGCCACATTTGTACCTGGCCTCTGCTGTTGCAAAAAACCTCCCTCTGAGTCACTTCGAAGAGACTGGCCTGAAAGTGCTAAAAATGACCCCTCTTCCTCATCCTCCTCCTCCTCCTCCTGGGCCACCTCCTGTTCCATCATCGCCCTAAGTGTTTTCTCAAGGAGACATAGAAGTGGTATTGTAACGCTGATAACGGTGTCATCGCCACTGGCCATGTTGGTGGAGTACTCGAAACAGCGCAACAGGGCACACAGGTCTCGCATGGAGGCCCAGTCATTGGTGGTGAAGTGGTGCTGTTCTGTAGTGCGACTGACCCGTGCGTGCTGCAGCTGAAACTCCACTATGGCCTGCTGCTGCTCGCACAGTCTGTCCAGCATGTGCAAGGTGGAGTTCCACCTGGTGGGCACGTCGCATATGAGGCGGTGAGCGGGAAGGCCGAAGTTACGCTGTAGCGCAGACAGGCGAGCAGCAGCAGGATGTGAACGCCGGAAGCGCGAACAGACGGCCCGCACTTTATGCAGCAGCTCTGACATGTCGGGGTAGTTGTGAATGAACTTCTGCACCACCAAATTCAGCACATGCGCCAAGCAAGGGATGTGCGTCAAATTGGCTAGTCCCAGAGCTGCAACGAGATTTCGCCCATTATCACACACCACCAGGCCGGGCTTGAGGCTCACCGGCAGCAACCACTCGTCGGTCTGTTGTTCAATACCCCGCCACAACTCCTGTGCGGTGTGGGGCCTGTCCCCCAAACATATGAGTTTCAGAATGGCCTGCTGACGTTTACCCCGGGCTGTGCTGAAGTTGGTGGTGAAGGTGTGTGGCTGACTGGATGAGCAGGTGGAAGAAGAGGAGGAGGAAGCCGAGAAGGAGGAGGTGGCAACAGGAGGCAAAGAATGTTGCCCTGCGATCCTTGGCGGCGGCAGGACGTGCGCCAAACAGCTCTCCGCCTGGGGCCCAGCTGCCACTACATTTACCCAGTGTGCAGTTAGGGAGATATAGCGTCCCTGGCCGTGCTTACTGGTCCACGTATCTGTGGTTAGGTGGACCTTGCTACAGATGGCGTTGCGCAGTGCACACTTGATTTTATCGGATACTTGGTTGTGCAGGGAAGGCACGGCTCTCTTGGAGAAGTAGTGCCGGCTGGGAACAACATACTGTGGGACAGCAAGCGACATGAGCTGTTTGAAGCTGTCTGTGTCCACCAGCCTAAATGACAGCATTTCATAGGCCAGTAGTTTAGAAATGCTGGCATTCAGGGCCAGGGATCGAGGGTGGCTAGGTGGGAATTTACGCTTTCTATCAAATGTTTGTGAGATGGAGAGCTGAACGCTGGCGTGTGACATGGTTGAGACGCTTGGTGACGGAGGTGGTGGTGGTGGTGTTGGTGGTACATCCCCTGTTTGCTGGGCGGCAGGTGCCAACGTTCCTCCAGAGGCGGAGGAAGAGGCCGAGGCGGCAGCAGCAGAATAGGCCGAGGCGGCAGCAGCAGAAGAGGTAGCAGGGGGAGCCTGAGTGACTTCCTTGGTTTTAAGGTGTTTACTCCACTGCAGTTCATGCTTTGCATGCAGGTGCCTGGTCATGCAGGTTGTGCTCAGGTTCAGAACGTTAATGCCTCGCTTCAGGCTCTGATGGCACAGCGTGCAAACCACTCGGGTCTTGTCGTCAGCACATTGTTTGAAGAAGTGCCATGCCAGGGAACTCCTTGAAGCTGCCTTTGGGGTGCTCGGTCCCAGATGGCGGCGGTCAGTAGCAGGCGGAGTCTCTTGGCGGCGGGTGTTCTGCTTTTGCCCACTGCTCCCTCTTTTGCTACGCTGTTGGCTCGGTCTCACCACTGCCTCTTCCTCCGAACTGTGAAAGTCAGTGGCACGACCTTCATTCCATGTGGGGTCTAGGACCTCATCGTCCCCTGCATCGTCTTCCACCCAGTCTTGATCCCTGACCTCCTGTTCAGTCTGCACACTGCAGAAAGACGCAGCAGTTGGCACCTGTGTTTCGTCATCATCAGAGACATGCTGAGGTGGTATTCCCATGTCCTCATCATCAGGAAACATAAGTGGTTGTGCGTCAGTGCATTCTATGTCTTTCACCGCTGGGGAAGGGCTAGGTGGATGCCCTTGGGAAACCCTGCCAGCGGAGTCTTCAAACAGCATAAGAGACTGCTGCATAACTTGAGGCTGAGACAGTTTCCCTGGTATGCATGGGGGTGATGTGACAGACTGATGGGGTTGGTTTTCAGGCGCCATCTGTGCGCTTTCTGCAGAAGACTGGGTGGGAGATAATGTGAACGTGCTGGATCCACTGTCGGCCACCCAATTGACTAATGCCTGTACCTGCTCAGGCCTTACCATCCTTAGAACGGCATTGGGCCCCACCATATATCGCTGTAAATTCTGGCGGCTACTGGGACCTGAGGTAGTTGGTACACTAGGACGTGTGGATGTGGCAGAACGGCCACGTCCTCTCCCAGCACCAGAGGGTCCACTAACACCACCACGACCATGTCCACGTCCGCGTCCCTTACTAGATGTTTTTCTCATTGTTATGGTTCACCACAACAACAAATATATTATTTGGCCCAATGTATTGTATTCAAATTCAGCGGGATATAAATTTGAGGCCTAGTATTTAGGCGCTGGGTGACCGGTATGGATTTAGTGACAGAATTAGACTTGGAAATGCACAGAAGCGTGTGTGTGAAGTTATTCTGAATGACCCAATGTGCACCTTGAATATTATATACCCTTTTGGGATAGATTTCAAATAGCTCTGATATAGCAGGAACCACTAAATTATGAAATTGCTAAATTGGGAATTGTACTTCAACCCAGAACAAAAAATGTGCTTTGACGGGCACTAAATAACTTTCCCAGCTACAACAGGACAGCGGTAACGAGAGATTTAGAGGGATTTAAATTTGAGGCCTAGTATTTAGGCGCTGGGTGACAGGTATGGGTTTAGTGACAGAATTAGACTTGGAAATACACAGTAGCGGGTGTGTGTGAAGTTATTCTGAATGACCCAATGTGCACCTTCAATATTATATACCCTTTTAGGGATAGATTTCAAATAGCTCTGATATAGCAGGAACCACTAAATTATGAAATTGCTAAATTGGGAATTGTACTTCAACCCAGAACAAAAAATGTGCTTTGACGGACACTAAATATCTTGCCCAGCAACAACAGTACAGCGGTAACGAGAGATTTAGCGGGATATAAATTTGAGGCCTAGTATTTAGGCGCTGGGTCACCGGTATGGATTTAGTGACAGAATTAGACTTGGAAATGCACAGAAGCGGTGTGTGTGAAGTTATTCTGAATGACCCTATGTGCACCTTCAATATTATATACCCTTTTAGGGATAGATTTCAAATAGCTCTGATATAGCAGAAACCACTAAATTATGAAATTGCTAAATTGGGAATTGTACTTCAACCCAGAACAAAAAATGTGCTTTGACGGACACTAAATAATCTTGCCCAGCAACAACAGTACAGCGGTGGGTAACGAGAGATTTAGAGGGATTTAAATTTGAGGCCTAGTATTTAGGCGCTGGGTCACCGGTATGGATTTAGTGACAGAATTAGACTTGGAAATGCACAGAAGCGGTGTGTGTGAAGTTATTCTGAATGACCCAATGTGCACCTTCAATATTATATACCCTTTTAGGGATAGATTTCAAATAGCTCTGATATAGCAGAAACCACTAAATTATGAAATTGCTAAATTGGGAATTGTACTTCAACCCAGAACAAAAAATGTGCTTTGACGGACACTAAATATCTTGCCCAGCAACAACAGTACAGCGGTGGGTAACGAGAGATTTAGAGGGATTTAAATTTGAGGCCTAGTATTTAGGCGCTGGGTCACCGGTATGGATTTAGTGACAGAATTAGACTTGGAAATGCACAGAAGCGGTGTGTGTGAAGTTATTCTGAATGACCCTATGTGCACCTTCAATATTATATACCCTTTTAGGGATAGATTTCAAATAGCTCTGATATAGCAGAAACCACTAAATTATGAAATTGCTAAATTGGGAATTGTACTTCAACCCAGAACAAAAAATGTGCTTTGACGGACACTAAATATCTTGCCCAGCAACAACAGTACAGCGGTGGGTAACGAGAGATTTAGAGGGATTTAAATTTGAGGCCTAGTATTTAGGCGCTGGGTCACCGGTATGGATTTAGTGACAGAATTAGACTTGGAAATGCACAGAAGCGTGTGTGTGAAGTTATTCTGAATGACCCTATGTGCACCTTCAATATTATATACCCTTTTAGGGATAGATTTCAAATAGCTCTGATATAGCAGAAACCACTAAATTATGAAATTGCTAAATTGGGAATTGTACTTCAACCCAGAACAAAAAATGTGCTTTGACGGACACTAAATATCTTGCCCAGCAACAACAGTACAGCGGGGTAACGAGAGATTTAGAGGGATTTAAATTTGAGGCCTAGTATTTAGGCGCTGGGTGACAGGTATGGGATTTAGTGACAGAATTAGACTTGGAAATACACAGTAGCGGTGTGTGTGAAGTTATTCTGAATGACCCTATGTGCACCTTCAATATTATATACCCTTTTAGGGATAGATTTCAAATAGCTCTGATATAGCAGAAACCACTAAATTATGAAATTGCTAAATTGGGAATTGTACTTCAACCCAGAACAAAAAATGTGCTTTGACGGACACTAAATATCTTGCCCAGCAACAACAGTACAGCGGTGGGTAACGAGAGATTTAGAGGGATTTAAATTTGAGGCCTAGTATTTAGGCGCTGGGTCACCGGTATGGATTTAGTGACAGAATTAGACTTGGAAATGCACAGAAGCGTGTGTGTGAAGTTATTCTGAATGACCCTATGTGCACCTTCAATATTATATACCCTTTTAGGGATAGATTTCAAATAGCTCTGATATAGCAGAAACCACTAAATTATGAAATTGCTAAATTGGGAATTGTACTTCAACCCAGAACAAAAAATGTGCTTTGACGGACACTAAATATCTTGCCCAGCAACAACAGTACAGCGGGTAACGAGAGATTTAGAGGGATTTAAATTTGAGGCCTAGTATTTAGGCGCTGGGTGACAGGTATGGGTTTAGTGACAGAATTAGACTTGGAAATACACAGTAGCGGGTGTGTGTGAAGTTATTCTGAATGACCCAATGTGCACCTTCAATATTATATACCCTTTTAGGGATAGATTTCAAATAGCTCTGATATAGCAGAAACCACTAAATTATGAAATTGCTAAATTGGGAATTGTACTTCAACCCAGAACAAAAATGTGCTTTGACGGACACTAAATATCTTGCCCAGCAACAACAGTACAGCGGTAACGAGAGATTTAGAGGGATTTAAATTTGAGGCCTAGTATTTAGGCGCTGGGTGACAGGTATGGGTTTAGTGACAGAATTAGACTTGGAAATACACAGTAGCGGGTGTGTGTGAAGTTATTCTGAATGACCCAATGTGCACCTTCAATATTATATACCCTTTTAGGGATAGATTCCAAATAGCTCTGATATAGCAGGAACCACTAAATTATGAAATTGCTAAATTGGGAATTGTACTTCAACCCAGAACAAAAAATGTGCTTTGACGGACACTAAATATCTTGCCCAGCAACAACAGTACAGCGGTAACGAGAGATTTAGAGGGATTTAAATTTGAGGCCTAGTATTTAGGCGCTGGGTGACAGGTATGGGTTTAGTGACAGAATTAGACTTGGAAATACACAGTAGCGGGTGTGTGTGAAGTTATTCTGAATGACCCAATGTGCACCTTCAATATTATATACCCTTTTAGGGATAGATTCCAAATAGCTCTGATATAGCAGGAACCACTAAATTATGAAATTGCTAAATTGGGAATTGTACTTCAACCCAGAACAAAAAATGTGCTTTGACGGACACTAAATATCTTGCCCAGCAACAACAGTACAGCGGTAACGAGAGATTTAGAGGGATTTAAATTTGAGGCCTAGTATTTAGGCGCTGGGTGACAGGTATGGGTTTAGTGACAGAATTAGACTTGGAAATACACAGTAGCGGGTGTGTGTGAAGTTATTCTGAATGACCCAATGTGCACCTTCAATATTATATACCCTTTTTGGGATAGATTTCAAATAGCTCTGATATAGCAGGAACCACTAAATTATGAAATTGCTAAATTGGGAATTGTATTTCAACCCAGAACAAGAAATGTGCTTGAACGGACACTAAATAACTCGCCCAGCTACAGCACTAGGGACAGATTTAGCTGGATATAAATTTGAGGCCTAGTATTTAGGCGCTGGGTGACCGGTATGGATTTAGTGACAGAATTAGACTGGGATATGGCCAAAAAATAAACAGACTATTGCTGGTTAAATGCACTTGGTGTGACAGCTTCACCCTGATGTAGGCTTTAGCCAAAAAACAACCACACCATTGAGGGTTAAATGCACTTGGTGACAGGCGCAGCTTGCCCCTGATTTTGTATATGGCCAAAAAATGAACAGACTATTGCTGGTTAAATGCACTTGGTGTGACAGCTTCACCCTGATGTAGGCTTTAGCCAAAAAACAACCACACCATTGAGGGTTAAATGCACTTGGTGACAGGCGCAGCTTGCCCCTGATTTTGTATATGGCCAAAAAATGAACAGACTATTGCTGGTTAAATGCACTTGGTGTCACAGCTTCACCCTGATGTAGGCTTTAGCCAAAAAACAACCACACCATTGAGGGTTAAATGCACTTGGTGACAGGCGCAGCTTGCCCCTGATTTTGTATATGGCCAAAAAATGAACAGACTATTGCTGGTTAAATGCACTTGGTGTGACAGCTTCACCCTGATGTAGGCTTTAGCCAAAAAACAACCACACCATTGAGGGTTAAATGCACTTGGTCGCAGCTTGTGCTGGCGCACCACAAGACACAAAATGGCCGCCGATCACCCCAGAAAAATGAGACTGACAAACGGTCTGTGCAGCCTAAAAACAGTGAGCAATTGAGGATCAGCAGCTCAATGATCCACAGCTGCAGATCGATCAGTTAATCAAGTCCTTTGGAGGAGTTAATCTGCCTAATCTCGCCCTACTGTCGCAGCCGCAACCTCTCCCTACGCTAATCAGAGCAGAGTGACGGGCGGCGCTATGTGACTCCAGCTTAAATAGAGGCTGGGTCACATGGTGCTCTGGCCAATCACAGCCATGCCAATAGTAGGCATGGCTGTGATGGCCTCTTGGGGCAAGTAGTATGACGCTTGTTGATTGGCTGCTTTGCAGCCTTTCAAAAAGCGCCAAGAAAGCGTCACAAAAGCGCCAAGAAAGCGACGAACACCGAACCCGAACCCGGACTTTTACGAAAATGTCCGGGTTCGGGTCCGTGTCACGGACACCCCAAAATTCGGTACGAACCCGAACTATACAGTTCGAGTTCGCTCATCCCTAGTCAGGATGTAATAGATTTCGTGTCTACTTGTTCTACTTGTGCACGCGCGAAAGTCTCTCATACACGTCCAGCAGGGTCTTTATTGCCACTTTTCATCCCCAATAGACCATGGACACATCTATCAATGGATTTCATCACTGACTTACCTTTGTCTGCGGGTAAAACAGTTATCTTGGTAGTAGTAGACAGGTTTAGCAAAATGGTACACTTTATTGCGCTACCCGCACTTCCTAATGCTAAGACTCTTGCTCAGGTGTTTATCAGTGAAATCGTGAAGCTTCACGGGGTCCCTTCCGATGTGGTTTCGGATCGGGGAACCCAGTTTATTTCTAAGTTTTGGAAAGCTTTTTGTACCCGTTTAGGGGTACACTTATCCTTTTCCTCAGCTTTCCATCCTCAGTCGAATGGACAGACTGAGCGTACCAACCAAAACCTAGAAACATATTTAAGGTGTTTTGCGTCTGAAAACCAAGAGGTGTGGTCATCATATTTACCGTTAGCCGAGTTTGCCATAAATAATCGCCGTCAGGAATCCACTGGCAAGTCACCATTTCTTGGTGCATACGGTTTTCATCCCCAATTTTGTACTTTCAAAGAGGGGGGGGTCTTCTGGGGTTCCCGAAGAGGAACGGTTTTCTTCATCTCTTTCATCGGTATGGCAGAAGGTGCAAGCTAACTTGAAAAATATGAGTGGTAAATACAAATGCATGGCCGATAAGAAACGGTCGCCAGGTCCGGACCTAGGAGTGAATGACTATGTGTGGTTGTCTACTAGGAATATTAAGTTGAAGGTTCCCTCTTGGAAACTGGGTCCTAGGTTCATTGGTCCTTATAAAATTGTAGCCGTCATTAACCCTGTGGCTTTTCGCCTGGAGCTACCTCAGACTTTTAAGATCCATAACGTCTTCCATAAGTCGTTGCTCAAGAAGTATGTTCCACCTCTAGAACCATCACCGCTGCCACCTCCTCCTGTTGTTGTGGATGGTAATCTGGAGTTTCAAATATCCAGAATTGTTGATTCTCGTCGGGTCCGCCGCTCTCTTCAGTATCTGGTGCATTGGAGGGGTTACGGTCCCGAGGAAAGAATGTGGGTTCCAGCGTCAGAGGTAAACGCCAACAGGTTGATTCAGGCTTTCCATGTCTCTCATCCGGAGAGACCTGGTCCTGAGTGTCCGGAGGCCCCTCGTGAAAGGGGGGGTACTGTCACTGAGGGTGTCAAGAGCCACGTCTGACTCCGTTATACCCGGGGTCAGGAAGTCGCAGCGGGTGGCTGCGCGCTCTATGTCTAAAGATCACGGTGTTTCTTAGTGTTTGTTTTCTGTGTTTGCCTTGCTATCCTTTTTGTCTCACTCAGGGATCCGTAGCTTCTCCTCCTCAGCTGTTTCTTGTCTGCCACTCCCAAACTCCTTATATTCTCCTCTCACACTTCTCTTGTTGCCAGTTATAGAGCTTCCTGCCTGGACATCTATGCTGACCCACTGGAGCTGAGAATCTGGTTGTTGTTCCAGAGTGCTGCCCTCCGGATCCCTGTTGGGCTTTTGTTGTCTCCTGTTGTTGCCCACCTGGGATTATATGTTTAGTTTGTATTGTCTGTCCTCCCCTTGGTGTTTTCCTTTAGAGCTAGTGGTGCGGTCTAGTGTTCCCACCGCCCTGTTCACTATCTAGGGCTCATCCTAGGGAAAGCCAGGGTTTTAGGCACGTGATCGGCGTACGGGTGAGGAACCCGTCTAGGGACGACAGGGCAGCCAGGTGCCAGCCGCAAGGTGAGTCAGGGGTCACCACCTTCCCTCTCACTAGGGCAGGGCCTCCCTCTTTTCCTCCCTCCGTGTCACGTATGTGACAGTTACGCCGATCGTGATATCAATAGTCTGGTTATTTTTGGGCCATATACTACATCAGGGGCAATCTGTCACCAAGTGCATTTAACCCTCAATGGTGTGGTTGTTTTTTGGCTAAATCCTACATCAGGGTCAAGCTGTCACACCAAGTGCATTTAACCATCAATAGTCTGGTTATTTTTTGGCCATATACTACATCAGGGGCAAGTGAGCCTGTCACCAAGTGCATTTAACCCTCAATAGTGTGGTTGGTCAAGCTGTCACACCAAGTGCATTTAACCATCAATAGTGTGGTTATTTTTTGGCCATATCCCAGTCTAATTCTGTCAGTAAACGTATACCTGTCACCCAGCGCCTAAATAATAGGCCTCGAATTTATATCCAGCTAAATCTGTCGTTACTGCTGTTGCTGGTCAAGTTATTTAGTGTCCGTCAAAGCACAGTTTTTGTTCTGGGTTAAAATACAATTCCCAATTTAGCAATTTCATAATTTAGTGGTTTCTGCTGTATCAGAGCTATTTTAAATCTATCCCTAAAAGGGTATATCAGATTCAAGGTGCACATAGGGTCATTGTGAATAACTTCACACACACGCTACTGTGCATTTCCAAGTCTAATTCTGTCAGTAAACCTATACCTGTCACCCAGCGCCTAAATACTAGGCCTCAAATTTATATTCAGCTAAATCTGTCGTTACTGCTGTGGCTGGTCAAGTTATTTAGTGTCCGTCAAAGCACAGTTTTTGTTCTGGGTTGAAATACAATTCCCAATTTAGCAATTTCCTAATTTAGTGGTTTCTGCTGTATCAGAGCTATTTTAAATCTATCCCTAAAAGGGTATATCAGATTCAAGGTGCACATAGGGTCATTCTGAATAACTTCACACACACGCTACTGTGCATTTCCAAGTCTAATTCTGTCAGTAAACCTATACCTGTCACCCAGCGCCTAAATACTAGGCCTCAAATTTATATCCAGCTAAATCTGTCGTTACTGCTTTGGCTGGTCAAGTTATTTAGTGTCCGTCAAAGCAAATTTTTTGTTCTGGGTTGAAATACGATTCCCAATTTAGCAATTTCTTAATTTAGTGGTTTCTGCTGTATCAGAGCTATTTTAAATCTATCCCTAAAAGGGTATATCAGATTCAAGGTGCACATAGGGTCATTCTGAATAACTTCACACACACGCTACTGTGCATTTCCAAGTCTAATTCTGTCAGTAAACCTATACCTGTCACCCAGCGCCTAAATAATAGGCCTCAAATTTATATCCAGCTAAATCTGTCGTTACTGCTGTGGCTGGTCAAGTTATTTAGTGTCCGTCAAAGCACAATTTTTGTTCTGAGTTGAAATACAATTCCCAATTTAGCAATTTCCTAATTTAGTGGTTTCTGCTGTATCAGAGCTATTTTAAATCTATCCCTAAAAGGGTATATCAGATTCAAGGTGCACATAGGGTCATTCTGAATAACTTCACACACACGCTACTGTGCATTTCCAAGTCTAATTCTGTCAGTAAACCTATACCTGTCACCCAGCGCCTAAATACTAGGCCTCAAATTTATATCCAGCTAAATCTGTGGTTACTGCTGTGCCTGTATTAGTGTAATACGGTCCCTCAATAGATAGCCAGATAGTGTTAGTTGTCTTTAAAAAAAGGCCTGAATTTGAATACAATACATTGGGTCAAATAATATTTTTGTTGTTGTGGTGAACGATAACAATGAGGAAAACATCTAGTAAAGGACGCGGACGCGGACATGGTCGTGGTGGTGTTAGTGGACCCTCTGGTGCTGGGAGAGGACGTGGCCGTTCTGCCACAGCCACACGTCCTAGTGTACCAACTACTTCAGGTCCCAGTAGCCGCCATAATTTACAGCGATATTTGGGGGACAGGCCCCACACCGCACAGGAGTTGTGGCGGGGTATAGAACAACAGACCGACGAGTGGTTGCTGCCGGTGAGCCTCACGCCCGGCCTGGTGGTGTGCGATAATGGGCGAAATCTCGTTGCGGCTCTGGGACTAGCCAGTTTGACGCACATCCCTTGCTTGGCGCATGTGCTGAATTTGGTGGTGCAGAAGTTAATTCACAACTACCCCGACATGTCAGAGCTGCTGCATAAAGTGCGGGCCGTCTGTTCGCGCTTTCGGCGTTCACATCCTGCCGCTGCTCGCCTGTCTGCGCTACAGCGTAACTTCGGCCTTCCCGCTCACCGCCTCATATGCGACGTGCCCACCAGGTGGAACTCCACCTTGCACATGCTGGACAGACTGTGCGAGCAGCAGCAGGCCATAGTGGAGTTTCAGCTGCAGCATGCACGGGTCAGTCGCACTACGGAACAGCACCACTTCACCACCAATGACTGGGCCTCCATGCGAGACCTGTGTGCCCTGTTGCGCTGTTTCGAGTACTCCACCAACATGGCTAGTGGCGATGACGCCGTTATCAGCGTTACAATACCACTTCTATGTCTCCTTGAGAAAACACTTAGGGCGATGATGGAAGAGGAGGTGGCCCAGGAGGAGGAGGAAGAGGGGTCATTTTTAGCACTTTCAGGCCAGTCTCTTCGAAGTGACTCAGAGGGAGGTTTTTTGCAACAGCAGAGGCCAGGTGCAAATGTGGCCAGCCAGGGCCCACTACTGGAGGACGAGGAGGACGAGGATGAGGAGGAGGATGAGGATGAAGCATGGTCACAGCGGGGTAGCACCCAACGCAGCTCGGGCCCATCACTGGTGCGTGGCTGGGGGGAAAGGCAGGACGATGACGATACGCCTCCCACAGAGGACAGCTTGTCCTTACCTCTCGGCAGCCTGGCACACATGAGCGACTACATGCTGCAGTGCCTGCGCAACGACAGCAGAGTTGCCCACATTTTAACGTGTGCGGACTACTGGGTTGCCACCCTGCTGGATCCACGCTACAAAGACAATGTGCCCACCTTCCTTCACTGGAGCGTGATAGGAAGATGCGCGAGTACAAGCGCACGTTGGTAGACGCGCTACTGAGAGCATTCACAAATGTCACAGGGGAACAAGTGGAAGCCCAAGGGCAAGGCAGAGGAGGAGCAAGAGGTCGCCAAGGCAGCTGTGTCACGGCCAGCTCCTCTGAGGGCAGGGTTAGCATGGCAGAGATGTGGAAAAGTTTTGTCAACACGCCACAGCTAACTGCACCACCACCTGATACGCAACGTGTTAGCAGGAGGCAACATTTCACTAACATGGTGGAACAGTACATGTGCACACCCCTCCACGTACTGACTGATGGTTCGGCCCATTCAACTTCTGGGTCTCTAAATTGTCCACGTGGCCAGAGCTAGCCTTTTTTGCCTTGGAGGTGCTGGCCTGCCCGGCGGCCAGCGCTTTGTCTGAACGTGTATTCAGCACGGCAGGAGGCGTCATTACAGACAAATGCAGCCGCCTGTCTACAGCCAATGTGGACAAGCTGACGTTCATAAAAATGAACCAGGCATGGATCCCACAGGACCTGTCCATCCCTTGTGCAGATTAGACATTAACTACTTCCCCTTAACCATATATTATTGTACTCCAGGGCACTTCCTCATTCAATCCTCTTTTTATTTTCATTTTACCATTATATTGCGGGGCAACCCAAAGTTGAATGAACATCTCCTCTGTCTGGGTGCCGGGGCCTAAATATATGCCAATGGACTGTTCCAATGTTGGGTGACGTGAAGCCTGATTCTCTGCTATGACATGCAGACTGATTCTCTGCTGACATGAAGCCAGATTCTCTGTTACGGGACCTCTCTCCTCTGCCTGGGTCTAAATATATGCCAATGGACTGTTCCAATGTTGGGTGACGTGAAGCCTGATTCTCTGCTATGACATGCAGACTGATTCTCTGCTGACATGAAGCCAGATTCTCTGTTACGGGACCTCTCTCCTCTGCCTGGGTGCTGGGCCTAAATATATGACAATGGACTGTTGCAGTGGTGGCTGACGTGAAGCCTGATTCTCTGCTATGACATGCAGACTGATTCTCTGCTGACATGAAGCCAGATTCTCTGTTACGGGACCTCTCTCCTCTGCCTGGGTGCTGGGCCTAAATATATGACAATGGACTGTTGCAGTGGTGGCTGATGTGAAGCCTGATTCTCTGCTGTGACATGCAGACTGATTCTCTGCTGACATGAAGCCAGGGCCTAAATATATGACAATGGACTGTTGATCGTTTGTTTCATCTTTACCCTCTTATATATCCTATCTGGAAACAAGGGGAAAACAATTTAGGCCACACAACTGTTTTGTTCTCTCCCTTTTGAATTATATATTGACTCACAACTTTTTTCTCTTTGAGTCTAGATTTTACCACCAGCTCAGGGGCCCAGCTATGGGAAGCCCTTGTGCGCCCACTTATATTAACCTGTGCCTGAGAACTGGAGGATCCCTGAACCACCCATATTCTCTTTTGGGGAAGGTATATTGATGACATCTTCATATTGTGGGATGGTCCAGTAGATGCCTTCCATTCCTTTGTGAAGTCTTTAAATCACAATCCTATAAGGTCTTCGTTTTACCTGTGAAATTAATGAACTTGAGATTTCATTTCTTGATGTTAATATCACAAAAAAGGGGGGATAATCCATACCGAAATGTACGGCTACTAATAGCCTGCTTCACTGGGAGAGTTTTCATCCACAACCCCTTAAAAAGGTAATACCTAAATGACAATATAGCCGCGTAAGAAGAAATTGTACAAATACTTCCACCTTCGTTTGGCAATCAGGAGATTTGAGGAATAGGTTTTTACAAAGGGGGTACCCTGATGAGACACTCAAGGGGGCATTTAAACACTCCATTTCTATTGATAGGAAGGATTTGTTAAGGCCCCAAAAAAGGAACAACAGAGAGGCATAATGAGGATAATAGGCACATACAGTCCTGATCAAAAGTTTAAGACCACTTGAAAAATGGCAAAAAATCATATTTAGCATGGCTGGATCTTAACAAGGTTCCAAGTAGAGCTTCAACATGCAACAAGAAGAAATGGGAGTGAGACAAAACATTTTTTGAGCATTCAATTTAATGAAAACAACGAATAAACTGAAACAGGCTGTTTTTCAGCTGATCAAAAGTTTAGGACCACACCTAAAAAAAAAAAACTAAGCCCCCTAAAACAGAAATCCAACTTCCAAACATGAATTCAGTAATGAGTAGCTCCGCCGTTATTGTTTATCACTTCCAAAATTCGTTTCGGCATACTTGATGCAAGCGTTTCCATGAGGTGAGTGGGAACATTTCTCCAAGTGTTGAAGACGGCCGCACGAAGGCCATCTACTGTCTGGAACTGTTGTCCATTTTTGGAAACTTCCCTTGCCATCCATCCCCAAAGGTTCTCAATTGGATTTAGATCAGGTGAACACGCAGGAACTGCGGATGAAATTTTTTGGGGTCTTCCACTTGACTTTTTTGTTCCATAACCCTCAGGTTCATTTAAGAAATTCCAAATGACTGTCTTACTGCGTCCCACCTCAGCAGCGATGGCGCGCTGTGAGAGACCCTGCTTATGCAGTTCAACAACCCAACCACATTCAAAAAGGGAGAGTTTGTTTGTATTTGCCATCACAACGTGTGACTACCTGACAGAAAATGACAATGAATCCACATCTTTGCACACATTTGGCCTTTTAAAGGCATGTGGTCCTAAAATTTGGATCAGCTGAAAAACAGCCTGTTTCAGTTTAATTGTTATTTTCAATTAATTGAATGCTCAAAAAATATTTTGTCTCACTCTCATTTCTTTTTGTTGCATGTTGAAACTCTACTTAGAACCTTGTTAAGATCCAACAATGTAAAATATGGGGTTTTTTTTTGCCATTTTTCAAGTGGTCTTAAATAGGGATGAGCGAACTCGAACTGTATAGTTCGGTTTCGTACCGAATTTTGGGGTGTCCGTGACACGGACCCAAACCCGGACATTTTCGTAAAAGTCCGGGTTCGGGTTCGGTGTTCGTCGCTTTCTTGGCGCTTTTGTGACGCTTTCTTGGCGCTTTTTGAAAGGCTGCAAAGCAGCCAATCAACAAGCGTCATACTACTTGCCCCAAGAGGCCGTCACAGCCATGCCTACTATTGGCATGGCTGTGATTGGCCAGAGCACCATGTGACTCAGCCTCTATTTAAGCTGGAGTCACATAGCGCCGCCCGTCACTCTGCTCTGATCAGCATAGGGAGAGGTTGCGGCTGCGACAGTAGGGCGAGATTAGGCAGACTAACTCCTCCAAAGGACTTGATTAATTGATCGATCTGCAGCTGTGGATCATTGAGCTGCTGATACTCAATTGCTCACTATTTTTAGGCTGCCCAGACCGTTTGTCAGTCACTTTTTTCTGGGGTGATCGGCAGCCATTTTGTGTCTTGTGGTGCGCCAGCACAAGCTGCGACCAAGTGCCTTTAACCCTCAATGGTGTGGTTGTTTTTTGGCTAAAGCCTACATCAGGGTGAAGCTGTCACACCAAGTGCATTTAACCAGCAATAGTCTGTTTATTTTTTGGCCATATACTACATCAGGGGTAAGCTGCGCCCGTCACCAAGTGCATTTAACCCTCAGTAGTGTGGTTGGTCAAGCTGTCACACCAAGTGCATTTAACCAGCAATAGTCTGTTCATTTTTTGGCCATATACTACATCAGGGGCAAGCTGCGCCTGTCACCAAGTGCATTTAACCCTCAATGGTGTGGTTGTTTTTTGGCTAAAGCCTACATCAGGGTGAAGCTGTCACACCAAGTGCATTTAACCAGCAATAGTCTGTTTATTTTTTGGCCATATACTACATCAGGGGCAAGCTGCGCCTGTCACCAAGTGCATTTAACCCTCAATGGTGTGGTTGTTTTTTGGCTAAAGCCTACATCAGGGTGAAGCTGTCACACCAAGTGCATTTAACCAGCAATAGTCTGTTTATTTTTTGGCCATATACTACATCAGGGGCAAGCTGCGCCCGTCACCAAGTTCATTTAACCCTCAGTAGTGTGGTTGGTCAAGCTGTCACACCAAGTGCATTTAACCAGCAATAGTCTGTTCATTTTTTGGCCATATACTACATCAGAGGCAAGCTGCGCCTGTCACCAAGTGCATTTAACCCTCAGTAGTGTGGTTGGTCAAGCTGTCACACCAAGTGCATTTAACCAGCAATAGTGTGGTTATTTTTTGGCCATATCCCAGTCTAATTCTGTCACTAAATCCATACCGGTCACCCAGCGCCTAAATACTAGGCCTCAAATTTATATCCCGCTAAATCTGTCGTTACCGCTGTACTGTTCTGGCTGGGCAAGTTATTTAGTGTCCGTCAAAGCACATTTTTTGTTCTGGGTTGAAATACAATTCCCAATTTAGCAATTTCATAATTTAGTGGTTTCTGCTGTATCAGAGCTATTTGAAATCTATCCCTAAAAGGGTATATAATATTCAAGGTGCACATAGGGTCATTCAGAATAACTTCACACACACGCTACTGTGCATTTCCAAGTCTAATTCTGTCAGTAAATCCATACCGGTCACCCAGCGCCTAAATACTAGGCCTCAAATTTATATCCCGCTAAATCTGTCGTTACCGCTGTACTGTTCTGGCTGGGCAAGTTATTTAGTGTCCGTCAAAGCACAGTTTTTGTTCTGGGTTGAAAAACAATTCCCAATTTAGCAATTTCCTAATTTAGTGGTTTCTGCTGTATCAGAGCTATTTAAAATCTATCCCTAAAAGGGCATATAATATTCAAGGTGCACATAGGGTCATTCAGAATAACTTCACACACATGCTACTGTGTATTTCCAAGTCTAATTCTGTCAGTAAATCCATACCGGTCACCCAGCGCCTAAATACTAGGCCTCAAATTTATATCCCGCTAAATCTGTCTTTACCGATGTACTGTTCTGGCTGGGCAAGTTATTTAGTGTCCGTCAAAGCACATTTTTTGTTCTGGGTTGAAATACAATTCCCAATTTAGCAATTTCCTAATTTAGTGGTTTCTGCTGTATCAGAGCTATTTGAAATCTATCCCTAAAAGGGTATATAATATTCAAGGTGCACATAGGGTCATTCAGAATAACTTCACACACACGCTACTGTGCATTTCCAAGTCTAATTCTGTCAGTAAATCCATACCGGTCACCCAGCGCCTAAATACTAGGCCTCAAATTTATATCCCGCTAAATCTGTCGTTACCGCTGTACTGTTCTGGCTGGGCAAGTTATTAAGTGTCCATCAAAGCACATTTTTTGTTCTGGGTTGAAATACAATTCCCAATTTAGCAATTTCATAATTTAGTGGTTTCTGCTGTATCAGAGCTATTTGAAATCTATCCCTAAAAGGGTATATAATATTCAAGGTGCACATAGGGTCATTCAGAATAACTTCACACACACACTACTGTGCATTTCCAAGTCTAATTCTGTCAGTAAATCTATACCGGTCACCCAGCGCCTAAATACTAGGCCTCAAATTTATATTCAGCTGAATTTGAATACAATACATTGGGCCAAATAATATTTTTGTTGTTGTGGTGAACGATAACAATGAGGAAAACATCTAGTAAGGGACGCGGACGTGGACATGGTCGTGGTGGTGTTAGTGGACCCTCTGGTGCTGGGAGAGGACGTGGCCGTTCTGCCACATCCACACGTCCTAGTGTACCAACTACCTCAAGTCCCAGTAGCCGCCAGAATTTACAGCGATATATGGTGGGGCCCAATGCCGTTCTAAGGATGGTAAGGCCTGAGCAGGTACAGGCATTAGTCAATTGGGTGGCCGACAGTGGATCCAGCACGTTCACATTATCTCCCACCCAGTCTTCTGCAGAAAGTGCACAGATGGCGCCTGAAAACCAACCCCATCAGTCTGTCACATCACCCCCATGCATACCAGGGAAACTGTCTGAGCCTCAAGTTATGCAGCAGTCTCTTATGCTGTTTGAAGACTCCGCTGGCAGGGTTTCCCAAGGGAATCCACCTAGCCCTTCCCCAGCGGTGAAAGACATAGAATGCACTGACGCACAACCACTTATGTTTCCTGATGATGAGGACATGGGAATACCACCTCAGCATGTCTCTGATGATGACGAAACACAGGTGCCAACTGCTGCGTCTTTCTGCAGTGTGCAGACTGAACAGGAGGTC
This sequence comes from Bufo gargarizans, assembly GCF_014858855.1. NCBI lineage: Eukaryota > Metazoa > Chordata > Amphibia > Anura > Bufonidae > Bufo > Bufo gargarizans. Next base: position 438,623,642 of record NC_058081.1, on the reverse strand, counting down.
AGGGATCAAGACTGGGTGGAAGACGATGCATGGGACGATGAGGTCCTAGACCCCACATGGAATGAAGGTCGTGCCACTGACTTTCAAGGTTCGGAGGAAGAGGCAGTGGTGAGACCGAGCCAACAGCGTAGCAAAAGAGGGAGCAGTGGGCAAAAGCAGAACACCCGCCGCCAAGAGACTCCGCCTGCTACTGACCGCCGCCATCTGGGACCGAGCACCCCAAGGGCAGCTTCAAGGAGTTCCCTGGCATGGCACTTCTTCAAACAATGTGCTGACGACAAGACCCGAGTGGTTTGCACGCTGTGCCATCAGAGCCTGAAGCGAGGCATTAACGTTCTGAACCTGAGCACAACCTGCATGACCAGGCACCTGCATGCAAAGCATGAACTGCAGTGGAGTAAACACCTTAAAACCAAGGAAGTCACTCAGGCTCCCCCTGCTACCTCTTCTGCTGCTGCTGCCTCGGCCTCTTCTGCTGCTGCCGCCTCGGCCTCTTCCTCCGTCTCTGGAGGAACGTTGGCACCTGCCGCCCAGCAAACAGGGGATGTACCACCAACACCACCACCACCTCCGTCACCAAGCATCTCAACCATGTCACACGGCAGCGTTCAGCTCTCCATCTCACAAACATTTGAGAGAAAGCGTAAATTCCCACCTAGCCACCCTCGATCCCTGGCCCTTAATGCCAGCATTTCTAAACTACTGGCCTATGAAATGCTGTCATTTAGGCTGGTGGACACAGACAGCTTCAAACAGCTCATGTCGCTTGCTGTCCCACAGTATGTTGTTCCCAGCCGGCACTACTTCTCCAAGAGAGCCGTGCCTTCCCTGCACAACCAAGTATCCGATAAAATCAAGTGTGCACTGCGCAACGCCATCTGTGCCAAGGTTCACCTAACCACAGATACGTGGACCAGTAAGCACGGCCAGGGACGCTATATCTCCCTAACTGCACACTGGGTAAATGTAGTGGCAGCTGGGCCCCAGGCGGAGAGCTGTTTGGCGCACGTCCTTCCGCCGCCAAGGATCGCAGGGCAACATTCTTTGCCTCCTGTTGCCACCTCCTCCTACTCGACTTCCTCCTCCTCTTCTTCCACCTGCTCATCTAGTCAGCCACACACCTTCACCACCAACTTCAGCACAGCCCGGGGTAAACGTCAGCAGGCCATTCTGAAACTCATATGTTTGGGGGACAGGCCCCACACCGCACAGGAGTTGTGACAGGGTATAGAACAACAGACCGACGAGTGGTTGCTGCCGGTGAGCCTCAAGCCCGGCCTGGTGGTGTGTGATAATGGGCGAAATCTCGTTGCAGCTCTGGGACTAGCCAGTTTGACGCACATCCCTTGCTTGGCGCATGTGCTGAATTTGGTGGTGCAGAAGTTCATTCACAACTACCCCGACATGTCAGAGCTGCTGCATAAAGTGCGGGCCGTCTGTTCGCGCTTCCGGCGTTCACATCCTGCTGCTGCTCGCCTGTCTGCGCTACAGCGTAACTTCGGCCTTCCCGCTCACCGCCTCATATGCGACGTGCCCACCAGGTGGAACTCCACCTTGCACATGCTGGACAGACTGTGCGAGCAGCAGCAGGCCAAAGTGGAGTTTCAGCTGCAGCACGCATGGGTCAGTCGCACTACAGAACAGCACCACTTCACCACCAATAACTGGGCCTCCATGCGAGACCTGTGTGCCCTGTTGCGCTGTTTCGAGTACTCCACCAACATGGCCAGTGGCGATGACGCCGTTATCAGCGTTACAATACCACTTCTATGTCTCCTTGAGAAAACACTTAGGGCGATGATGGAAGAGGAGGTGGCCCAGGAGGAGGAGGAGGAGGAAGAGGGGTCATTTTTAGCACTTTCAGGCCAGTCTCTTCGAAGTGACTCAGAGGGAGGTTTTTGGCAACAGCAGAGGCCAGGTACAAATGTGGCCAGCCAGGGCCCACTACTGGAGGACGAGGAGGACGAGGATGAGGAGGAGGTGGAGGAGGATGAGGGTGAAGCATGGTCACAGCGGGGTGGCACCCAACGCAGCTCGGGTCCATCACTGGTGCGTGGCTGGGGGGAAAGGCAGGACGATGACGATACGCCTCCCACAGATTGTCCTTACCCCTGGGCAGCCTGGCACACATGAGCGACTACATGCTGCAGTGCCTGCGCAATGACAGCAGAGTTACCCACATTTTAACGTGTGCGGACTACTGGGTTGCCACCCTGCTGGATCCACGCTACAAAGACATTGTGCCCACCTTACTTCCTGCACTGGAGCATGATAGGAAGATGCGCGAGTACAAGCGCACGTTGGTAGACGCGCTACTGAGAGAATTCCCAAATGTCACAGGGGAACAAGTGGAAGCCCAAGGCCAAGGCAGATGAGGAGCAAGAGGTCGCCAAGGCAGCTGTGTCACGGCCAGCTCCTCTGAGGGCAGGGTTAGCATGGCAGAGATGTGGAAAAGTTTTGTCAACACGCCACAGCTAACTGCACCACCACCTGATACGCAACGTGTTAGCAGGAGGCAACATTTCACTAACATGGTGGAACAGTACATGTGCACACCCCTCCACGTACTGACTGATGGTTCGGCCCCATTCAACTACTGGGTCTCTAAATTGTCCAAGTGGCCAGAGCTAGCCTTTTATGCCTTGGAGGTGCTGGCCTGCCCGGCGGCCAGCGTTTTGTCTGAACGTGTATTCAGCACGGCAGGGGGTGTCATTACAGACCAACGCAGCCGCCTGTCTACAGCCAATGTGGACAAGCTGACGTTCATAAAAATGAACCAGGCATGGATCCCACAGGACCTGTCCGTCCCTTGTCCAGATTAGACATTAACTACCTCCCCTTAACCATATATTATTGTACTCCAGGGCACTTCCTCATTCAATCCTATTTTTATTTTCATTTTACCATTATATTGCGAGGCTACCCAAATTTGAATGAACCTCTCCTCTGTCTGGGTGCCGGGGCCTAAATATATGCCAATGGACTGTTCCAATGTTGGGTGACGTGAAGCCTGATTCTCTGCTATGACATGCAGACTAATTCTCTGCTGACATGAAGCCAGATTCTCTGTTACGGGACCTCTCTCCTCTGCCTGGGTGCTCGGCCTAAATATATGCCAATGGACTGTTGCACTGGTGGCTGACGTGAAGCCTGATTGTCTGTTTCGGGACCTCTCTCCTCTACCTGGGTGCTGGGCCTAAATTTATGAAAATGGACTGTTACAGTGGTGGGTGACGTGAAGCCTGATTCTCTGCTATGACATGCAGACTAATTCTCTGCTGACATGAAGCCAGATTCTCTGTTATGGGACCTCTCTCCTCTGCCTGGGTGCTAGGCCTAAATATATGCCAATGGACTGTTGCACTGGTGGCTGACGTGAAGCCTGATTATCTGTTACGGGACCTCTCTCCTCTGCCTGGGTGCTGGGCCTAAATATCTGACAATGGACTGTTGCATTGGTGGCTGACGTGAAGCCTGATTCTCTGCTATGATATGAAGACTGATTCTCTGCTGACATGAAGCCAGATTGTCTGTTACGGGATCTCTCTCCTCTGCCTGGGTGCTGGGCCTAAATTTATGAAAATGGACTCTTACAGTGGTGAGTGACGTGAAGCCTGATTCTCTGCTATGATATGAAGACTAATTCTCTGCTGACATGAAGCCAGATTGTCTGTTACGGGACCTCTCTCCTCTGCCTGGGTGCTTGGCCTAAATTTATGACAATGGACTGTTGCAGTGGTGGCTGACGTGAAGCCTGATTCTCTGCTATGACATGCAGACTGATTCTCTGCTGACATGAAGACAGATTCTCTGTTACGGGACCTCTCTCCTCTGCCTGGGTGCTGGGCCTAAATATATGCCAATGGACTGTTGCACTGGTGGCTGACGTTAAGCCTGATTCTCTGCTATGACATGCAGACTGATTCTCTGCTGACATGAAGACAGATTCTCTGTTACGGGACCTCTCTCCTCTGCCTGGGTGCTGGGCCTAAATATATGCCAATGGACTGTTGCAATGGTGGCTGACGTGAAGCCTGATTGTCTGTTACGGGACCTCTCTCCTATGCCTGGGTGCTGGGCCAAAATATCTGACAATGGACTGTTGCATTGGTGGCTGACGTGAAGCCTGATTCTCTGCTATGATATGAAGACTGATTCTCTGCTGACATGAAGCCAGATTGTCTGTTACGGGACCTCTCTCACTCTGCCTGGGTGCTGGGCCTAAATTTATGAAAATGGACTGTTACAGTGGTGGGTGACGTGAAGCCTGATTCTCTGCTATGACATGAAGACTGATTCTCTGCTGACATGAAGCCAGATTGTCTGTTACGGGACCTCTCTCCTCTGCCTGGGTGCTGGGCCTAAATTTATGACAATGGACTGTTGCAGTGGTGGCTGACGTGAAGCCTGATTCTCTGCTATGACATGAAGACTGATTCTCTGCTGACATGAAGCCAGATTGTCTGTTACGGGACCTCTCTCCTCTGCCTGGGTGCTGGGCCTAAATTTATGAAAATGGACTCTTACAGTGGTGGGTGACGTGAAGCCTGATTCTCTGCTATGATATGAAGACTGATTCTCTGCTGACATGAAGCCAGATTGTCTGTTACGGGACCTCTCTCACTCTGCCTGGGTGCTGGGCCTAAATTTATGAAAATGGACTGTTACAGTGGTGGGTGACGTGAAGCCTGATTCTCTGCTATGACATGAAGACTGATTCTCTGCTGACATGAAGCCAGATTGTCTGTTACGGGACCTCTCTCCTCTGCCTGGGTGCTGGGCCTAAATTTATGACAATGGACTGTTGCAGTGGTGGCTGACGTGAAGCCTGATTCTCTGCTATGACATGAAGACTGATTCTCTGCTGACATGAAGCCAGATTGTCTGTTACGGGACCTCTCTCCTCTGCCTGGGTGCTGGGCCTAAATTTATGAAAATGGACTCTTACAGTGGTGGGTGACGTGAAGCCTGATTCTCTGCTATGATATGAAGACTGATTCTCTGCTGACATGAAGCCAGATTGTCTATTACGGGACCTCTCTCCTCTGCCTGGGTGCTTGGCCTAAATTTATGACAATGGACTGTTGCAGTGGAGGCTGACGTGAAGCCTGATTCTCTGCTATGACATGCAGACTGATTCTCTGCTGATATGAAGCCAGATTGTCTGTTACGGGACCTCTCTCCTCTGCCTGGGTGCTTGGCCTAAATTTATGACAATGGACTGTTGCAGTGGTGGCTGACGTGAAGCCTGATTCTCTGCTATGACATGCAGACTGATTCTCTGCTGACATGAAGACAGATTCTCTGTTACGGGACCTCTCTCCTCTGCCTGGGTGCCGGGGCCTAAATATCTGAGAATGGACTGTTCCAGTGGTGGGTGACGTGAAGCCAGATTCTCTGCTATGGGACCTCTCTCCAAATGATTTTGGTTAATTTTTATTTATTTAATTTTTATTTTAATTCATTTCCCTATCCACATTTGTTTGCAGGGGATTTACCTACATGTTGCTGCCTTTAGGCACAGCACCCAGGCAGAGGAGAGAGTTCCCGTAACAGAGAATCTGGCTTCATGTCAGCAGAGAATCAGTCTGCATGTCATAGCAGAGAATCAGGCTTCACGTCAGCCACCACTGTAACAGTCCATTGTCATATATTTAGGCCCAGCACCCAGGCAGAGGAGAGAGGTCCCGTAACAGAGAATCTGGCTTCATGTCAGCAGAGAATCAGTCTGCATGTCATAGCAGAGAAACAAGGCTTCATGTCAGCCACCACTGCAACAGTCCATTGTCATATATTTAGGCCCAGCACCCAGGCAGAGGAGAGAGGTCCCGTAACAGAGAATCTGGCTTCATGTCAGCAGAGAATCAGTCTGCATGTCATAGCAGAGAATCAGGCTTCACGTCAGCCTCCACTGCAACAGTCCATTGTCATATATTTAGGCCCAGCACCCAGGCAGAGGAGAGAGGTCCCGTAACAGAGAATCTGGCTTCATGTGAGCAGAGAATCAGTCTGCATGTCATAGCCGAGAATCAGGCTTCACGTCACCCAACATCGGAACAGTCCATTGGCATATATTTAGGCCCAGGCACCCAGGCAGAGGAGAGAGGTCCCGTAACAGAGAATCTGGCTTCATGTCAGCAGAGAATCAGTCTGCATGTCATAGCAGAGAATCAGGCGTCACGTCAGCCACCACTGCAACAGTCCATTGTCATATATTTAGGCCCAGCACCCAGGCAGAGGAGAGAGGTCCCGTAACAGAGAATCTGGCTTCATGTCAGCAGAGAATCAGTCTGCATGTTATAGCAGAGAATCAGGCTTCACGTCAGCCACCACTGTAACAGTCCATTGTCATATATTTAGGCCCAGGCACCCAGCCAGAGGAGAGAGGTCCCGTAACAGAGAATCTGGCTTCATGTCAGCAGAGAATCAGTCTGCATGTCATAGCAGAGAATCAGGCTTCATGTCAGCCACCACTGTAACAGTCCATTGTCATATATTTAGGCCCAGCACCCAGGCAGAGGAGAGAGGTCCCGTAACAGAGAATCTGGCTTCATGTCAGCAGAGAATCAGTCTGCATGTTATAGCAGAGAATCAGGCTTCACGTCAGCCACCACTGTAACAGTCCATTGTCATATATTTAGGCCCAGGCACCCAGCCAGAGGAGAGAGGTCCCGTAACAGAGAATCTGGCTTCATGTCAGCAGAGAATCAGTCTGCATGTCATAGCAGAGAATCAGGCTTCACGTCAGCCACCACTGTAACAGTCCATTGTCATATATTTAGGCCCAGGCACCCAGCCAGAGGAGAGAGGTCCCGTAACAGAGAATCTGGCTTCACGTCACCCAACATCGGAACAGTCCATTGGCATATATTTAGGCTCAGGCACCCAGGCAGAGGAGAGAGGTCCCGTAACAGAGAATCTGGCTTCATGTCAGCAGAGAATCAGTCTGCATGTCATAGCAGAGAATCAGGCGTCACGTCAGCCACCACTGCAACAGTCCATTGTCATATATTTAGGCCCAGCACCCAGGCAGAGGAGAGAGGTCCCGTAACAGAGAATCTGGCTTCATGTCAGCAGAGAATCAGTCTGCATGTTATAGCAGAGAATCAGGCTTCACGTCAGCCACCACTGTAACAGTCCATTGTCATATATTTAGGCCCAGGCACCCAGCCAGAGGAGAGAGGTCCCGTAACAGAGAATCTGGCTTCATGTCAGCAGAGAATCAGTCTGCATGTCATAGCAGAGAATCAGGCTTCATGTCAGCCACCACTGTAACAGTCCATTGTCATATATTTAGGCCCAGCACCCAGGCAGAGGAGAGAGGTCCCGTAACAGAGAATCTGGCTTCATGTCAGCAGAGAATCAGTCTGCATGTCATAGCAGAGAATCAGGCTTCACGTCACCCAACATTGGAACAGTCCATTGGCATATATTTAGGCCCAGCACCCAGGCAGAGGAGAGAGGTCCCGTAACAGAGAATCTGGCTTCATGTCAGCAGAGAATCAGTCTGCATGTCATAGCAAAGAATCAGGCTTCATGTCAGCCACCACTGTAACAGTCCATTGTCATATATTTAGGCCCAGCACCCAGGCAGAGTAGAGAGGTCCCGTAACAGAGGATCTGGCTTCATGTCAGCAGAGAATCAGTCTGCATGTCATAGCAGAGAATCAGGCTTCACGTCACCCAACATTGGAACAGTCCATTGGCATATATTTAGGCCCAGGCACCCAGGCAGAAGAGAGAGGTCCCGTAACAGAGAATCAGGCTTCACGTCACCCAACATCGGAACAGTCCATTGGCATATATTTAGGCCCAGGCACCCATGCAGAGGAGAGAGGTCCCATAACAGAGAATCTGGCTTCATGTCAGCAGAGAATCAGTCTGCATGTCATAGCAGAGAATCAGGCTTCACGTCAGCCACCACTGCAACAGTCCATTGTCATATATTTAGGCCCAGCACCCAGGCAGAGGAGAGAGGTCCCGTAACAGAGAATCTGGCTTCATGTCAGCAGAGAATCAGTCTGCATGTCATAGCAGAGAATCAGGCTTCACGTCAGCCACCACTGTAACAGTCCATTGTCATATATTTAGGCCCAGGCACCCAGCCAGAGGAGAGAGGTCCCGTAACAGAGAATCTGGCTTCATGTCAGCAGAGAATCAGTCTGCATGTCATAGCAGAGAATCAGGCTTCATGTCAGCCACCACTGTAACAGTCCATTGTCATATATTTAGGCCCAGCACCCAGGCAGAGGAGAGAGGTCCCGTAACAGAGAATCTGGCTTCATGTCAGCAGAGAATCAGTCTGCATGTCATAGCAGAGAATCAGGCTTCACGTCACCCAACATTGGAACAGTCCATTGGCATATATTTAGGCCCAGCACCCAGGCAGAGGAGCGAGGTCCCGTAACAGAGAATCTGGCTTCATGTCAGCAGAGAATCAGTCTGCATGTCATAGCAGAGAATCAGGCTTCACGTCACCCAACATTGGAACAGTCCATTGGCATATATTTAGGCCCAGCACCCAGGCAGAGGAGAGAGGTCCCGTAACAGAGAATCTGGCTTCATGTCAGCAGAAAATCAGTCTGCATGTCATAGCAGAGAATCAGGCTTCACGTCACCCAACATTGGAACAGTCCATTGGCATATATTTAGACCCAGGCACCCAGGCAGAGGAGTGAGGTCCCGTAACAGAGAATCTGGCTTCATGTCAGCAGAGAATCAGTCTGCATGTCATAGCAGAGTATCAGGCTTCACGTCACCCAACATTGGAACAGTCCATTGGCATATATTTAGGCCCCGGCACCCAGACAGAGGAGATGTTCATTCAACTTTGGGTTGCCCTGCAATATAATGGTAAAATGAAAATAAAAAGAGGATTGAATGAGGAAGTGCCCTGGAGTACAATAATATATGGTTATGGGGAGGTAGTTAATGTCTAATCTGCACAAGGGATGGACAGGTCCTGTGGGATCCATGCCTGGTTAATTTTTATGAACGTCAGCTTATCCACATTGGCTGTAGACAGGCGGCTGCGTTTGTCTGTAATGACGCCTCCTGCCATGCTGAATACACGTTCAGACAAAACGCTGGCCGCCGGGCAGGCCAGCACCTCCAAGGCATAAAAGGCTAGCTCTGGCCACGTGGACAATTTAGAGACCCAGAAGTTGAATGGGCCGAACCATCAGTCAGTACGTGGAGGGGTGTGCACATGTACTGTTCCACCATGTTAGTGAAATGTTGCCTCCTGCTAACACGTTGCGTATCAGGTGGTGGTGCAGTTAGCTGTGGCGTGTTGACAAAACTTTTCCACATCTCTGCCATGCTAACCCTGCCCTCAGAGGAGCTGGCCGTGACACAGCTGCCTTGGCGACCTCTTGATCCTCCTCTGCCTTGCCCTTGGGCTTCCACTTGTTCCCCTGTGACATTTAAGAATGCTCTAAGTAGCGCGTCTACCAACGTGCGCTTGTACTCGCGCATCTTCCTATCACGCTCCAGTGAAGGAAGTAAGGTGGGCACATTGTCTTTGTAGCGTGGATCCAGCAGGGTGGCAACCCAGTAGTACACACACGTTAAAATGTGGGCAACTCTGCTGTTATTGTGCAGGCACTGCAGCATGTAGTCGCTCATGTGTGCCAGGCTGCCCAGAGGTAAGGACAAGCTGTCCTCTGTGGGAGGCGTATCGTCATCGTCCTGCCTTTCCCCCCAGCCACGCACCAGTGATGGTCCCGAGCTGCATTGTGTGCCACCCCGCTGTGATTATGCTTCATCCTCATCCTCCTCCACCTCCTCCTCATCCTCGTCCTCCTCGTCCTCCAGTAGTGGGCCCTGGCTGGCCACATTTGTACCTGGCCTCTGCTGTTGCAAAAAACCTCCCTCTGAGTCACTTCGAAGAGACTGGCCTGAAAGTGCTAAAAATGACCCCTCTTCCTCCTCCTCCTCCTCATCCTCCTGGGCCACCTCCTCTTCCATCATCGCCCTAAGTGTTTTCTCAAGGAGACATAGAAGTGGCATTGTAACGCTGATAACGGCGTCATCGCCACTGGCCATGTTGGTGGAGTACTCGAAACAGCGCAACAGGGCACACAGGTCTCGCATGGAGGCCCAGTCATTGGTGGTGAAGTGGTGCTGTTCCGTAGTGCGACTGACCCGTGCGTGCTGCAGCTGAAACTCCACTATGGCCTGCTGCTGCTCGCACAGTCTGTCCAGCATGTGCAAGGTGGAGTTCCACCTGGTGGGCACGTCGCATAGGAGGCGGTGAGCGGGAAGGCCGAAGTTACGCTGTAGCGCAGACAGGCGAGCAGCGGCAGGATGTGAACGCCGGAAGCGCGAACAGACGGCCTGCACTTTATGCAGCAGCTCTGACATGTCGGGGTAGTTGTGAATGAACTTCTGCACCACCAAATTCAGCACATGCGCCAAGCAAGGGATGTGCGTCAAACCGGCTAGTCCCAGAGCTGCAACGAGATTTCGCCCATTATCGCACACCACCAGGCTGGGCTTGAGGCTCACCGGCAGCAACCACACGTCGGTCTGTTGTTCTATACCCCGCCACAACTCCTGTGCGGTGTGGGGCCTGTCCCCCAAACATATGAGTTTCGGAATGGCCTGCTGACGTTTACCCCGGGCTGTGCTGAAGTTGGTGGTGAAGGTGTGTGGCTGACTGGATGAGCAGGTGGAAGAAGAGGAGGAGGAAGTCGAGTAGGAGGAGGTGGCAACAGGAGGCAAAGAATGTTGCCCTGCGATCCTTGGCGGCGGAAGGACGTGCGCCAAACAGCTCTCCGCCTGGGGCCCAGCTGCCACTACATTTACCCAGTGTGCAGTTAGTGAGATATAGCATCCCTGGCCGTGCTTACTGGTCCACGTATCTGTGGTTAGGTGGACCTTGCCACAGATGGCGTTGCGCAGTGCACATTTGATTTTATCGGATACTTGGTTGTGCAGGGAAGGCACGGCTCTCTTGGAGAAGTAGTGCCGGCTAAGAACAACATACTGTGGGACAGCAAGCGACATGAGCTGTATGAAGCTGTCTGTGTCCACCAGCCTAAATTACAGCATTTCATAGGCCAGTAGTTTAGAAATGCTGGCATTCAGGGCCAGGGATCGAGGGTGGCTAGGTGGGAATTTACGCTTTCTCTCAAATGTTTGTGAGATGGAGAGCTGAACGCTGCCGTGTGACATGGTTGAGATGCTTGGTGACGGAGGTGGTGGTGTTGGTGGTACATCCCCTGTTTGCTGGGCGGCAGGTGCCAACGTTCCTCCAGAGGCGGAGGAAGAGGCCGAGGCGGCAGCAGCAGAAGAGGCCAAGGCGGCAGCAGCAGAAGAGGCCGAGGCGGCAGCAGCAGAAGAGGTGGCAGAGGGAGCCTGAGTGACTTCCTTGTTTTTAAGGTGTTTACTCCACTGCAGTTCATGCTTTGCATGCAGGTACCTGGTCATGCAGGTTGTGCTAAGGTTCAGAACGTTAATGCCTCGCTTCAGGCTCTGATGGCACAGCGTGCAAACCACTCGGGTCTTGTCGTCAGCACATTGTTTGAAGAAGTGCCATGCCAGGGAACTCCTTAAAGCTGCCTTTGGGGTGCTCGGTCCCAGATGGCGGTGGTCAGTAGCAGGCGGAGTCTCTTGGCAGCGGGTGTTCTGCTTTTGCCCACTGCTCCCTCTTTTGCTACGCTGTTCGCTCGGTCTCACCACTGCCTCTTCCTCCGAACTGTGAAAGTCAGTGGCACGACCTTCATTCCATGTGTGGTCTAGGACTTCATCGTCCCCTGCATCGTCTTCCACCCAGTCTTGATCCCTGACCTCCTGTTCAATCTGCACAGTGCAGAAAGACGCAGCAGTTGGCACCTGTGTTTCGTCATCATCAGAGACATGCTGAGGTGGTATTCCCATGTCCTCATCATCAGGAAACATAAGTGGTTGTGCGTCAGTGCATTCTATGTCTTCCACCGCTGGGGAAGGGCCAGGTGGATGCCCTTGGGAAACCCTGCCAGCGGAGTCTTCAAACAGCATAAGAGACTGCTGCATAACTTGAGGCTCAGACAGATTCCCTGGTATGCATGGGGGTGATGTGACAGACTGATGGGCTTGGTTTTCAGGCGCCATCTGTGCGCTTTCTACAGAAGACTGGGTGGGAGATAATGTGAACGTGCTGGATCCACTGTCGGCCACCCAATTGACTAATGCCTGTACCTGCTCAGGCCTTACCATCCTTAGAACGGCATTGGGCCCCACCAAATATCGCTGTCAATTATGGCGGCTACTGGGACCTGAGGTAGTTGGTACACTAGGACGTGTGGCTGTGGCAGAACGGCCACGTCCTCTCCCAGCACCAGAGGGTCCACTAACACCACCATGACCATGTCCGCGTCCGCGTCCTTTACTAGATGTTTTCCTCATTGTTATCGTTCACCACAACAACAAAAATATTATTTGACCCAATGTATTGAATTCAAATTCAGGCCTTTTTTTAAAGACAACTAACACTGTCTGGCTATCTATTTAGGTACCGTATTACACTAATACAGGCACAGCATTAAGAGAATCTGGCTTCATGTCAGCAGAGAATCAGTCTGCATGTCATAGCAGAGAATCAGGCGTCACGTCAGCCACCACTGCAACAGTCCATTGTCATATATTTAGGCCCAGCACCCAGGCAGAGGAGAGAGGTCCCGTAACAGAGAATCTGGCTTCATGTCAGCAGAGAATCAGTCTGCATGTCATAGCAGAGAATCAGGCTTCATGTCAGCCACCACTGTAACAGTCCATTGTCATATATTTAGGCCCAGCACCCAGGCAGAGGAGAGAGGTCCCGTAACAGAGAATCTGGCTTCATGTCAGCAGAGAATCAGTCTGCATGTCATAGCAAAGAATCAGGCTTCATGTCAGCCACCACTGTAACAGTCCATTGTCATATATTTAGGCCCAGCACCCAGGCAGAGTAGAGAGGTCCCGTAACAGAGGATCTGGCTTCATGTCAGCAGAGAATCAGTCTGCATGTCATAGCAGAGAATCAGGCTTCACGTCACCCAACATTGGAACAGTCCATTGGCATATATTTAGGCCCAGGCACCCAGGCAGAGGAGAGAGGTCCCGTAACAGAGAATCAGGCTTCACGTCACCCAACATCGGAACAGTCCATTGGCATATATTTAGGCCCAGGCACCCATGCAGAGGAGAGAGGTCCCATAACAGAGAATCTGGCTTCATGTCAGCAGAGAATCAGTCTGCATGTCATAGCAGAGAATCAGGCTTCACGTCAGCCACCACTGCAACAGTCCATTGTCATATATTTAGGCCCAGCACCCAGGCAGAGGAGAGAGGTCCCGTAACAGAGAATCTGGCTTCATGTCAGCAGAGAATCAGTCTGCATGTCATAGCAGAGAATCAGGCTTCACGTCAGCCACCACTGTAACAGTCCATTGTCATATATTTAGGCCCAGGCACCCAGCCAGAGGAGAGAGGTCCCGTAACAGAGAATCTGGCTTCATGTCAGCAGAGAATCAGTCTGCATGTCATAGCAGAGAATCAGGCTTCATGTCAGCCACCACTGTAACAGTCCATTGTCATATATTTAGGCCCAGCACCCAGGCAGAGGAGAGAGGTCCCGTAACAGAGAATCTGGCTTCATGTCAGCAGAGAATCAGTCTGCATGTCATAGCAGAGAATCAGGCTTCACGTCACCCAACATTGGAACAGTCCATTGGCATATATTTAGGCCCAGCACCCAGGCAGAGGAGCGAGGTCCCGTAACAGAGAATCTGGCTTCATGTCAGCAGAGAATCAGTCTGCATGTCATAGCAGAGAATCAGGCTTCACGTCACCCAACATTGGAACAGTCCATTGGCATATATTTAGGCCCAGCACCCAGGCAGAGGAGAGAGGTCCCGTAACAGAGAATCTGGCTTCATGTCAGCAGAAAATCAGTCTGCATGTCATAGCAGAGAATCAGGCTTCACGTCACCCAACATTGGAACAGTCCATTGGCATATATTTAGACCCAGGCACCCAGGCAGAGGAGAGAGGTCCCGTAACAGAGAATCTGGCTTCATGTCAGCAGAGAATCAGTCTGCATGTCATAGCAGAGTATCAGGCTTCACGTCACCCAACATTGGAACAGTCCATTGGCATATATTTAGGCCCCGGCACCCAGACAGAGGAGATGTTCATTCAACTTTGGGTTGCCCTGCAATATAATGGTAAAATGAAAATAAAAAGAGGATTGAATGAGGAAGTGCCCTGGAGTACAATAATATATGGTTATGGGGAGGTAGTTAATGTCTAATCTGCACAAGGGATGGACAGGTCCTGTGGGATCCATGCCTGGTTAATTTTTATGAACGTCAGCTTATCCACATTGGCTGTAGACAGGCGGCTGCGTTTGTCTGTAATGACGCCTCCTGCCATGCTGAATACACGTTCAGACAAAACGCTGGCCGCCGGGCAGGCCAGCACCTCCAAGGCATAAAAGGCTAGCTCTGGCCACGTGGACAATTTAGAGACCCAGAAGTTGAATGGGCCGAACCATCAGTCAGTACGTGGAGGGGTGTGCACATGTACTGTTCCACCATGTTAGTGAAATGTTGCCTCCTGCTAACACGTTGCGTATCAGGTGGTGGTGCAGTTAGCTGTGGCGTGTTGACAAAACTTTTCCACATCTCTGCCATGCTAACCCTGCCCTCAGAGGAGCTGGCCGTGACACAGCTGCCTTGGCGACCTCTTGATCCTCCTCTGCCTTGCCCTTGGGCTTCCACTTGTTCCCCTGTGACATTTAAGAATGCTCTAAGTAGCGCGTCTACCAACGTGCGCTTGTACTCGCGCATCTTCCTATCACGCTCCAGTGAAGGAAGTAAGGTGGGCACATTGTCTTTGTAGCGTGGATCCAGCAGGGTGGCAACCCAGTAGTACACACACGTTAAAATGTGGGCAACTCTGCTGTTATTGTGCAGGCACTGCAGCATGTAGTCGCTCATGTGTGCCAGGCTGCCCAGAGGTAAGGACAAGCTGTCCTCTGTGGGAGGCGTATCGTCATCGTCCTGCCTTTCCCCCCAGCCACGCACCAGTGATGGTCCCGAGCTGCATTGTGTGCCACCCCGCTGTGATTATGCTTCATCCTCATCCTCCTCCACCTCCTCCTCATCCTCGTCCTCCTCGTCCTCCAGTAGTGGGCCCTGGCTGGCCACATTTGTACCTGGCCTCTGCTGTTGCAAAAAACCTCCCTCTGAGTCACTTCGAAGAGACTGGCCTGAAAGTGCTAAAAATGACCCCTCTTCCTCCTCCTCCTCCTCATCCTCCTGGGCCACCTCCTCTTCCATCATCGCCCTAAGTGTTTTCTCAAGGAGACATAGAAGTGGCATTGTAACGCTGATAACGGCGTCATCGCCACTGGCCATGTTGGTGGAGTACTCGAAACAGCGCAACAGGGCACACAGGTCTCGCATGGAGGCCCAGTCATTGGTGGTGAAGTGGTGCTGTTCCGTAGTGCGACTGACCCGTGCGTGCTGCAGCTGAAACTCCACTATGGCCTGCTGCTGCTCGCACAGTCTGTCCAGCATGTGCAAGGTGGAGTTCCACCTGGTGGGCACGTCGCATAGGAGGCGGTGAGCGGGAAGGCCGAAGTTACGCTGTAGCGCAGACAGGCGAGCAGCGGCAGGATGTGAACGCCGGAAGCGCGAACAGACGGCCTGCACTTTATGCAGCAGCTCTGACATGTCGGGGTAGTTGTGAATGAACTTCTGCACCACCAAATTCAGCACATGCGCCAAGCAAGGGATGTGCGTCAAACCGGCTAGTCCCAGAGCTGCAACGAGATTTCGCCCATTATCGCACACCACCAGGCTGGGCTTGAGGCTCACCGGCAGCAACCACACGTCGGTCTGTTGTTCTATACCCCGCCACAACTCCTGTGCGGTGTGGGGCCTGTCCCCCAAACATATGAGTTTCGGAATGGCCTGCTGACGTTTACCCCGGGCTGTGCTGAAGTTGGTGGTGAAGGTGTGTGGCTGACTGGATGAGCAGGTGGAAGAAGAGGAGGAGGAAGTCGAGTAGGAGGAGGTGGCAACAGGAGGCAAAGAATGTTGCCCTGCGATCCTTGGCGGCGGAAGGACGTGCGCCAAACAGCTCTCCGCCTGGGGCCCAGCTGCCACTACATTTACCCAGTGTGCAGTTAGTGAGATATAGCATCCCTGGCCGTGCTTACTGGTCCACGTATCTGTGGTTAGGTGGACCTTGCCACAGATGGCGTTGCGCAGTGCACATTTGATTTTATCGGATACTTGGTTGTGCAGGGAAGGCACGGCTCTCTTGGAGAAGTAGTGCCGGCTAAGAACAACATACTGTGGGACAGCAAGCGACATGAGCTGTATGAAGCTGTCTGTGTCCACCAGCCTAAATTACAGCATTTCATAGGCCAGTAGTTTAGAAATGCTGGCATTCAGGGCCAGGGATCGAGGGTGGCTAGGTGGGAATTTACGCTTTCTCTCAAATGTTTGTGAGATGGAGAGCTGAACGCTGCCGTGTGACATGGTTGAGATGCTTGGTGACGGAGGTGGTGGTGTTGGTGGTACATCCCCTGTTTGCTGGGCGGCAGGTGCCAACGTTCCTCCAGAGGCGGAGGAAGAGGCCGAGGCGGCAGCAGCAGAAGAGGCCAAGGCGGCAGCAGCAGAAAAGGCCGAGGCGGCAGCAGCAGAAGAGGTGGCAGAGGGAGCCTGAGTGACTTCCTTGTTTTTAAGGTGTTTACTCCACTGCAGTTCATGCTTTGCATGCAGGTACCTGGTCATGCAGGTTGTGCTAAGGTTCAGAACGTTAATGCCTCGCTTCAGGCTCTGATGGCACAGCGTGCAAACCACTCGGGTCTTGTCGTCAGCACATTGTTTGAAGAAGTGCCATGCCAGGGAACTCCTTAAAGCTGCCTTTGGGGTGCTCGGTCCCAGATGGCGGTGGTCAGTAGCAGGCGGAGTCTCTTGGCAGCGGGTGTTCTGCTTTTGCCCACTGCTCCCTCTTTTGCTACGCTGTTCGCTCGGTCTCACCACTGCCTCTTCCTCCGAACTGTGAAAGTCAGTGGCACGACCTTCATTCCATGTGTGGTCTAGGACTTCATCGTCCCCTGCATCGTCTTCCACCCAGTCTTGATCCCTGACCTCCTGTTCAATCTGCACAGTGCAGAAAGACGCAGCAGTTGGCACCTGTGTTTCGTCATCATCAGAGACATGCTGAGGTGGTATTCCCATGTCCTCATCATCAGGAAACATAAGTGGTTGTGCGTCAGTGCATTCTATGTCTTCCACCGCTGGGGAAGGGCCAGGTGGATGCCCTTGGGAAACCCTGCCAGCGGAGTCTTCAAACAGCATAAGAGACTGCTGCATAACTTGAGGCTCAGACAGATTCCCTGGTATGCATGGGGGTGATGTGACAGACTGATGGGCTTGGTTTTCAGGCGCCATCTGTGCGCTTTCTACAGAAGACTGGGTGGGAGATAATGTGAACGTGCTGGATCCACTGTCGGCCACCCAATTGACTAATGCCTGTACCTGCTCAGGCCTTACCATCCTTAGAACGGCATTGGGCCCCACCAAATATCGCTGTCAATTATGGCGGCTACTGGGACCTGAGGTAGTTGGTACACTAGGACGTGTGGCTGTGGCAGAACGGCCACGTCCTCTCCCAGCACCAGAGGGTCCACTAACACCACCATGACCATGTCCGCGTCCGCGTCCTTTACTAGATGTTTTCCTCATTGTTATCGTTCACCACAACAACAAAAATATTATTTGACCCAATGTATTGAATTCAAATTCAGGCCTTTTTTTAAAGACAACTAACACTGTCTGGCTATCTATTTAGGTACCGTATTACACTAATACAGGCACAGCATTAACCACAGATTTAGCTGACTATAAATTTGAGGCCTATTATTTAGGCGCTGGGTGACAGGTTTAGGTTTACTGACAGAATTAGACTTGGAAATGCACAGTAGCGTGTGTGTGTGTGAAGTTATTCAGAATGACCCTATGTGCACCTTGAATCTGATATACCCTTTTAGGGATAGATTTAAAATAGCTCTGATACAGCAGAAACCACTAAATTAAAAAATTGCTAAATTGGGAATTGTATTTCAACCCAGAACAAAGACTGTGCTTTGACGGACACTAAATACCTTGACCAGCCACAGCAGTAACGACAGATTTAGCTGGATATAATTTTGAGGCCTATTATTTAGGCGCTGGGTGACAGGTATAGGTTTACTGACCGAATTAGACTTGGAAATGCACAGTAGCGTGTGTGTGAAATTATTCAGAATGACCCTATGTGCACCTTGAATCTGATATACCCTTTTAGGGATAGATTTAAAATAGCTCTGATACAGCAGAAACCACTAAATTAAGAAATTGCTAAATTGGGAATTGTATTTCAACCCAGAACAAAAAATGTGCTTTGACGGACACTAAATAACTTGACCAGCCACAGCAGTAACAACAGATTTAGCTGGATATAAATTTGAGCCCTATTATTTAGGCGCTGGGTGACAGGTATAGGTTTACTGACAGAATTAGACTTGGAAATGCACAGTAGCGTGTGTGTGAAGTTATTCAGAATGACCCTATGTGCACCTTGAATCTGATATACCCTTTTAGGGATAGATTTAAAATAGCTCTGATACAGCAGAAACCACTAAATTAGGAAATTGCTAAATTGGGAATTGTATTTCAACCCAGAACAAAAACTGTGCTTTGACGGACACTAAATAACTTGACCAGCCACAGCAGTAACAACAGATTTAGCTGGATATAAATTTGAGGCCTAGTATTTAGGCGCTGGGTGACAGGTATAGGTTTACTGACAGAATTAGACTTGGAAATGCACAGTAGCGTGTGTGTGAAGTTATTCAGAATGACCCTATGTGCACCTTGAATCTGATATACCCTTTTAGGGATAGATTTAAAATAGCTCTGATACAGCAGAAACCTTTAAATTAGGAAATTGCTAAATTGGGAATTGTATTTCAACCCAGAACAAAAAATGTGCTTTGACGGATACTAAATAACTTGACCAGCCACAGCAGTAACGACAGATTTAGCTGGATATAAATTTGAGGCCTATTATTTAGGCGCTGGGTGACAGGTATACGTTTACTGACAGAATTAGACTGGGATATGGCCAAAAAATAACCACACTATTGATGGTTAAATGCACTTGGTGTGACAGCTTGACCAACCACACTATTGAGGGTTAAATGCACTTGGTGACAGGCTCAGCTTGCCCCTGATGTAGTATATGGCCAAAAAATAACCAGACTATTGATGGTTAAATGCACTTGGTGTGACAGCTTGACCCTGATGTAGGATTTAGCCAAAAAACAACCACACCATTGAGGGTTAAATGCACTTGGTGACAGGCTCAGCTTGCCCCTGATGTAGTATATGGCCAAAAAATAACCAGACTATTGATGGTTAAATGCACTTGGTGTGACAGCTTGACCCTGATGTAGGATTTAGCCAAAAAAACAACCACACCATTGAGGGTTAAATGCACTTGGTGACAGCTTGCCCCTGATGTCGTATATGGCCAAAAAATAACCAGACTATTGATGGTTAAATGCACTTGGTGTGACAGCTTGACCCTGATGTAGGATTTAGCCAAAAAACAACCACACCATTGAGGGTTCAATGCACTTTGTGACAGGCTCAGCTTGCCCCTGATGTAGTATATGGCCAAAAAATAACCACACTATTGCTGGTTAAATGCACTTGGTGTGACAGCTTGACCCTGATGTAGGATTTAGCCAAAAAAAACAACCACACCATTGAGGGTTAAATGCACTTGGTGGCAGCTTGTGCTGGCGCACCACAAGACACAAAATGGCCGCCGATCACCCCAGAAAAAAGTGACTGAAAAACGCTCTGGGCAGCCTAAAAACAGTAAGCAATTCAATAGCAGCAGTTCAATAATCCACAGCTGCAGATCGATCTCTGAATGAAGTCTTTTGGAGGAGTTAATCACTGCCTAATCTCGCCCTAACGTCACGGCTGCAACCTCTCCCTATGCTGATCAGAGCAGAGTGACGTGCGGCGTTACGTGACTCCAGTTTAAATAGAGGCTGGGTCACATGGTGCTCTGGCCAATCACAGCCATGCCAATAGTAGGCATGGCTGTGACGGCCTCTTGGGGCAAGTAGTATGACGCTTGTTGATTGGCTGCTTTGCAGCCTTTCAAAAAGCGCCAAGAAAGCGACGAACACCAAACCCGAACTTTTACAAAAATGTCCGGGTTCGGGTCCGTGTCACGGACACTCCAAAATACGGTACGAACGAGAACTATACAGTTCGGGTTCGCTCATCCCTACTCATGAGAAGATCTATGAGATATTGAGTAAGCACTGGGAAATTTTACAGACAGATCAAGATCTGGTGGACGTATTACCTCCAAAACCAGCTGTTATGTTCAGGAGGGGTAGGTCTATCAAGAATTGCCTGGCACATAGTATGTATGTGAAACCTAGACCCTCAGGTACTCATTTAAATGCAGTGGTTGTGTAGCTTGCCCCTTTATTTTAATATTCAAAACATTTAAAAGTGTAATTACGGGGAGAACTTTTGATATGAGGGACTTCTCAAATTGCAGAACATGTGGAGTAGTGTACCTTGTCACGTGTCAGTGCCCTCGTAATTATGTGGGAAAAACTAATAGAGAACTGAGAAGGAGAACTGGGGAACACATTGGAGACATTAAACATAAGAGGGACACACCAGTAGCAAATCATGTTCATGAATTCCATGGGGGGACCCGGAATACCTCAGGTTTCAAGTTATTGAAGTGATCCATCCCTCTTCATGCAAGAGAGGTTGGAATAAAATGATAATTACAGAGGGAGAGTCAAGGGATCTCTAGATTACGAACATCAAATCCAGAAGGTCTTAATGAACAATTGTCATTTGGATGTTTCTTATAGTCAGTACTACTCTCTCTCTGTGTATCCTTTCAATTAATATATAGAATTTAGTGCACCCTCCCTGGGTTATTTTCTTTCTTTTGCTGGCTCCCTGGTCCTAGAGGTCTTGGAGGAAATTTAAATATATGCTGTAATAGGAATCATCGGGTTGAAAAGGTCCATTATAGATTATATCAATTGATAAGTCCCATCGGAGTGTCCTCATCGAATATGGATTACTGCCTGAGGACTTTTCTTTTGCTCCCCTGCATAGGATGTGGGCCTATTGTAAGTATCCACTGAAATAGGGATAGTATTAAAAGATATGGAATATTCCTTTAAATAGCTATCCCCATAGGTCATCTTTATCTCACTTCTCTTCCCCTTTCTTTTTTTCCCATTTTGTCCCTCCTCCCTTCCCTCCTTTTGCAGGAGCTTAATTCTGGTGGCAGATGTATTAACAAAGCACATTGTAGCACGTCATCATTATATCTTATACTTATACTGTATATTGTTGGAGTTGATCTGTGGAGAACATCTTGCGTTCCACAACAGACATCTGATACAAGCCACTTCCTGTTTTTGGCACGCAACTGCTATGTGATGAAGCGCACTTCCGGTTCGGCCTGTGGAACGCATATGCGTTCCACGGTGGCGTTCGTAGCCTGTTTTAGATTATACAGTAATAAACAAGTAGCTATGACATAGCGATCCTGTACTTAGATCCTAGGCGGTAAATATTAAGATGTTGGGAGTGAAGAGAGATGGAATTAGCAAGTTTTTGATAGTACTTGTTTTGGCTTAGGAAGGGGAATAAAGTGGGCATGTATTTTGGAGAGGTCATATATAAGGCGCCAGGTTTGAATCAAATACTGAGACGCCTTTCATCCTAGAGCCTACATCTAAGTCCAGGTCTCCATATATCCCTATCTTAGGGACTATAGATTTCCTAACTCTTGGAGATGTTTTTAGCCGGATAAGGATTCATATCAGAGGATCCTGTTTGAGTTTAATATCTTTTTGTCTCTTGACGAACTAGAATTTAATTGCTGGGGAAACACTGCCTAGGGACGTGTTGGGACTTGTTTTATGTTTTTTCAACACATTTTTTCATCTTTATATGACTGTCATACTTATCTAGCACAATCTGCTCATGTTTGTATTTTCTTGCATCTAACTAGTTGCCTCAGTATAGGGTCTGTATAGGCGATTACTAGTGATGATCGAGCACCCCGATGCTCTGGTGCTCTGACCGAGCACACCGAAATGGTCGGATACTCTACCGAGCACCCGAGCCCTATAGAAGTCAATGGGAGGACCCAACCATTAAACCAGGCACCCCCTGCTCTGAAGAGGGAAGGGTGCCTGGTTCATAGGAAAAGGTCAGAAATTGATGGAAACACCACCGAAATGAGTCGGGGACAGCATGGGGAGGATATCTGGATGCATCTTGGACTACAATGTCGCTGCTGGTAACGATGTTGCCCGAGTAGTACGCCACTTTTACAGACTGACCATAAAACTCACAAAACCGAAGATAAAAGCGATTTTAGATTTTTAAAATTTGTTAGGAAACATTCTTTCCTGTATATTTACTTTTATATAAAGAACAAGTTCAGACAAACATTTTCGTGATTTTCGGAACTGGGGCCATGACTAAGAGGGACGGCCGGTGGTTTCGATTGTGTTGACCGTACTCTTGGACGATCAAACTGAACTCATTGGAAGAGGAACGGCCGGTGGCATCCGTATTGTACCTGTAGAGGTGAAATTCTTGTACCGGCGCAAGACGAACCACAGCCGAAACCTTTGTTGCAACAAACGTTTTCATTAATCAGCAATTTAAGTTGGAGGTTCGAAGACGATCCCCGGCAGCGTTTTTCCCATTTCCCGCCGAGCATTTTCTGGGAAACTAAAGTCTTTGGGTTCCGGGGGGAGTATGGTTGCAAAGCTGAAACTTAAACTAATTGAGGGAAGGGCACCACCAGGAGTGGAGCCTGTGGCTTAATTTGACTACGCACAGGAAGCCCCGGACACAGAAAGGATTGACAGATTTATACCTATTTTGAAATTCTGTGGGTGGTGGTGCATGGCCGTTTTGAGCATGTGGATCGAGTTGATTTGTGTGGTTCATTCCAATAACCAAAGACACTCCTCTGTGATAATTAGTTACGTGACCCCCTGTGATTATGATTGTGTTGACCAGACTATCATCTGATGATAATGAACTTGGAAGAGCAAAAGACGTTGAGCTGACTGTATAAAATTGTAGGGCAGGGCCTGCTGCCGCTTTGCTAACTCTAGATAACTTCCAAGCTGATCGCACGTCCCCTTGATGTTGACGATCTATTCGGATGTCTGCTCTATCAACGTTCAATGTTCTTTTTTACACCTACCATGGTGACCACGGGTAATGGGGAATCAGGGTTCGCTTCCGAAGAGGGAGCCTGAGGCATGGCCACGGCTACCACTACCAAGAAAGGCAGGCGGGGGCGCACAGATTTCCCAGTACCGACTCAGGGAGGTAGTGACGATAAATAACAATACAGGACTCTTAAGAGAGTCTGTCATTGGAACGAGTACAACAAAATTACAGGGAATGTCATAGGTATTTAGGATGAGGAAACGTTATACAGGAGAGGTAAAGTATGATTGATGGCCTGCTGGTGACCCATTAAAACATTAGGGGTGAGGGTCTTCAGCTGAGCTGACCATCTAAAACATTATGGGTGAGGGCCTGCTGATGAGCTGACCATCTAAAACATTATGGGTGAGGGCCTGCTGGTGAGCTGACCATCTAAAACATTATGGGTGAGGGACTGCTGGTGAGCTGACCATCTAAAACATTATGGGTGAGGGCCTGCTGGTGAGCTGACCATCTAAAACATTATGGGTGAGGGCCTGCTGGTGAGCTGACCATCTAAAACATTATGTGCAAGGGCATGCTGGTGAGCTTACCATCTAAAACATTATGGGTGAGGGTCTGATGTTCTAGAAATAAGTGTAGATTCGCTTCTCACTGGTCACAGAAAGCAGCATTTGAACAATACAGAAACTGACTGTAACTGCTATTTGGATTAAATATACGCCTCACACACTGTCTAGAAATAAGTGTAGATTTGCTTTCACTGGTCACAGCAAGCAGAGTTTGAACAATACAGAAACCAACTGTAACTGCTATTTGGATTAAATATAGGCCTCACAAACTGTCTAGAAATAAGTGTAGATTTGCTTCCCACTGGTCACAGCAAGCAGAGTTTGAACAATACAGAAACTGACTGTAACTGCTATTTGGATTAAATATAGGCCTCACACACTGTCTAGAAATAAGTGTAGATTTGCTTCCCACTGGTCACAGCAAGCAGAGTTTGAACAATACAGAAACTGACTGTAACTGCTATTTGGATTAAATATAGGCCTCACACGCTGTCTAGAAATAAGTGTAGATTTGATTCCCACTGGTCACAGCAAGCAGAGTTTGAACAATACAGAAACTGATTGTAACTGCTATTTGGATTAAATATAGGCCTCACACACTGTCTAGAAATAAGTGTATATTTGCTTCTCACTGGTCACAGCAAGCAGGGTTTGAACAATACAGAAACTGACTGTAACTGCTATTTAAATTAAATATAGGGCTCACACACTGTTTAGAAATAAATGTAGATTTGCTTCTCACTGGTCACAGCAAGCAGAGTTGGAACAATACAGAAACTGACTAACTGCTATTTGGATTGAATATAGGCCTCACACACTGTCTAGAAATAAGTGTATATTTGCTTCTCACTGGTCACAGTAAGCAGAGTTTGAACAATACAGAAACTGACTGTAACTGCAATTTTGATTAAATATAGGCCTCACACACGGCCTAGAAATAAGTGCTGATTTGCTTCCAACTGGTCACAGCAAGCAGAGTTTGTTTAATACAGAAACTGACTGTAACTGCTATTATGATTAAATATAGGCCTTACACGCGGCCTAGATATCAGGGCTGATTTGCTTCTCACTGGTCACAGCAAGCAGAGTTTGTATAATACAGAAACCAACTGTAAGTGCAATTTGGATTAAATATAGGCATCACACACGGCCTAGATATCAGTGCTGATTTGCTTCTCACTGGTCACAGCAAGTAGAGTTTGTTCAATACAGAAACTGACTGTAACTGCAATTTGGATTAAATATAGGCGTCACACACGGCCTAGATATCAGCGCTGATTTGCTTCTCACTAGTCACAGCAAGCAGAGTTTGTAGAATATAGAAACTGACTGTAACTGCTATTTGGATTAAATATAGGCCCCACACAGTGTCTAGAAATAAGTGTAGATTTGCTTTTCACTGGTCACAGCAAGCAGAGTTTGAGCAATAAAGAAACTGACTGTAACTGCTATTTGGATTAAATATATGCCTCACACACGGCCTAGATATCAGTGCTGATTTGCTTCTCACTGGTCACAGCAAGCAGAGTTTGTTTAATACAAAAACTGACTGTAACTGCAATTTGGATTAAATATAGGCGTCACACACAGCCTAGATATCAGTGCTGATTAGCTTCTCACTGGTCACAGCAAGCAGAGTTTGAACAATACAGAAACTGACTGTAACTGCAATTTGGATTAAATATAGGCTTCACACACGGCCTAGATATCAGTGCTGATTTGCTTCTCACTGGTCACAGCAAGCAGAGTTTGTATAATACAGAAACTGACTGTAACTGCTATTTGGATTAAATATAGGCGTCACACACGGCCTAGATATCAGTGCTGATTTTCCTCTCACTGGTCACAGCAAGCAGAGTTTTTATAATACAGAAACTGACTGTAACTGCTATTTGGATTAAATATAGGCCTCACACACGGCCTAGATATCAGTGCTGATTTTCCTCTCACTGGTCACAGCAAGCAGAGTTTGTATAATACAGAAACTGACTGTAACTGCTATTTGGATTAAATATAGGCGTCACACACGGCCTAGATATCAGTGCTGATTTGCTTCTCACTGGTCACAGCAAGCAGAGTTTGTATAATACAGAAACTGACTGTAACTGCAATTTGGGTTAAATATAGGCGTCACACGCGGCCTAGATATCAGTGCTGATTTGCTTCTCACTGGTCACAGCAAGCAGCGTTTGTAGAATGCAGAAAATGAATGTCACTAACGGTCGCCCTGACACAAAAAAATGTATTCCCCCAAAATAAATTTTGCTGCCACCTCTAACAATAGTAATTAAAAGGACTTTTGGGTCTCTGAAAGGTTTGAGCTCAAATTCGCTCTACACTCGCTCTGTCCCTTCCTAACAGCAGCTTTCCCCGACTCGCAATGAGCCTAACCCGCGTGACCCGGCACTATATAGCACCCGATGACGTGTTTCGGCCAGCCAATCACTGTAATGCCAGTAGAAAACATGTCTAATGGCATTACAGTGATGGCAATACTTACCAGCATGTTTATTGGCTGCTTAGAAGGCACCAAATGTCCGGGGAGGAGACTCGAGCATGGTGCTCGAGCACATGTGGTACTCAGCAGAGTGCTCAGATCTGCCGAGCACAGCGATGCTCGAGCCAAACCGGTACTCGGCCGAGCATGCTCGATCATCACTAGTGATTACTAGAATAGGCACGAGGACAGGGAACCTCCACCATCAGGGGGTGTCCCTGGGCTGAGGACTAGTTAAGGGTGGAATAGGGATAAAGTAGTGAAACCTACATCAACTACCATAGAGCTTCATACTACCCTTGGTGATCAACACGTGTGTACATTCAACAGTGGTTCTACAAACCATGAGTAACACAGAAAAACTATGGATTTCTGAGAATATGTGCTTGTTTACATCTAATATATGACTAAGGTGTTGACAGTTTACGTGCTGTATTGTATTATTGTTTGACCTGTGCTTTTTTAGGTAGCAGGGCCTGTCTATAATGTATTTTCAGCCTTTAGTGGCATTTACTAAAAGTTACATTTTATATGTAGGAAAGTGTCAAAATGTGTATTTAGCTTCTATACTTCCTCACTGTGGTATTCTGACATTCTTGGCAATTTTGTATAGGTTTATTTATTAAACAGAAATACGCCGAAATTAGGCATATTTCTGGCACAGATTGTGACACATAGGTCCATTGCTGCGCAATCTGCAACTTCTTCCTGCTCAAGGCAGGTTTAAAAAAATGGGCATGGTGTGGGCGGGGAAGGGGATGGGATGTTAGGTTTAGCCATAGAAAATGGTCTAAATTTAAGACAGCAACAAAGTTGTCTTACATTTAGAAGCGGTGGTGGATACGCCAAAGTAATATAAAGGCCGGCGTCTCTTCAGAACTCCGGCGTGTGATAGAATGAACCGTCACTGGGGCTGCTGGAGAAGCCTGAGGGCCAGCCTCATTCATAGTGACTACGAACCTAGGATTTTGGAGAGCCCCCTTGTTTGGCTGAACCAGGTGTCCTTTTACTGTAGGCCATTACAGGCCCCAAAAATTAGTCATTCACCGGACAGAAAAGAACAAGTGATTATGTGGCTGGAGGTACATTAGGCGGTCACTGAATAGCAATTTGACTATAGGCCAGTGGTTTATAGGACTAAAAAATTAGGCATCCACCTGCCAGAAAAGAACAAGTGATTATGTGGCAGGAGGTACATTAGTCGGTCACTGAATAACAATTTTACTGTAGGCCAGTGGAGTAAAGACCCCAAAAATTAGGCATTCACCTGAAAGAAAAGAACAAGTGATTATGTGGATGGAGGTATATTAGACAGACACTGGATAACAATTTTACAGTAGACCAGTACAAGCCCCAAAAATTAGGCATTCACCTGACACAAAAGAACGAGTGATTATGTGGCTGGAGGTATATTAGGCAGTCACTGGATAGCAATTTTACTGTAGGCCAGTATAGGCCCTAAAAATTAGGCATTCACCTTACAGAAAAGAACAAGTGATTATGTGACTGGTGGTATATTAGACGGTGACTGGATAACTATTTTGTTGTGGGCCAAGACAGGCCCCAAAAATTAGGCATTCACCTGACAAAAAAGTACAAGTGATTATATGGCTGGAGGTACATTAGGCGGCCACTGAATAACAATTTTACTGTAGGCCAGTGGCGTACAGGCCCCCAAAAATAGGCAGAAAAGGCCCCAGGCAGAAAAGAATAAGCGATTATGTGGCTGGATGTATATTAGGCGGTCACTGGAAAACAATTATTCTTTAGGCCAGTACAGGCACCAAAAATTAGGCATTCGCCTAATGGAAAAGAACAAGTGAATATGTGGCTGGAGGAATATTAGACGATCATTGGATACCTATATTAACCGCCTCCGGACCGCCTAACGCAGGATCGCGTTCCGGAGGCGGCAGCTCCAGGCACAGTCACGCATATACGCGTCATCTCGTGAGATTTCCTGTGAACGCGCGCACACAGGCGCACGCGTTCACAGGATCGGAAGGTAAGCGTGAGGATCTCCAGCCTGCCAGCGGTGATCGTTCGCTGGCAGGCTGGAGATGCGATTTTCTTAACCCCTAACAGGTATATTAGACGCTGTTTTGATACCAGCGTCTAATATACATGCTACCTGGCCCTCTGGTGGTCCCTTT
Source organism: Bufo gargarizans (assembly GCF_014858855.1). NCBI lineage: Eukaryota > Metazoa > Chordata > Amphibia > Anura > Bufonidae > Bufo > Bufo gargarizans. Next base: position 438,595,138 of record NC_058081.1, on the reverse strand, counting down.
TGCTTGGATCGACCACCAGAGGACACAGGCAGCTCAGTAATAAGTAGCACCAAGCACCACACTACACTACACCCCCCCTGTCACTTATTAACCCCTTATTAACCCCTGATCACCCCATATAGACTCCCTGTAAGGCTCCATTCAGACGTCCGTATGTGTTTTACGGATCCACGCATCCATAGATCGGATCCGCAAAACACATACGGACATCTGAATGGAGCCTTACAGGGGGGTGATCAGGGAGTCTATATGGGATGATTACCCCCCCCTGTAAGGCTCCATTCAGACGTCTGTATGTGTTTTACGGATCCGATCCATGGATCCATGGATCCGCAAAACACATATGGACGTCTGAATGGAGCCTGACAGGGGGGTGATCACCCCATATACACTCCCTGATCACCCCCCTGTCATTGATCACCCCCCCTGTAAGGCTCCATTCAGACGTCCGTATGTGCTTTACGGATCCACGCATCCATGGATTGAATCCGCAAAACACATACGGACGTCTGAATGGAGCCTTACAGGGGGGTGATCAGGGAGTCTATATGGGATGATCACCCCCCTGTAAGGCTCCATTCAGATGTCTGTATGTGTTTTACGGATCCGATCCATGGATCCATGAATCCGCAAAACACATACGGACGTCTGAATGGAGCCTGACAGGGAAATGATCACCCCATATACACTCCCTGATCAACCCCTGTCATTGATCACCCCCCTGTCATTGATCACCCCCCTGTAAGTCTCCATTCAGACGTCCGTATGTGTTTTGCGGATCCGATCCATGGATCCGCAAAACACATACGGATGTCTGAATGGAGCCTGACAGGGGGGTGATCACCCCATATACACTCCCTGATCACCCCCCTGTCATTGATCACCCCCCTGTAAGGCTCCATTCAGACATCCGTATGTGTTTTACGGATCCACGCATCCATGGATCCATGGATATATTACGGATCCACGCATCCATGGATATGTGTTTTGTGGATCCATGGATCAGATCCACGCATCACCCCATATAGACTCCCTGATCACCCCCCTGTAAGGCTCCATTCAGACATTTATTTGGCACAAGTTAGCGGAAATTGATTATTTTATTATTATTATATTTTTTTATTATTACAAAGTCTCATATTCCACTAACTTGTGTCAAAAAATAAAATCTCACATGAACTCACCATACCCCTCACAGAATCCAAATGCGTAAAACATTTTAGACATTTATATTCCAGACTTCTTCTCACGCTTTAGGGCCCCTAAAATGCCAGGGCAGTATAAATACCCCACATGTGACCCCATTTCGGAAAGAAGACACCCCAAGGTATTCCGTGAGGGGCATATTGAGTCCAAGAAAGAAAGATTTAAATTTTTGTCCCAAGTTAGCGGAAAGGGAGACTTTGTGAGAAAAAACAATAAAAATCAATTTCCACTAACTTGTGCCAAAAAAAAAATTTCTATGAACTCGCCATGCCCCTCATTGAATACCTTGGGGTGTCTTTTTTCCAAAATGGGGTCACATGTGGGGTATTTATACTGCAGCCTAGGTGAGCAAAGGGGCCCACATTCCAAAGAGCACCTTTAGGATTTCACAGGCCATTTTTTACAGATTTTGATTTCAAACTACTTTGCACGCATTTGGGCCCCAAAAATGCCAGGGCAGTATAACTACCCCACAAGTGACCCCATTTTGGAAAGAAGACACCCCAAGGTATTTCATGATGGGCATAGTGAGTTCATGGAAGTTTTTATTTTTTGTCACAAGTTAGTGGAATATGAGACTTTGTAAGAAAAAAAAATTCATCATTTTCTGCTAACTTGTGACAAAAAATAAAAAGTTCTATGAACTCACTATGCCCATCAGCGAATACCTTAGGGTGTCTACTTTCCGAAATGGGGTTATTTGTGGGGTTTTTCTACTGTCTGGGCATTGTAGAACCTCAGGAAACATGACAGGTGCTCAGAAAGTCAGAGCTGAAAGTGAAAAATGTCATTTTTTAGCAAAAATTTCATTAAATTTCGATTAATAACAAAAATAGTAAAAATTTCAGCAGCAATGAAATACCACCAAATGAAATCTCTATTAGTGAGAAGAAAAGGAGGTAAAATTCATTTGGGTGGTAAGTTGCATGACCGAGCAATAAACGGTGAAAGTAGTGTAGTGCAGAAGTGTAAAAAGTGGTCTGGTCATTAAGGGTGTTTCAGCTAGGGGGGTTGAAGTGGTTAATGTAGACCAGTACGGGCACCAAAATTAGGAATTCACTAGACAGAAAAGAATAAGCGATTATGTGGCTGGAGGTATATTAGGCGGTCACTGGAAAACAATTATACTTTAGGCCAGTACAGGCACCAAATATTAGGCATTCGCCTGATGGAAAAGAACAAGTGGATATGTGGCTGGAGTAATATTAGACGATTACTGGATACCTATATTACTGTAGGCCAGTACAGGCCCCAAAAATTAGGCATTCATCGGACAGAAAAGAACAATACATTCCCTTACGTCCTACCAGCAGCACAGATGGGGTTAACTGCCCCTGTGGACTGGTAGGACCGGCGGAATTTTAATGAGCCCAAGAACCAATAAACGATCTTCAGCTCCCTGAAAGGGAGGAGATCACCCCCAGCCCACCGTGTTTTTTTCTGTCCTTTGGACAGGTTGGACTGGCGTATCGCTCCTTTTTGGAGCTGAGAGTTAGGGGCTCCTTTTTTTCTTTCTAATGTAAAGGATCACCCCGTTTTTTTACATGGCTCTCTTTTTTGCCTTTATTTTCAGGCGGTTCGCGGCGATTTGCTATACCTGGGGACCGCAGGGAGCGGGGTGTCCCCCTCCCCTCTTCTTTTCAGTTTTCTCCTGGTCTCCCGTTCCCCCATCGCCACACACGCGTGGCGCTATGGGCGCCGCCATCTTCTGGAAGTGACGCGCACTAGCTGCGCTACGTCACTTCCGGTTTTTCCGCAGCGCGGCTGAGGTCCTATCCTCACCCTTTTTATAAGAATTATTTACCGATAGATATCCTGTGATCCAGGATGACCCGGGGCAGCTATCCAAAGCAGGCTGAGCTGGTTTTGTTAGCTCTCTTATATCTTAGGATACTTACGATTTGGGACCCACCCAGGGGGCGGGGCTTCTTCCTTTTAAGCGCCCAGAGCCTGTCATTCAGTGCTCTGGTTGCATTGCTTTGACAAGCTAGCTCCAGAGTTCCCTGTGCCTTGTAATATCCTTATATATTACTTGACCGTGGGTTTGTGTGTTCCTTCTGCAGCTCTATATTTCTCTAGTGCTGGTGGGCCCCCTTAAGGTCTCGTTTCTCCACCTCCAATTTTTTTGTTGGTGATTATGACCTGTCTTTTTTGTCTCAAATTACAGACTATGGCTTCCCCCAAGGATCCGGATCAGCGAAAATCTGGGACCAAAAGGAAGCATTTGGCGTGCTTTGATTGTAACACGCCCTTAGACGACGGCTGTCCCTATTCTAGGTGTGAGAGTTGTCGCACGGCGTCCACGGAACCCACGATGCATGAGATGTTTCAGTGGACGAAGACATATGTGGATGATTCCATTAAGGGAGTGGTGCGCTTATTGAATGAGAGGTTACCAGGACCCTCTCAGACTCCCATGGATGTGGTCGCTTCAGTCGCACCACCCGAAAGACCCACCCCCTGTTCGGTGGGGTCTTCTTCTGAGGAAGAAGAGATCACTTCTTGCTTTTTCCCTCCAGAAAAGACGCAGAAGTTACTTAAGTCCATCAGGTCGGGGGACCATGATGTTGACATTGGGGAGTCCTCCGATCCCGCCGTACGGACACAGCGTGTCTTCAGAGCGGATGAGACCCTTCTTTCTGTGATGCGCACAGAATGGCGAAAGCCTGAGAAAGGCCCAGTTCTCACTAGAAAGTTCAAGCTCATGTACCCGATGGCTAAACCCTTGGTGGAATCGTGGGGTTCCATTCCCAAGGTGGACATGGCGATAGCCAAGTTGTCCCGGCGCACTCTAGTCCCTGCAGATGATGGGTCTAGTCTGCAGGACCCTCTAGATCAGAGGGCAGAGTGCACCCTCAGAAGGAGTTATGCGGCGGCTGCTGCCTCCGCATCAACTTCAATTGCGGCCACTGAAGTGGCCACCTATCTACGCTCTAGGCTCAATCAGATCCAGACAGATGTAGACCAGAGCGTATCCAGGGATGACATCTTAGCAGCTTTCAAGTCAGCCAACCTGGCTATGGATTTCTTAGTCGACTCCACCCAGATGCAATTGAAGCTGGCCGCCAAAACCATGGCCTTAGTTTCGGCTGCCCGCAGACCACTCTGGCTGAAACCTTGGGTCGCGGACAACGCGTCCAAGTTTAATCTTTGTGGGCTCCCCTTCGAACCAGACAGGCTGTTTGGGTCCGAATTGGATAAAATCATGGAGGGGCTCTCCGACAAAAAGGGGAAGAGCCTCCCTCAGCAGCCCTTTTGGGGACGCCCCAGGCAGGGAAAAAAGCGCGAAGGACGCCCGGGGCAGCAATCTAGGCGCAGAGATTGGGGGGGACCGTCTCGTAAGTATTCGAGGCGCTCCCGTAAACCCGCTAAGGAGGCAAAACCCTCCTGACTATGGGCCTCGTCGAGGCTCTTGGATAAGCCCTGCTGTCCCTGCAGTGTCTCCTCTTGACTTTCCCACACCACTCCCCCAAACGCCCGTGGGGGGCCGTCTCTCCCATTTCAAAGACTCTTGGAGTCAGTTGATCGCAGACCCTTGGGTTCTGAACTTAGTCTCCGTCGGGTACCGGGTAGACTTTCTCTCTCTCCCCCCAGAGAGATTCGTCGCTACACGAAACTTCGGGCCGGCCAAACAAATGGTCCTGGAATCTTACATCCAGGACTATATCTCCAAGGGAGCCCTAGAGGAGGTGCCGGCAGGGGAGAGAGGCCTAGGCATTTACTCACCAGTGTTCCTGGTTCCCAAAAAGACGGGAGACCTCCGGATTATCATCGATTTGAGATTTCTCAATCGATTTATAAGGAAAACAAGGTTTCGCATGGAAACCATAAGGTCAGTCACCCATATCCTCAACCTCGGGGATGTCATGGCTACTCTGGACCTCAAAGATGCTTATCTTCACATTCCGATCCATTCCGCCTTCCGGAAATTTCTCAGGATCGCGGTCCAGATTTCAGGGGTTCGCAGGCACTTTCAGTTCACCGCGCTCCCCTTCGGAATCTCTTCTGCCCCCCTTATCTTCACCAAGGTGGTGGTATCGGTGGTGGCAGCATTGAGACTCCAAGGGCTGACTATCATTCCTTATCTGGACGATTGGCTTTTCATAGCCTCTTCAGTTCCGATCCTTACCCACCATCTTCAGATCGCAATCTCCTTTCTTCTCCGCCTAGGCTGGATCATCAACTGGCAGAAGTCGAATGTGAGCCCATCATCTTCAATCCAATATTTAGGATTCATGGTCGACTCTGTGGAGATGTCCCTCCGGTTGACTCAAGAAAGGAAAGCGCGGATTCAGGACCTGGCAAAGGTCCTTCATGTCCCTCGTCGAGTCTCTATTCGGACTCTCATGAAGATGGTGGGGCTCATGTCAGCGGCTGCGGACGCAGTCCCTTGGGCGCTATGGCACCTCCGTCCTCTTCAGTCGGAGGTCTTATACTTATGGAACGGCAGCCCTGCGGGGCTAGATTCCCTGTGCTCCCTGTCCGGTCAAACCCGGAATTCCCTCAGATGGTGGTTTCGACTGCCAGCAGGGAAGTCTATGACCCAACCAGTTTGGGTCATATTGACTACAGACGCGTCCCTTGTAGGCTGGGGCGCTCACCTGGACGGATCCCAAGTGCAGGGATCTTGGTCCCCCCTGGAGCGGCATCTTTCCTCCAATCTTCGCGAGATGCGAGCCTATCCGGCTAGCCCTCCTTCACTTCGCCCCTCAGATTCGGGGCAAAGCGGTGAAAGTCCAGTCAGACAATATGACTGCGGTTCTCTATATAAACAAGCAGGGAGGCACAAGGTCATTACCCCTTCTATCAGAGATCGGGGTGATCCTTCGGTGGGCAGAGCTGAACCTTTCCCATCTATCTGCCGTTCATATCCGAGGTTCCCTCAATATGATAGCAGACCGCTTAAGTCGAGGATTACCGACCATGGAGTGGTCTCTGCATCCGGAGGTCTTCAGGCAGCTAGTTCACAGTTGGGGTATGCCAGAGGTGGACCTCATGGCAACCAGGTTCAACGCCAAGGTGCTGAGGTTCTGTTCCCTGTACCGGGAAGACAACCCCCTGGCGATAGATGCTCTGTCGATACCGTGGAGGTTCAGGCTGGCTTACATCTTCCCTCCTTTTTCCATGATACCGAGGGTATTGATGAAAATCCGTCAGGATCAGGCCTCGGTAATAGCCATCATACCGTTTTGGCCCAAAAGATCCTGGTTTACCCAGCTCATTCAGATGAGTCGGGGACAATACTGGAGACTCCCCCCGGAGCAGACCCTGGTGTCGTGGGACACTCACCTCTGCCCAGATCTGCACAGGTTCAACCTGACAGCCTGGAGGTTGATCAGCCCCTTCCCAACATAGAAGGGCTTTCCGAGTCGGTCCTGAGAACTTTGTCGCACTCCCGAGCAGAGTCTACAAACAAGGCCTACTCCAGGATCATGAGAATCTTCGTGGCATGGTGTGATTCCAAACAGGTGGCGTCTGCAGATCCGCCCCTTCCTGCGATACTACATTTCCTTCAGGACGGATTAGATAGAGGCCTATCTCCAGCTACCTTGAAGGTACAAATGTGTGCCATCTCGGCCTGTCTCAACAGGCCATACTCTCGGGACCCACTCATCAGACGCTTCTTGAAGGGAGCGGAAAGACTAAAGCCTACTATACTGAAACCCATTCCCCAGTGGGATCTTTCAGTAGTGCTCAGGGGTCTAGCATCTCCCCCCTTTGAGCCTTTGGAGGAGGTTGATTTCAAATATTTAACTCTAAAGATGGTCTTTCTTCTGGCTATAGCCTCAGCCAAAAGAGTCTCTGAATTGCAGGCTTTCTCTGCAATTCATCCATATATTATTTTCTTACAGGACAGAGTACTCCTGAAGTTTTTACCATACTTCAGACCTAAGGTGCCTACTTTTCAAAATATCAACCAGGTAATCTCCTTACCAGTTTTGTTTACAGCCTCCTCCTCTGATACTCCAGCTAGAGATCCGCTGGATATTTCTAGATGCCTCCAGATCTATGTGGATAGATCCAGAGAGTTCAGGATAGATGAGAATCTCCTTATCCTGTTTGCCGGTAAGTCTAAAGGCCGTAAAGCGTCTAAAGCCACCATTAGTCGCTGGATCAAGGAGGCCATTAAGGAAGCTTTTGTCTCCCAAACCTTAGATCCTCCCGAGTTTGTGAGAGCCCATTCTACTAGGGCGGTCTCCACCTCGGTTGCGGAAAGAAGCCTTCTCCCCTTAGAGTTGATCTGTAAGGCGGCCTCCTGGAGCTCTGAGTCAACCTTCATCTCCCATTATAGGATAGATGCTAGGATGGCAGAGTTTTCGGCTTTCGGGCAGACAGTTCTTACTTCTGCCAGGCATGAGGACCCTCCCTAGGGGTTTTATCTTGCTATCTCCCCATCTGTGCTGCTGGTAGGACGTAAGGGAATCGTTAATTTCTAACGATAATTTGTTTTCCCTTAGTCCTAACAGCAGCACACAAATATCCCTCCCTAAATACATCATACTTGTTAAAGACACGGTGGGCTGGGGGGTGATCTCCTCCCTTTCAGGGAGCTGAAGATTGTTTATTGGTTCTTGGGCTCATTAAAATTCCGCCGGTCCTACCAGTCCACAGGGGCAGTTAACCCCATCTGTGCTGCTGTTAGGACTAAGGGAAAACAAATTATAGTTAGAAATTAACGATTATGTGGCTGGAGGTATATTAGACGGTCAGGGGATAACTATTTTACTGTAGGCGAGTGTAGACCCCAAAAATTAGGCATTCACCTGACACAAAAGAACAAGTGATTATGTGGCTCGAGGTACATTAGACAGTCACTGGATAGCAATTTTACTGTAGGCCAGTACATGCCCTAAAAATTAGGCATTCACCTGACAGAAAAGAACAAGTGATTATGTGACTGGAGGTATATTAGACGGTGACTGGATAACTATTTTGTTGTGGGCCAAGACAGGCCCCAAAAATTAGGCATTCACCTGACACAAAAGAACAAGTGATTATGTGGCTGGAGGTACATTAGACAGTCACTGGATAGCAATTTTACTGTAGGCCAGTACATGCCCTAAAAATTAGGCATTCACCTGACAGAAAAGAACAAGTGATTATGTGACTGGAGGTATATTAGACGGTGACTGGATAACTATTTTGTTGTGGGCCAAGACAGGCCCCAAAAATTAGGCATGCACCTGACAGAAAAGTACAAGTGATTATGTGGATGTAGGCATATTAAACAATCACTGGATAACAATTTTACTGTAGACCAGTACAGGGCCCAAAAATTTGATTCAGAAAAGAGCAAGTGATTATGTGGCTGGAGGTACATTAGGCGGTCACTGAATAACGATTTTACTGTAGGCCAGTGGCATACAGGCCCCAAAAAATAGGCATTCCCCGGACAGAAAAGAATAAGCAATTATGTGGCTGGAGGTACAGTATATTAGGCGGTCACTGGAAAACAATGATACTTTAGGCCAGTACAGGCACCAAAAATTAGGCATTCGCCTGATGGAAAAGAACAAGTCACTATGTGGTGGAGGTATATTAGACGATCACTGGATACCTATATTACTGTAGGCCAGTACAGGCGCCAAAAATTAGGCATTCACCGGACAGAAAAGAACAATGGATTATGTGGCTGGAGGTATATTAGACGGTCAGGGGATAACTATTTTACTGTAGGCCAGTACTGACCCCCAAAATTAGGCATTCACCTGACAGAAAAGAACAAGTGATTGTGTGGCTGGATGAACATTAGGCCGTCACTGGATAACAATTTTACTGTAGGGCAGTACATGCCACAAAAATTTGGCATTCACCTGACAGAAAAGAACAAGCGATTATGTGGCTGGAGGTACATTAGGCGGTCACTGAATAACAATTTTATTGTAGGCTGGCGGAGTGTAGGCCCCAAAAAATAGGCATTCACCTGACAGAAAAGAACAATTGATTATGTGGCTGGAGGTACATTACACAGTCACTGGATAGCAATTTTACTGTAGACCAGCACAGGCCCCAAAAATTAGGCATTCACTAGACAGAAAAGAACAAGTGATTATGTGGCTATATGTATATTAGGCGGTCACTGGAAAACAATTTTACTGTAGGCCAGTATAGGACCCAAAAATTAGCCATTCACCTGACAGAAAAGTACAAGTGATTATGTGGATGCAGGTATATTAGACGGTCACTGGATAACTATTTTGCTGGAGGCCAGTGGAGTACAGGCCCAAAAAATTAGGCATTCACCTGACAGAAAAGACCTTTTATGCCGCTGTATATACATAAGACACAGAACATTCTTTGTTCTGGATGGTGGTGGATATGTGCGGGCTGGCATGACGAAATTCTTTTACACGTGGTTGTCACAGGTGTTAAATTCCTCAGAGATCCATGCCTTATTCATTTTTAGAAATGTGAGGTAGTCCACGTTGTCGTGAGCTAGGCGATTGCGCTTATCGGTTACAATCCGCCCTGCTGCGCAGAACGACAGGACACTCGACGAGGGGCAAGCCAAGAGTTCCATGGCAAATTGTGGCAGCTCTGGCCACAGGTCAAGCCTGCACACCCAGTAGTCAAGGGGCTCCTCGCTTCTCAGAGCGTCCACATTGACCGATGTAGTCGTACACCTGTCGGCCTAGGCTTTCTCTGAGGCTTGACCCGGAGTTCAGCTGTCGATGGGTGGGCTGCAAGAATGATCTCATATCCGAAGTGACCAACACATCTTTAAACCGCCGTATTCTTGCAGGTGTGGCAGGCGTAGCATTCCTTTGCTAGTGCCCGCAGCAGCAGAAAGCAGTATCTCTCGCAGCAAGGCCTGGAAATGCTGCATTCTGACAGCCCTCTGTGATGCTGGTAACATGTCCGCCATGGGAAGGCCCGTACCTTGTGCATTAGCGCCTCAACACCGTGACGTACCTGGTCACCCTGGACCACGCCCGGGGAAGGCAGAAGGCCTTTCACGTGAACATGATGAAGGCACATCAGGAGAGAGAGGCATGCGGCCTCCCTGTCTGCAACCTTCTAGAAGAGGGGGAGGAGGAAACCCTCCTGGACATGCTCACCCAGGTGAAGGTGGGTGGGTCCATTGAGGATGTGGAGGTGGGCCAACAGCTCTTGAAGGACCAACGGTCCCAGCTATGGGCCACCCTTCACCCCTTCCGGGAGTTGTTTAGCAACAAGCCCGGAAGGACGGAGTTGGCCGTCCATCACGTGGACACTAGGGATCACACCCCCCCATCTGGCGTTCAGCATCGGGTTTCCTTGGAGGTGCAGCAGCACATGCGCCAGGAGATTGACAAGATGCTGAAGCTGGGGGTAATCCAGGCATCCAACTGGACCACCCAGTTCTGCGTGGATTACAGGGGACTCAACGATGTCTCGGTCACCGATGCGTACCCTATGCCACGCATTGATGACCTGATCGATCAGTTGGCCGGGGCCCAGTACCTGACCATCATGGATCAGAGCCGGGGGTACTGGCAGATTCCCCTGACCCGTGAGGCACGGGAATGCTCTGCCTTTATTACCCCCTTTGGATTGTATGAATTCACGGTGATGCCGTTTGGCATGAAGAATGCCCCTGCCACTTTTCAGCGGATGGTTAACACGCTGCTTAAGGGACTTGAAGAGTATGCGGCCATGTACCTGGACGACATTGCCATCTTCAGTCCCACATGGGAGGATAACCTACAGCACCTGACGCAGGTGCTGGGGCGGATCCACCAGGCAGGCTTGATCATCAAGCTGGAAAAGTGCCAGCTGGGCATGAGCAAGGTCCAATACCTGGGGCACCGGGTAGGCTGGGGGACCCTGAAGCCAGAGCCCAGGAAAGTAGATGCTATCACATCCTTGCCCACCCGCAGGACCAAGAAACACGTGATGTCTTTCCTGGGCACTGCCAGGTACTATAGGAGATTCGTCCCCCACTATAGTAGCCTGGAGAAGCCCTTGATGGACCTCACCAAGAAGAAGCTGCCCTCTGAAGTCGATTGGACAAACGACTGTGAGACAGCCTTCCGGGCGCTGAAGGCCACCCTCTCGAGATTCAGACAGCCGACTTCACGCGGCCTTTTATTGTACAGACCGACGCCAGTGATTTTGGCCTCAATGCCGTGCTCAGCCAGGTCGACACTACAGGCCACAAACACCCCGTTCTGTACCTGATTCGGAAGGTCCTGCCGAGGGAGGTGGCGTACTCCACAATGGAGAAGGAGTGCCTAGACATTGTCTGGGCACTGCAACGGTTAAAGCCGTATTTATACAGGCGCTGCTTCACTGTGGAGACTGACCACAACCCCCTCAGCTGGTTAAACACTGTATCCAGGATGAATTGGAGGCTACTATGCTGGAGCCTAGCTCTCCACCAGTATCACTTGACCATTCGCCACAAGAAGGGTCGTGACTCGGCAAGGAGAGGGTGCGGATGGGTGCACGGGTGAACACAGAACGGTGCTGCTCCCTAGCGCCCTCTAAAGGGGGGGAGGTGTGAGGAATACGGATTATCATTTATTGGCAGCCCTGATTATCAGTTGATTCACCTTTTGGCATGTACACAGTCAGTGTGCAGTCGTGGCCAAAAGTTTTGAGAATGACACAAATATTAGTTTTCACAAAGTTTGCTGCTAAACTGCTTTTAGATATTTGTTTCAGTTGTTTCTGTGATGTAGCGAAATATAATTCTACACACTTCATACGTTTCAAAGGCTTTTATCGACAATTACATGACATTTATGCAAAGAGTCAGTATTTGCAGTTTTGGCCCTTTTTTTTCAGGACCTCTGCAATTCGACTGGGCATGCTCTCAATCAACTTCTGGGCCAATTCCTGACTGATAGCAACCCGTTCTTTCATAATCACTTCTTGGAGTTTGTCAGAATTAGTGGGTTTTTGTTTGTCCACCCGCCTCTTGAGGATTGACCACAAGTTCTCAATGGGATTAAGATCTGGGGAGTTTCCAGGCCACGGACCCAAAATGTCAACGTTTTGGTCCTCGAGCCACTTAGTTATCACTTTTGCCTTATGGCACGGTGCTCCATCGTGCTGGAAAAAGCATTGTTCTTCACCAAACTGTTGTTGGATTGTTGGAAGAAGTTACTGTTGGAGGGTGTTTTGGTACTATTCTTTATTCATGTCTGTGTTTTGGGGCAAAATTGTGAGTGAGCCCACTCCCTTGGATGAGAAGCAACCCCACACATGAATGGTCTCAAGATGCTTTAGTGTTGGCATGACACAGGACTGATGGTAGCGCTCACCTTTTCTTCTCCGGAAAAGCCTTTTTCCTGATGCACCAAACTATCGGAAAGAGGCTTCATCGGAGAATATGACTTTGCCCCAGTCCTCAGCAGTCCATTCACCATATTTTCTGCAGAAGATCAATCTGTCCCTGATGTTTTTTTTGGAGAGAAGTGGCTTCTTTGCTGCCCTTCTTGACACCAGGCCATCTTCCAAAAGTCTTCGCCTCACACCTGCCTGCTGCCATTCCTGAGCAAGCTCTGCACTGGTGGCACTCCGATCCCGCAGCTGAATCTTTTTTAGGAGACGATCTTAGCGCTTGCTGGACTTTTTTGGACGCACTGAAGCCTTCTTATCAATAATTGAACCTCTTTCCTTGAAGTTCTTGATGATCCAATAAATTGTTGATTGAGGTGCAATCTTAGTAGCCATAATATCCTTGCCTATGAAGGCATTTTTATGCAACGCAATGATGGCTGCACGCGTTTCTTTGCAGGTTAACAATGGAAGAACAATGATTTCAAGCATCACCCTCCTTTTAACAGGTCAAGTCTACCATTTTAACCCAATCAGCCTGACATAATGATCTCCAGCCTTGTGCTTGTCAACATTCTCACCTGAGTTAACAAGACGATTACTGAAATGATCTCAGCAGGTCCTTTAATGACAGCAATGAAATGCAGTGGAAATGTTTATTTGGGATTAAGTAAATTTTCATGGCAAAGAAGGACTATGTAATTCATCTGATCACTCTTCATAACATTCTGGAGTATATGCAAATTGCTATTATAAAAACTTAAGCAGCAACTTTTCCAATTTCCAATATTTATGTAATTCTCAAAACTTTTGGCCACGACTGTACATGCTAAATATGTTCCCACCCCCCAGCCATCTGATTGTCAGCTAGCAAGAGAGAAATCCCCAGGGGTCCAGGCTTCAAGGAGGCCCCAGGTGGATAATGTCACACCTCAACTAGCCAGTTTAGAAATAAGTTAATCCTGCAGGAAAACCCCCAGCAGGGGGTCTCAGCTCTTGTCAGGATCAATGATACCTCCCAGACATGTTTGGCACCTACATTTCATAAGGAATTATGAATCGTCCATACATCACAGGCATAATTCGGTTATATTTTTGCGATCCTGGGGCAAAGCCGAACATCCACGCAGTCCTGGCTTGAGGCTAGGATGCCTGGGAGGGGAGATATACATATATCCCCACAGAAACCTAATAACAGTATTATGCTTGGACTGTAGTTGTAGCTTCTCTGTGCCCGCGTGGACAGGAGGTGTCTGTGTAAACTGTTCCAAGCTGACCTTACCTGCTCATCTGGAGGGCGTAACATCACGTTTTGGTAACAAGCGACCATACTGCGTCTCGTGAGCTCGACATAGGTGACGTCAAGCGGGCACGAGGCGTTGTATTCGTCACAGAACCCCTTAACCCCTTAAGGACTCAGCCCTATTTCACCTTAAGGACTTGGCCATTTTTTGCAAATCTGACCAGTGTCACTTTAAGTGCTCGTAACTTTAAAACGCTTTGACGTATCCAGGCCATTCTGAGACTGTTTTTTCGTCACATATTGTACTTCATGACTCTGGTAAAATGAAGTCCCAAAAATTATTTTTTTTGCATAAAAAAATACCTAATTTACCAAAAATTTTGAAAAATTAGCAAATTTCAAAGTTTCAGTTTCTCTACTTCTGTAATACATAGTAATACCCCCCCAAAATTGTGATGACTTTAGATTCCCCATATGTCTATTTCATGTTTTAATTATTTTGGGAATGATATTTTATTTTTTGGGTATGTTACAAGGTTTAGAACTTTAGAAGCAAATATTGAAATTTTTCAGAAATTTACAAAAAATTTGTAGGGACCACTACAGCTATGAAGTCACTTTGCAAGGCTTACATAATAGAAACCACCCAAAAATGACCCCATTCTATAAACTACACCCCTCAAGGTATTCAAAACTGATTTTACAAACTTCGTTAACCCTTTAGGTGTTGCACAAGAGTTATTGGCAAATGGGGATGAAATTTGAGAATTTCATTTCTTTGCCTAATTTTCCATTTTAACCCATTTTTTCCACTAACAAAGCAAGGGTTAACAGCCAAACAAGACTGTATCTTTATTGCCCTGACTCTGTCGTTTACAGAAACACCCCATATATGGCCGTAAACTACTGTACGGCCACACAGCGGGGCGTAGAGTGAAAGGTGCGCCATTTGGTTTTTGGAAGGCAGATTTTGCTGGACTGGTTTATTTACACCATGTCCCATTTGAAGCCCCCTGATGCACCCCTAGAGTAGAAACTCCCTAAAAGTGACCCCATCTAAGAAACTACATCCCTCAAGGTATTCAAAACTGAATTTACAAACTTTGTTAACCCTTTAGGTGTTGCACAAGATTTAATGGAAAATAGAGATACAATTTCAAAATTTCACTTTTTTGGCAGATTTTCCATTATATATTTTTTCAAGTAACAAAGCAAGGGTTAACAGCCAAAAAAAACTCAATATTTATGGCCCTGATTCTGTAGTTTACAGAAACACCTCATATGTGGTTGTAAACCACTGTACGGGCACACGGCAGGGCGCAGAAGGAAAGGAATGCCATACGGTTTTTGGAAGGCAGATTTTGCTGGACTGTTTTTTTTGACACCATGTCCCATTTGAAGCCCCCCTATGCACCCCTAAAGTAGAAACTCCAAAAAAGTGACCACATTTTAGAAACTACGGGATAATGTGGCAGTTTTGTTGGTACTAGTTTAGCGTACATATGATTTTTGGTTGCTCTATAGTACACTTTTTGTGCGGCAAGGTAACAAGAAATAGCTCTTTTGGCACCATTTATTTTTGTTATTTACAACATTCATCTGAAAGGTTAGATCATGTGGTAATTTTATAGAGCAGGTTGTCACCGACGCGGCGATACCTAATATGTATACAATTTTTTTTATTTATGTAAGTTTTACACAATGATTTCATTTTTAAAACAAAAAAAGTTTTAGTGTCTCCATAGCCTAAGAGCCATAGTTTTTTCAGTTTTTGGGCGATTATCTTAAGTAGGGTCTCATTTTTTGCGGGATGAGATGGCTGTTTTATTGGCACTATTTTGGGGTGCATATGACTTTTTGATCGCTTGCTATTGCACTCTTGGTGACGTAAGATGAATTATTTTTATTTTTTTACGGTGGTCACCTGATGGGTTAACTCATGTGATATTTTTATAGAGACGGTCGATACGGACACAGCGATACCTAATATGTATACTTTTTTTTTATTTATGTAAGTTTTACACAATGATTTCATTTTTTTTAAACAAAAAAAATCATGTTTTAGTGTTTCCATAGTCTAAGAGCCATAGTTTTTTCAGTTTTTGGGCGATTATCTTGTGTAGGGTCTCATTTTTTGCGGGATGAGATGACAGTTTGATTGGCACTATTTTGGCGTACATGCGACTTTTTTCATCACTTTTATTACCTTTTTTGGGAAGTAAGGTGTGCAAAATTTAAATTTTCTCATATTTTTTTATTTTTTTTATGGCGTTCACCGTGCGGGGAAAGTAACATGACCGTTTTATAGATCAGGTCGTTACGGACGCGGAAATACCAAACATGTGTAGGGAATTTTTTTATTTTTTTCATTTTTAATTAGTGATAAATGTGTTTTTTGATTTTCAAATTTTTTTCACTTTTTCTTACTTTCTTTTTACCCAGTCCCACTTGGTTCTTGAAGATCCAGTGGGTCTGATGTCTGTATAATACAGTACAGTACAATATATATTGTACTGTACTGTATTTTACTTACACTTTGTCTGAACAGATCTATGCCTTTAGCATAGATCTGTTCAGCACCATGGACAGCAGGACACCTGAGAAGGCGTCCTGTGGCCACAACTTTGCAGACGGGGAAGGATAAGGACTGGGGCTCCCTCCCTCTGTCACCCCATCCTGTCGGGGGGCTGCAAAGGCATAGCAGTCCCCCGATGGGAGAGGGAGGGAGCCGCATCTTACTGTTAACTCTTTCCATACAGCGGTCCATACGGACCGCTGTATGGAAAGGGTTAAACGGCTGACATCCATTCACAGATGTCAGTCGTTTATACCAGGGTGTCAGCAATGTGCTGACACCCTGGTATACCCACTAGAAGCCAACGATTATTCAGCGGGAGCCGGGCAGGGGATCGCGATCCCGCCTGCCGCACCGCCCACCTCCCACACCGCCCACAACACCCCCCCTGCACCTCCCACCAGGCTAAAATCATGGGGGTGATACATATATATTTGTGCCACACTAAAGTTTCTGGGTCAGGGACCGCGGCGATCAGAAACAGCAGAAATCGCAACAAACCGCAGGTCTGAGTTGACCTGCGGTTTGCTGCGATCGCCAATACGGGGGGGTCATATGACCCCCCAAGCGTTGTAACAGGATGCCGGCTGAATGATTTCAGCCGGCATCCTGTGCAGATTAACCCCTGGGGTGCCACAATCACACTTTAAACTCATGACGTACCGGTACGTCATGGGTCCTTAAGGACTCGGGATCCATGCCGTACTGGTACGTCATGGGTCCCTAAGGGGTTAATCAATATTTGGTTGAAGCAGGTATATTGCACCCCTCAATCAGTATTTTGTGAAAGCAGGTATTTCAAACCCCTTAATCACTACTTTGTGGAAGCAGGTATATCGCACCCCTCAATCAGTATTTTGTGGAAGCATGTATATAGAAGCCCTTAATCAATATTTGGTGGAAACAGGTATATCGCACCCCTCAATCTGTATTTTGTGAAAGCAGGTATATCGCACCCCTTAATCAGTATTTTGTGGAAGCAACTATATCAAACCCCTTAATCAGTATTTTGTGGAAGCAGGTATATAGAAGCCCTTAACTAATATTTGGTGGAAGCAGGTATATCACAGGCCTCAATCAGTTTTTGGTGGAAGCAGGCATATCAAACCCCTTAATCAGTATTTTGTGGAAGCAGGTATATTGTGCCCTCAATCAATATTTTGTGGAAACAGATATATAGAACCCCTTAATCAATATTTTGTGGAAGGAGGTATATCGCACCCCTGAATCAGTATTTTGTGGAAGCAGATATATAGAACCCCTAATCATTATTTGGTGGAAGCAGGTATATCACACCCCTCAATCTGTATTTTGTCAAAGCAGGTATATCAAGCCCCTTATTCAGTATTTTGTGGAAGCAGGTATTTTGCACCCCTCAATCAGTTTTTTGGGGGGCAACAGGTATATCACACCCATTGCAAATAGTTGTTCCAATAGCGTTTGTCCCTCTATATACCGGCGGTATCGCAACCACACACAACTGCTGCACAATACAAATGCACAATATACTTTATGTGTTAGAAAGTATATTATAAGTAAATAACACCCCTCAGTATATCACACGTATCGATAGCACACCTATACCAGTCCTTAAAAGGACTTTTGTGGCCCTATTAGCTAGCATTTGGTGTCCCTAACAGTCTGTCCCTGCTCCACAAAGCAACCTCTCCATACACTGGCAAAACACAGAATGTAAAATTGCTGCCAGATCGGGTTCTGTTATAGGGTGGAAATGTGTCCATGTGCTGAAACGCCTTAATTGGCGGTCCTGTCCCACCTGAGGTGTGTGTCATGGGTCAAAGTTCAGCGCAATGCAGAAGAATAGGGCGCCGGCGGACATTGCTATATGTACGCATGTTCGGCAAATTGCAAACGCGGAAAGTTCGCCACGAAACGACCACTGGGCTATCTCTAATGGACATCCCCAAATTGACCCATAGAGTCATCAGTTTTACTTAAATGTATTGGTGTTGGATATGTGTAATTATGTTATTGTCACCGCCACTTCTGTGAGAAGGTTTGTTAGATGTTCTTCTCTACCTGCATGAAGTTCTTTGTTTTGGTTTCACTTTGTCATCTCCTTTCCTTCTTCCAGCTGTCACCTATTTACACTAATTGTCTCCCTTTTTATTCCCTTCCATACTGCCTCACTTTGCGGTTTATACTTCTTCCTGGATTGTGTTCACTGCTGGAGGCTGCTTCTGATGATTCCTCAGATAAGTCTGTTTCATTTATTTGTGTTTCCTTGCTGGCTTGATTCTAGGTGACCTTGACTCCGTCCGTATTATGTGCAGGGAGTCGGTGGTCGTGTCCCCTCACTATTATAGGGTTTTCAGGTGTCACATAGTATGAGATACGTGGACATGCAATTGTCTACCATAAAGACATTTGCATGGGTATAGCAGTCAGGGAGAGCTCTAGGGGTTTTATAGGGCTCACCCATATGCTCCTTAGTTTGGGATCAAGCCAGTCGGATGTTTATTTATAAGTTCCAGCTTTCTGCAACACCATCTGTGACAGTTATTATTTGTAACTTGTTATCAAAGGACTGTCATCACTCCCCCATTGTTATCTCCCATTGTACTCTGAAAGAGCTCAGGACAATGACATTTTGGCCAGGCTCCTGGTAGGGCTGTCTGGAGCTATTTTTGCAGGTGGACACCTGTGGTGTGGTGAAAACAGAATGTCTGAGGAGGGGAATGGGGATGTAATGGGAATAACGTTTCATCTGAACAATTTCTGCAAATAAGTTTGTTCAGTTGCTCAATAAAGGAGACTTTATTTCACCTATGAAAGTACGTAGGAAAGGTCCAGCTCACTCAATCAACCTGGATCACCCTCGTGCACGGAACAGGCAGGTGAGCCTATGTAGCATAAGTCGTAAAAACAAAGTTCCAGCACTCACGTTTTCTTTGGTAGCTAAAATCCTTGTCTTTATTTAGGCAGTAGAAACAATGTACATGACATGCACCCACTAATTAATGTTGCTACACTAGTGGGTGCATGTAATGTACATTGTTTCTACTGCCTGAATAAAGACGAGGATTTTAGCTACCAAATAAAACGTGAGTGCTGGAACTTTGTTTTTACGATTTATTCCACCTACACTGAGTCTCGACCAGTGACTGGGGAAACTGGGAGCTACAGATCAGCGGTTTGCAACAATATCTCCTGAGTAAGGAAGAATACAGAGGCAGACGTACTCTTCCTGAGTACTGGGGGTCCGTCACACGGTTATCCACCGCTTAGGGACGGCATCTAAAATGCTGGTCTTAATAAATGGGCCCCTATGTGAATATACCTAATTTAGTAGAACCAGGTACAATTCTACAATAAGGTCTTGTAATGAGGCAGTCTTGTCTTCCATACATATGATATAAACCATTCACTTGGGTGAACTAAAACCTTGAGAAGGGGTGGTTCAGCTATTTTCAACAAATACAGAGATGGATTGGAAACTTAATGTGCCCTGATATTGTAGATGAGTTCCAAATAACAGCAGGCAGGACCAAAACAAGTAGGAAAGGTCAAGAAATGTATTCAGAGTTAAAATCCTCATAAAATTTGTGTCCCACTGTTTCCAGTGGATATCCACATTGCCATTCGTACTTCATGCTGTTTATGTGTAGAAACCGTAGCAAGTTAAGCCACATGTAAATTAGGCCCATTGAATGAGGCTAACCAGATGAAGACCCACAGCAGTTGTTCGGGAAAATTAGCATAAGAAATGTAAAGGTTTTCTGGCTTGGACTCAGCTGCGGAAAAATCTACTGTGTCAACATACCCTTATATATGCACATTTACTATTATGTACCAGAGATTATAATTGAGGAATCTCCCCTGAATATTGGGTGCCAGGTTGAGCACCAACAAGTCATTCTTCCTTGGTCCATGGTAATTTAAAAACATTGAAATAAATTGCTACTTTGCTGCTACTGTAATACATTGTGAATTGTCACCAGCAAAGTCCAGTATAAAGATATCCTATGGCTACTTTCAGCATTTCATCAGTATTTTCCAACAGTGTTTGTATACCAAAACTAGGAGTGGAACCTAGAAAAACTTTAATGGTAAGATATGTCCCTCTTCTGTGTTCTTGAGCCGATCCTGGTTTTGGCTTACAAATACTGATAAAAAATACTGACCATGTGAAAGTGGCCTAAAGGGGCTTTTCCCATCACAGAAAGAGATAGATTATCACTACGCTATACTATGACTTTTTGATCAGTAGGAATCCAAATGCTAGTACCAGCACTGTTTTAAAACAAAATCTAAAACTTATTCTAGACAGGAAAATTGTCAAGAAATAGTGGTGTTTCAAAAATTTGTAGAATCAGATCTGCGACATGTTAAAATCTAAAAATTTGAGTATAATAACCTAACGAAACAAGAAATAGTGGCTGTTAAAGAACTACAGAAGGATTATGATATTACTATCCTCCCTGCAGATAATGGGAAGGAGGGGGGGGGGGTGATAGTTATTTTAGAGTCTATGATAGTGAATGCAAAAGACAACTAACTGTTGAAACTACATATAAACTATTATATGCAATTATGCCAACAACTTAGCAAATTATGTAATGTGGGATTAGGACAAAACATTTTCAAGAAACAGGAATATACTGATATTTTAGGAATACAACAGCGACTGCCTGTATTTTATTGTCTACCGACGTTACATAAAGATCAATGACACAACTCAGGTGATCGAAATTTTTGAGAACCTAAAATACCAGCTTCATTGAATACTATGTACTTTTGCGGTCAGCTCTTTATATACAGTGATAGACAATGACCAAAGCACACACATCATCCTAACACATTATTTAAATTATGAATCTGAATATTATTTAGAAACACAAGGTACCACCATGGGCACCAGGAACACCCCCAGCTATGCAAACTTGATGCTCTGAAGTCCCTATATTGACAATATATTTTTATATGACAAAAATCAGATGATGAACTGCACGTCTTCCTTGAGAGAATCAATATGAGTACGGTTAATTTACTCCAGTTGCCATCTACCCAGATGGTTACCAAACAAGCCAACTATCCAATTCTGTCACCTAAAATGGCATATCACATCACACAAGCACATCAATTTGAAGAGGAAGCCAAGGCTATATCAAATTTTAAATTAAAGAATAACCTGAGAATATAATGGCCAGGACATTGGAGAAAGCTAGGGCACAGGACAACTTTTTTCTAAGTAGAATGATATAAAAAACTGAAATTGAAAATATACAAAATATCCTACCATTTAACACACAGAATAAAAAAGGTAGAAATAACTATGTCCAAGCATCGGCATCTGCTTTGCCAAGATAAAAGAATAGACAAGGCCCCCTCCCTGTCTGACTATCCATCTATTATTTAAACAAAAATACCTAATTTAGGTATAAAAATTGTCCCATGTATTAGAGGCCTGATTAGTAATAAAACCAGACATCCTGGATGTCAATTAAAGGCTTCTATAGGTGTGGCATGTGAAGTAATTGTAAAATTACCTCTTCCCTAGGAAAATTGTAACAGTGTATTCCACTCAGAATAACTTTGAATGGTAAACTGAGGAAATATTTACATGCAATTCCACTGATGTAATCTACCTAGTCCAGTTCCCATGTGGAAAGCAATATATTGGATGGACAATGCAGACACTGAAAAAGAGAATATCAGAACACATTACAACATTAAAAACATATATGAGAAACATACTCTGTCTAATCACTTCAAACAATACCACAATCGTGACTCGAGTGGGCTCACCTTTGTGGCTTTGCAGAAGATAAAGAGGAATTGTAGATGGGGATGGAACCATCCTGCATAAATGTCATGGGTGGATTCTAGGAAAATATTTGAATTTGAGTTACTGTTTTGACTGTCACTGTCATCTGCTTTGTACGTATATTTTTAGAATACTGCACAGTGATTATCAAATAACTACAGATGACTACTAATAATCTATATACAGGGATTATCAATGACATATACAAAATATTAATTAATCTTTTATATTACACTTAGATTGAATATGAAACACCATATATTTACTATTATTATTTTATGATTATTATTATTATTCTTTATACTTTCTTTATATTTAGTTTTTATATAAGTCCATTACCGATTTTGTATATGCCTATGTAATTACACATGACACCATTATATATATAAAAAACGGTGTGCTTGCAGCGTTTTAGTGTCCGTCAGACAAAACTGAGCCAAACAGATCCGTTCTGACACACTATGTAAGTCAATAGGGACAGATCTATGACACAATCTGGCACAATAGAAAACGGATCCGTCCTCCATTGACTTTCAATGGTGTTCAAGGCGGATCCGTCTTGGCTATGTTAAAGATAATACAAACAGATCCGGTCTGAACGGATGCAGATGGTTGTATTATCTGAACGCATCTGTCTGTGCAGATCCATAAGGGATCTGCACCAAACGCAAGTGAGCAAGTAGCCTAACATGCATTCCCTAGACCGGAAAAAATGAAATTCTATAGACTGACTGAGCAGAGAGACCCAAGGGGGACTTGTAAACTACCTGCCTACCATATGCAGCCTTAGAAACTGTATATGCCAATTGTAAAGGATGAGCTTAATGTGCCTGGTTATCCAGCAGGTGGCAGTGTACCTGTCAGTAGAGATGAGCGGAATTTTATCCGAATTTCAGGAAAAATTTGATTTGCAACAAATGCTAATTTCCTTGCGCTTCATGGTAACGAATCACAATTTTTTATAAAATGGCAGCTACACGTGTGAGTACTGAGGACATGGGGCAAGGAACGCTGGGAAGGCGGGATCACCTAGATTGACTTGCATTTATGCAGCCAATCAGCAGCCAGCCCTGTAATGTCATAGCCCTATAAATACGGCAGCCATTTTAGTTTCTGCCATTTTCCAGCATTCTGAGTGCAGGGACAAATGTGAGAAGTCGCTAGGGACAGCAATAGGAAAAACTCAATGCGAAAAAAGAAACTGAAAAAACGATTTATAAGTGCAGGGAAAGGATAGGGAGGAATCATTTCACAGCATCTTAGTGCAGGGAGAGACGTCATAAGGCGCTAGGGACAGTGCTAGAAAAGCGATTGACAAATGCAGGGAAAGATTATTTTGGGATCCAAATAGCCATTATACAGCTCTGTCATTCCAGCAATTTGTTCTTGGGGTGCTAGTGCTACGTTAAAATGCCTTTAGTTGCTTATATCTGTGGAAAAATAAAAATATATTAACTTCTGAAGTTATATGTGGTGAAAGCGTCTAGTGGCGTATTTCAGTACAAAAAGAAAAATATATACGCAGTTTACTGTTGCATTTATTTTTGGTAAAAGTGTTTAGTGGCGTATTTCAGTACAGAAAGAAAATTATATACGCACCTCACTGGTGCAGTTATTTGTGGCAAAAGTGTTTAGTGGCCTATTTCAGTACAGAAAGAAAAAAAATATACACACTTCACTGGTGCAGTTATTTCTGGTAAAAGCGTTTACTAGCCTAATTCAGTACAAAAAGAAAAATATATTCTCAGTTCACTACTGCAGTTATATGTGTTGAAAGCGTTTAGTGGCCTATTTCAGTACAGAAAGAAAAATATATTCGCAATTCACTGGTGCAGTTATTTCTAGCAGTTCATTTCTGCAGTTATGCGTTCAAAATGGTTTAGTGGCCTATTTCAGTACATAAAAAAATATATATATGCACTTCATCGGTGCAGTTATTTCTGGTAAAAGAGTTTACTGGCCTATTTCAGTACAAAAAGAAAAATATATTCTAGTTCATTTCTGAAGTTATGTGTGTTGAAAGCGTTTAGTGGCCTTTAGTGGCCTATTTCAGTACAAAAATAAAAATATATACGCACTTCACTGGTGCAGTTATTTCTGGTGGCCCTTACTTCTCTATGTACACTAATGGCCAGGCCATGCACAGAGGAGTGGCAGAGGCATAAATGTTTCTGGCGCAGGCAGAGGTAGCAGCAGAGTAAGGGGGCGTGGCAGCAGGAGTCGCAGCAAGAGGCCTGAGCTCCCGGTGTCATCTAGCGGTCATGTCTTGACCAGCAACCCAGCGGTTCTTGATTGGTTAACTGGGTCATCCACTTCATCCCAAGTGACATCAGACACCACCATCAGACACCACCAGCCAACAGTCGGTGGGTTCGTCAGACACAACCCTTAGTTGGTATGGCCCGGGAGCCCTCACCTGTCTCAATCTGCCTCTGTCCTTTGCTATTTCCTCAGTCACAGAAGTATTGTATGCTATGGGTTCAGCTCCACTATACAGCGAGGACGAGCTACTAGAGGACAGTCAGCAGCTACTGCCCAGTCTCCTGGAGGAGACACCCGCTGCTTCCTCCGCTAGGCAGGAAAGTAGTGATGAGGAGAGTGGCGTGGGTGGTAGTGTTGCGAGCAGTCAGGTTTCTGACCCAGAGACCGTTGAGGAGGACATCAGTGATGTGCAGACAGTACTCAATGATGATAAAGCCGATCGCACTTGGGAGCTGGGTGCAGAAAGGGGCTTCATCATCATCAGGAGAAGGGGGTGGCAGCTTGCCCCTGAGACAGCTTTGGAGCCAGCAAGTCGATAGAGTGGCCAGGAGTCAGCAGGGTAGCAGCAGTCGGAGGTCAGGTGCCCGGGGTAAACCACCTGCTTTGCAGCATCCTACCTGCCCAGGAAGTAGTGGTGCAGGGGTTCACAGAGGCAGCTGCGGTAGCAGTCAGTCAGTGTGGACTGTTGGGGGGAAAATCCGCCAGAGGAGGTGAATGTGGCCATATGTAGAGTATGTGTGCAGAAGGTGAAGTGCTGCCAGGGTGCCTGGGAGACCCGTGGCTCCGATGTGGTGGTCCAGCCTGCCGCAGCAACTGCTGCATAACCCAGTGGCATGCACCCGGTTTCAGCCAATCAAGGCTCTACCATCTCAGCCGAAGGGAGCTGTCTGTCATTCCCATCTTCTGCTGGTCCAGATGCTCCTGCTCCTCCTCCTCCGTCATTCCATCAGCAATCGATCACCGAAGCTATTGCCAAGAGACAGCAGTATGCATGCATGCATCCAATGGTGCAAAAGCTAAACGTGCTCCTTTCCAAGTTGCTGGTGCTGCAGTCCCTCCCTTTCCAAGTGGTGGACTCTGCACCTTTCAGAGAACTGATGGCTTGTGCCGACCATGGTGGAGAGTCCCAAGCCGTCATTTCTTTGCGAAAAAGGCAGTACCAGTCCTGCACAAATATGACGAACAGAAGGTTGGCCAGTCCTTGAGCCTGTCAGTGTCTGCCAAAGTGCAGGGCAACACCGACATGTGGTGCTGTAACTACGGTCAGAGACAGTACACATCCTTTACAGCCCACTGGGTGAATGTGGTTCCTGCACAGCCACACCAGCAACTTGGCCAGGTCATGCCGCTTCCGCCTCCACGTTGTCACGCTGTTGTTCCTGCAACAATGTCTGACTCTGCCTCCTCATCCTCCACCATGTCCTCAGCCTCCACAAGTCATAGTGCTCCTCCAAAATACCACATGTGCAGGGCACGGCGGTATCACGCTGTTCTGTACCTCGTTTCCCTGGCCGAACTGAGTTACACAGGGGAGGAACTGCTCTGTGTCCTTCGTCAAGAAATCAAACCCTGGCTTTCTACCCGACAACTCAAAATCGGAACCATGGTGACCAAGAACAGGAAGAACATTGTGTTGGTGCTGCGTCAAGGAGGGATGAGCCATGCGCCCTGAATGGTGCATGTGTTTAATCTGGTTGTCAAGTGGTCCCTGAAGTCTTCCACCCATCTGCAAGACATCCTAAAAATGGGCAGGAAACTTTGCATGCACTTCAGCCACTTGTACACTGCAAAGCACACCCTACTTGAGCTGCAGCGGCAGAACGGCATCCCCCAACATAGGCTAATATGTGACATTTCCACCCATTGGAATTCCACACTCAATATGTTGGACCGACTATATGAACAGAGATAGGCCATCAATGATTTTATGATGATGCAAGCGAATAGAAGTTCTCCCCTGTGGAACTTTGATGTTAGCCAGTGGCTGCTCATGCGTGACACCTGCGGTTTGCTCTGGCCTTTTGAGGACGCCATGTTATTTGTCAGTTGCCAGGACTACGGGATGAACAACGTCATTCCACTGATTCATGTCCTGGAACAGATGGTTGTAACAGTGGCTGGTAAGGGGACTGGAGACTAAGCACCTAGGGGCTGAACTGTAAGAGGAGAAGGAGGGGAGGATGACATTGGAGCACAGGCAATGTGTAGCGAAATGGGTGGTTTTTCTACTCAGCTGACTGGATATGAGGAGCAGGAGCAGCCAGAGGAGCTACAAGGCGATGAGGAAGACGAGACAGATGACAGAGACACACTGTGGCAGTCTGCAGTGGAGATGGAGGCAGGGAGTCCCACCGAGTCACTTGCACAAATGGCCTGATGCAGGCTCACTTGCTTGCGCAGTGACACCTGAATTGTCACCATTTGGCAGAGGGATTACTTCTATCTCTCCACCTTGTTGGACCCTCACTACTGGTCCAGAATAGGGGCCTTTTTTACACCCACTGAGAGGGAGGACAAAACTACTACAGAGACATCCTATGTAGTCAATTGGCCGTTGCCTATCTGCACCATCGTCCATCCTCTCGCAGGTCTGACCGGGGGGAGCCCTCTACTCTCACGTGCTACTGCCATGGCTGTGGGGTGGCAGGAGCAGTACCAGCTCCATCAGCAGCAGCCTGAGTCTACAGTCGCTGATGAGTAGCTTTCTTCACCCTCATAGTGAAGAAACTACTCACCAGCAGCAGCAGGTAGACCTGGAGCAGGACCTGAAGCAGCAGGTGGTGGCATACTTGGACAGCACCCTGCCAACCCACATTTAAGATCCGCTGGACTATTGGGCAGCCAAACTGGATTTGTGGCCACAACTAGCAGAGTTTGCCCTGGGAAAGCTGTCCTACCCAGCCAGTAGTGTGGCATCAGAGCGGGTGTTTAGTGCGGCAGGGGCCATAGTTACCCCAAGGAGAACTAACCTGTCCACCCAAAATGTGGAGAGACTGACCTTTGTCAAGATGAATCAGGCAGACATCAGCCAGGATTTCCAACCACCAATTCCTAATGCATCAGACTAGATCATCCATGGTGTCTCACCAACACTTTGACAAAAGAGAACAGTTTTATTCTGGCTACCTGCCTCAGCTACTACTCTGATGCTGCCACCCACCTGATGCCACACATCTGATGCCAAGTGCTCCTTCTCTTACCCACCTTTGATGGCCAATGGGATAGAGAAGGCGCTCATAGGGTAAGTAAATTCAAACAAACAAATTTCTAATGAAAGAAATGGTTTGCTCACCTACTGCGGTTGCATCAATTGGATGCAACTGCAATGGAGATCAAGTATAGATAAGGGATGGTTGGTGCAGCCAAGATCCGTCCTAACACCTTGGGCAGGGGCCACCCTGCCACTAGGGTAATGGAAATGAAGAGAAGTACGCTACACCTTAAGTGTGTAGCGTACTTCTTACCCACCTTTGTCAGCAGGTACTGGCATAGCCACCCACCGCCCCACTCTGTCACCAGGTCACTTTGTGGCCTCCTGATGCAGCTGCTGCTGCCATATCCACACTTTATCACCTTGCCACTGTGTGGTATCCTGCTGCTACTACTGCCATATCCACACTATGTCACCTTGCCACTCTGTGGTATCCTGCTGCTGCTGCTGCCATCTCCACACTATGTCACCTTGCCACTCTGTGGTATCCTGCTGCTGCTGCCATCTCCATACTATGTCACCTTGCCACTCTTTGGTATCCTCCTGCTGCTGCCGTCTCCACACTATGTCACTTTGCCACTTTGTGGTATTCTGATGCTGCTGCTGCCGCCACCTCCAAACTCTGTCATTGGGCCACTCTGTGATCTCCTCATACTGCTGCCAACTCCAGACTCTGTCATTGTGACACTCTGTGGCCTCCTCCTGATGCTGCCGCTGCCACCTCCACGCCCTGTCATTGTGCCACTCGGTGGCCTCCTCATACTGCTGCAAACTCCAGACTCTGTCATTGGGCCACTCTGTGGTCTCCTTATGCTGTTTCCACCTCAACACTATGTCATAGGTTCACTCTGTGGACTTTGCATGCTGTTCCCACCCTCCCCACTTCATGACTGGTCCTCTATTTTAGCTTTCGGCCTGGCTGACATCATCATTTATTTGACCTTTCTTCTGATCTGTCTGTAAGGTCTGTATGGTTCCATCAGATTTGGCTTATAATTTGGTAGCCAAAAGCAGGAGTGTGTACAAAACACAAAAGAAAAGCAAATATTCCATTCACGTGTCATCTCTGATTTTTTGAGGCATTAGAAATACTGATGGATTATTGGGCAAATGCTGACCGAGTGAAGGTGTATGCTCCACAGACAGGATCTGTTTTTTGTGGGTTATTGTTTTAACGGATCAGAGAAAGGGCAAATTAGTCAGTGATGTCAACACAAACTTACTGCTGACACCCTCTCCACTCTGTCAGGGGGGCTCTACTTGTATAAGCGTTTAATAGAACAGGTTCTGTAGACAACTATGTTGAATCAGCTGACGACGGTGTAAAAGGAGTACGCTTCTTCTTGGCACTAACATCGACCTGTAAGGCTGAGTTCAGTTTTGGTCAGTTTTGGCCCTGTAACTGCTCAAATAAGTGAAGTGTGCAGTGATTCTAAATGAGACACCTGTCAACTGCATGTCATTCGGACACACAGTATTATTTCACTACCAAAGCAGACTCCCTATGCGTGTTACTGCAAGGCACAGTGTTCTACACAACTATAAAGCCTCTCTGCAGCCAGAAAATAGCAGTTTTTTTATTTAATTTGCCACGAATAAATTCGGATTGAACCGAACCAGTGAATCGAATTTTAAAAAAATGTGCTCATCTCTACCTGTCAGAGAAATTTAGTCAGAATGGAACTTACCATTCCATTCTCCCCCTTTTGGGTAGAGTTCGAGCGAGAGAGTGAAACTGCATGGTGCGGTAAGAAAGTGTTTTCCCCTCACTGCTGCAGGAGCTTTAACAAGTAGCTCAGAGAGCAGCCCACTGCTGATGTAAAAGGACTCAGTACTCAGAACTGTACCAAAGACAGCCTATTCAGCAAAACAGGTCACA
Organism: Bufo gargarizans; assembly: GCF_014858855.1. NCBI lineage: Eukaryota > Metazoa > Chordata > Amphibia > Anura > Bufonidae > Bufo > Bufo gargarizans. Next base: position 438,565,709 of record NC_058081.1, on the reverse strand, counting down.
GTATACCTCACTCTCATAAGAAACAGTAACTGAAGCTTATAGATACCAGACTAAAGTTAGAAATTAGAACAGCAACAGAGAGATAAGGTTCATATTTACCTGCCAGTTTACCCTTAGCCTGCTGGAGCCAAGAGAAAGATCAAGTAATGTTTGGATGACACAAGTTTATTGAAAGTTTATTCATGTAAAAACTGTTGAACTTCACCAAGTCTGGACTCTACTTACTCCATCAACTACTTTTGTTGCTACAGAGCCTAACACCAGGGAGTGACAGTATCCAGGTAGGAGCACTGTGATACAAACTACACATTATAAAGAGAGGGGAGGGCCTGCCCTGGCTGCACTGCCTGCTTCACATTATACAATAGACAACAGCAGGCTACAGCCAGGACGCTTCTCCTCTCTCCCCCCTCCCCAGATCCTGCTCAAGATCTATGGTTCCCCCCACCATCCGATACCCGCCCGTGACCTGCTGCCCCCCAAAGCTGTCCTCACTCAGCTCTGAATCTTCCTTCTGCAAATGGCAAGGGGAGCAGCCGAAGTATCTCCTCTCCAACATAGCGCCATGTACCTCTTACATCCAGTGATGTCACATTTGATGTAGATGTTCTCTTTCCTCATCTTTCCATTCAGACCAGACCGCCATGATTATTTTTCGGCCATCTCCCGTCTCTGCAGAGATTTACAAACAGACATTTGTTTCCATCATCTTCACATCTTCTGAACACCCCATCCTGCCACCCCCAATACTGTGCCCACCGTGCTCCCCAATACTATACTGCAGAAACAGTCCCCTGATAATACTAGTACCACACAGATACCGCCACCTTCAACAATTATTGACACACAGTGCTCTAAAAAAAAATAACTGTGCCCAGTAAATAGTGTCCTGGACACTAATAGCATAAACATAATGTCCTCAAAAATAATTGTGCTAAGCTGATACTGTGCCAGGGTAACCACCAAAGTAACAGTGCTCCCTAAAATCCCACCAATAGAAATAAGTATCTGCCAGAGCACACTTAGTAGCAATAATGCCCCCATAGTGCACATATTAGTAATCATTTTCCCTATAGCACCCCAGTAGTAGTAGAGCTCACCATAATGCCCTCTAGTAGTAATAATACTCCTTATAATCTGACAGTACAAGAAATACCCCCTCTTAGTGCCCGCAGTTGAGCTAATGTCCCCATAATGTATGCCAGTATAAAATACCCCATCTTAGGGCCCCAAGCACATGCCTCCATTGTGGTCCTCTCCCCTTTCCCCATAGTGCCCCCCCATAATATGCCAGTAAAAAATGCCCCTTCTCAGTGCCCCTAAAGTGCTCCTCTTCCCCATAATGTGCAAGTAAAAAAAATGCCCATTCTATTGCCCCCCATAATGTGCCAGTAAAAAATCCCCCTTCTTAGTGCCACTAGATGCCCCATAATATGCCAGTAAAAAATGCCAATTTTTAGTGCCAACAGATGCCTCCATAGTGCCCCTATAATATGGCAGTAAAAAATCCCCCTTCTTAGTGCCACCAGATGCTGCCATAGTTCTCTCTACCCCATAGTTCCCCCCATAATGTGCCAATAAAAAATGCCCCCTATAGTGCCACCAAATGCCCCATAGTGCTGCTCACCCCTATAGTGCCTCTCATGGACAGTAAAAAATGCCCCCTTAGTGTCAGATGCCATAGTGCCTCCTATAATGTTCCAGTAAAAAAAATGCTCCTTTAGAGCCACCAGATGCCCCCATAGTGCTTTACTGCCCCATAGTCCGCCTCATAATGTGCCAGTAAAAAATGCCACTATAGTGCCACCAGATGCCCCATAGTGCTGCTCTCCCCTATAGTGCCTTTCATGTGCCAGTAAAAAATGCCCCCTTAGTGTCAGATGCCATAGTGCCTCTTATAATGTGCAGTAAAAAAATGCCCCTATACTGCCACCAGATGCCCCATAGTGCCGCTCCTCCCTATAGTGCCTCCCATAATGTGCCAGTAAAAAATGCCCCCTTAGTGCCATCAGATGCCATTGTACTCCCCATAATATGCCAATAAAAAAGGCCCCTTTAGAGCCCCCAGATGCCCCCATAGTGCTTCACTTCCCCATAGTGCCCCCAAATAATGCCCCCATAGTGCCACCAGATGCCCCATAATGCCCCCCAAAATGGGGCAGTAAGAAATGCCCCCCGATGCCCCCATAGTGCCCCCCAAAATGGCCATAAATAAATGCCCCCATAGTACCCCCATGTAGGCCAGTGAGAAATGCCCCCAGATGCCCCCCCAAAATGGGCCAGTAATCAGTAAGAAATGCTCTAGTGTCATCAGATGCCCCTCAAAAAATGCCCCTTCTTAGTGCCACCTATAATGTGCAATCTATAAAAAACAAAAACACTATACTTACCTTCATGAGTCTGGCAACGATGCAGGCCTCTTCCGGCCTATGTCCCCCGCTGTGTGCTGCCTGGCTCAGGCGGCGCAATTAAAATATTTTAATTGCTAATTGCGACGCCTGAGCCGGCCTCTGATAGGCTGCAGGCAGTAGTGCCTTCAGCCTATCAGAAGAACGAAGAATGGAGATGCCTCTCCCTCCCCTGCTCCACCGCAGTAGTCATCTGCGAATATGGAGATTAACACTTCTACAATGGAAGCACTCATCTCCTATTGTCCACTATAATTAGATCCAGGGCCGCGCCACTTGAGGCGATCAGCGGTGCAGCCCTGAGTGAGTAAAAAAATAATATATATATATATATGAATGGTTCTGGGGGATCAGACCTGTTGGACCCCCCGTCGGTGCGCCCCTGCTCTCCACTTCCAAGCTCAACACACAGGAAATGGCTTCTCAACCAATCACTCGGAGAGGTGGGCTAAACCTCTTTAATGTGTTTTAACCCCTTATCGTCCCATATATATATATACTGTATATATATATATAAATTGGCGGTCGGGACTTTAAGTATGGCGCAATAGGCTCTGTAGCCGCTGGATGCCTGCTGTTTTAAACAGTAGGCACCTGTGGCTAATGTTCACAACTAGCAGTAATGCCAATTGAGCACATTTAAAAGGGTTTTCCAAGACTATTAAATGCCCCCATATGCCCGAGCCCCTCAAATGCCTTTGGCAGAGCTCCATAGGAACACAGTAATATTCTCATATGCTAATGCTAATGCTTTGGAGTCTATGAAAGAAGCAATATAATTTAAAAAAGTGTAAAAAAAAAAAAAGGTTTTAGTAATATAAAAAAAAAAAAAAAAGAATTCAAATCACAGCTCTCTCCCCAGAATTAAAAGTACATACAAATTTAAAAATAGACATCATGGGTATTTATCCCATATGGCAAACGACGACATGGAAAAAAAAGTCAAAATGGCCGATTCGCCATTTTTAAATCGCTTCACCTCCCACAATTTTTTTTTATAAAGAGTTATCTAAAAGTCATACACACCCAAAATGGTGTAGATCACCCTTCAAAAGAATTAGCCCTCACACAGCTCTGTACACATAAAAAAATTATGGGGTTAAGAATATGGTGATGCAAAGAAAAAAATTGTTTTTTTCACAGTCTTGATGTTTTTTTTCAGCATTGAAAACACACATATTCTGTATCATTGTAATGGTACTGACCCAGAGAATCAAAGTAACAGGTCAGTTTAACCGGAAAGGAAACCTTGTAAAAACAAAACCCATAAAACTGTGGCAGAATTGTGTTTTTTTTTTATAATTCCACCCCATGTAGAAGTTTTTTCCGCTTCCCACTGCATTTTATGCAACTGTAAATGGTATCATTAGAAAGTACAACTTGTCCAGCAAAAAAAAAAAGCCATCTCACAGCTATGTAAATGTAAAAATAAAAAGTTATAGCTTTGTGCAGGCTGGGAGTAAAAAATAAAAATGAAAAATTGGAAAATTTCTTTACAATAAGTAAAAGGAAACCTAAAATTAGGATACCAACTAATGTATTGCTAGTACGGTGAGTTACAGCAAATTTTTGTACAGCTACCAGTGCATCAGTTACCAAAACCCAACCCTTTGGTTTCCAGCTACTGACTGTACCTTAGAAGTGGATGGAGGAGAAAAAAAATCAGTATGTTAGAATACGGAAGCTGAATAGAAAACATAATCTACTGACACAAACTGAATTACAAAAAAAAAAGAATGAAATGGAAAGTGGCAAAAGAAAAAAGAATGAAAAAAACTGGTCATGAGTAAAATGCCATTAAACGTCTGGAGAACCTAGCAACCAATGTATCACGACTGAGATCTTGTTCACTTCATACAGCTCTTGTAATTCAGTATTTTCTCTGGCTGGCTCTCATTCTTGGTTCCTGCTGCCAAACGTAGAACTTCTGGCTCTGCTCTCTCTTTGAGTTTTACGACTTGCCGCAACTAATAAGACTTAAAGCAGCAACTGTGTCTTTTTTGGCATGGAGCTTGCTCATTGCCAGAGAGGCCTGCAGTTTGCTTCACAGCAATAACTAAGGAAAACAAAATAAAATCTATGAACTCATAAATGCAAAGTTCATTGCAGTTACTGATATTTACATGGTCTGTACGCATCTGATAAGCAGCAGGGCCGTGCTGACAAAAATGGTATTTATGTTTCAGCTGTTTGGCATCTCAAATTCCTAAGGCCTTCACAGATGTAAAGATTTGTGTTTGCACAATATCAGCACTGTATTGTATGCTCGAGGAAATCAATCATAAAAACTCGTAATCCTATTTATATTTCAACATACTGTGGTATTAAGAAGTGAAATTTTCTGGTCAAATTTGGCACAGTTCTGTAAAAGCAAAAGTTTTACTCCTGTTATTATTTAACAATATTGGAATCGTGATTGGTCTTGGACAATAATAAATGGAGATTTTCTCGTCTCCACCTACCACTCTAGAGCATGCTGTGGTTATTCACTGAAATTTGAGTTCCAATTTTACTTGCCAGTCTGGTGAACAGACTAACTGAAATAGAAATGATATTTTTCTGGAAGAAAATCAGAGTAGGAAGATCAGGGAACAAATTATCAGTGAGTTTGTAGAAACAGGAAAAAAAATCTAAGGATTCTCAGTTCTAAGGAGTTAGGCTGCTTTCACACATGCTTCAAACCAATCCACCCACCTACCGGACTTCTCTGGATCCTGCATAACCATATAGTGCTGCATGGAATGGTGCCGTGTGCCCACCAGACCACATTGATTATAATGAGAAGTGGTGGGGATCCAGCTGCACCCAAACATATCAGCCAGGATTAAAATTGACAAAAATGACTGCATGAAATTATTTGTGTCCAACCAAATCCCATTAAACATGCCAGGGAGCAGCCCGATCCCCACCGCATCCCATTATAATCAATGTGGTCTGGTGGGCACATGCCACTATCTGGTTGCACCAGATCCAGAGAACTCCGGCAGATTGGTCTCAGCTGGAATAGGCTGCTGGACTTTTTGGATGCATGTGTAAAACTAGCCTTAAAATTTAGTCTTAAAAATAAAAACAGCAGCAAATTATATATAAAAACACTACTCAACTATTCTATCCCTGCCAATCCAGCATAAAGGTTCTTGCGGTCCTGCAGTGTTGGTTTACAAGTGCTAAGCATGTAACCACCCCAGCCAATCTGTAGTCACACCATATTATTGAAATCATGACTTCCATCACTGAGCAGTGATGCCAGTGCGTTGGCACGTGTACCACTAATGCCACTTACTTGCTGCAGTGATAACAAGCCCACCACTTATGGACCAGCAGGGCATAGAAGAGTAGTGTTTTTTTTTTACAGTTGCAGCTTTTCTTTTCAGAAGTCAGATAAGCCCTTTAGTTCCTCAAGAAAATTGTATTATGAATGCATTATCCTCAGTAGCTTGGTGGTACCCAATGACAATTATTATTAATTCTTTTTACCAAAGATCTCTTTACACCTGCCGATGCCTTGGCAATGATCGACAATGAACCAATCATTCTCCTTTATTGCCCAACTGTTGAGCAGAGATGAAAGTTGCATTTACAGGCAGCAATCATCCTCTCGGCATGGCGATGAGTGATCACTACTTTGATTCCCTCATCCTCATGCAAATAGATTGTTTTCCAGTAGAAAATCCCTGTTAATGAGTTTATGTGCCACATAAAACCCGTAATCACCAACACATGAGTGTTTTTCACATTTCTCTGGTAGTCAGTGGCACAATTAGATGGAGCAGTTATCGGGATGAGCATTTGTACCTTGGCTGGTGTAAAAGGGCCTTAAGGAATCCTTAAGGAATGTTTACTATATGCAACTAATGATATACTGTAGATTACCATTGATTATTGGGATAATCAGTAAAATGGGGATGGGATGCTGCTTTAAGTCACTTTTACATAGACAGGTGATTGGGCCAATTATCGGGAATGAATATGTGTACGAATTCTTGTTGCCGAAAATTGACCCACGTAAATGTGTCATCAAACGTTGCATGTACTGTTAGAAAAGGGCAATTGTCTCTCAAGAGAAATGGAACTGCCTTTTTAATTCCCAAGGTACCATTCACACATACTGTTGGAGCATTTTGACAGTAGAGGTGCCCAACTGGGTGTGCTAGCTAGTAGAATCTTATGTAATTGATCATAACTATTGTATAACATCATTATATAAAAGCATATTGTCACCTTATGTTTTGGCTACTAGATTAATTATGGATTTTCCTAAAATGTTTTTTTTTTTTAATTAAGGCCTCATTCACAGTGAAAAACAGCCATTATAAGGAAATTTTTAGAATCAATCAAATTTTTTTGAGCTATTCGCATGTCTGTTTTTTAATTGGTGTAAAAAAATATGACCAGTTCTATATTTGGTGGTTTTCAGAGCCACAATTACCCCATTAACATCAACAGGCCCATTTCTACCGGCCGTATAGACAGGAGTGCACACATCTAATGACTGCACTAATGTGCGGGGACAACTTTTTGAATATTATGCAGTGTATGGAAAGAAACAAATAGAGTGCCAGTTGAGCATGGTTTACCTGGGTGACAAGTTCCTCTAATAAATGTGAAATCCAGCATATGTCTGTAACGGCACCCCGGACATAAAAAGGGGGTAAAAGCCGTTTAAGAGATATTCCCTTTCCAGATGCAAAGGCAGCTACTAAAGACACAATAGGAAAAACCATATGAAAGGTTTACACTCCTAGCAGTTGAACTGGAGCAGCATACAATAAATCCTCCCCCCCCCCCCCAAAAAAAAAAGAGACCAAGCTCTGTGTTGAGGGTAAATCAGAATCTCTCATTACTGAGGGCTACCCGCCCGTATTTAGGCAGGTCCCCATCTGGTGGACACTCTCCTAGGGGGACCAGATGGAGGACTGTGACACAGGACAGATTACCAGCAATTCAGGATACACAGACACAATACATCCCCACAATGCATCCTGGTTTCCTCCTCTCTGCCCTGGAGACAACCGAGGAGTAATCCAATTATCTCTCAGGACAAAGGGACATCGCCAAAGGGGGGGACAACCATTACAGTAAACATAGACATTTAACATATCCCCAGATAGCTCAGGTCTGAGTGCATATTATTAGGAGCAATTCAATTATCTCTCAGGACAAAGGGAAATCGCCATTGTACACGTGGGGACAAAAGGACAGAAATCACTATTCAAACATACAATGTCACAACCATTACAGTAAACACAGACATTTAACATATCCCCAGATAGCTCAGGTCTAAGTGCATTTTATTAGGTGAATGGCACTCAGACTACACGAATACAATTGCCATGGAGCCAAAGTCTTAAACATAGTCTTTCGTTATCCGAATGGGCTCCATGGCATAGCTATCTGGAATATCACTGTTCCAATAAGGCAAGTACCAAATTACCCAGCTTTCATGTCTTTGCAGGGGAAAATCAAACGTTTCAACATGGGGCCATAGTCTAAAGGGAGCAGGTGGGCAACCAGGCTTCTCCAATGCAATGTGGCGAGATTGGTCTTGTCACAGTGACACATAACAGATTTGCAAAAATAGGTTCTCTCGGGAAGGTGAAAAATGATTGTCAGGAAGGTGTTTAAATAAATTTGTAAGATCATCCAGTTTTCACACTGACCTTTAGGCATAATGATATGTCAAGAGTTGCTGATTTGTACAAGTAACTTTTCAGCAGTCATCTCATTATCATTACAGACAGGATTACAATGACAGATGTCACCACTTTCCAGATAACACAGAATCCACAATTCCCAATAGGTGATGGTCACAGCCTCTCTTCTAACCTCTGCACAGGACACAGAACATGCCTAAAAATATCTCCCATAGAAGCAAGACTTGAAATATTTTAGGCCTAGTGGCCGGTTTAAAAACTGCGTGATTTTAGGATTTTAAAAAAATACATAGAAAAATGTAAAAAAAAATCATCCCAAAAAAATAAAAATAAAATATTTTTGAAATGAAACTTGATTTAAACAATAGGTAATTTTCTGGTAACACAATCCCTTTAATCAGTGGTTCCACAGAGTAACAGTTCTGCTTAGCAGTTACCATTGAAGCTCTGTGTGATGTCTTCATTGCGAGCAAGTGGGGATTAAAATATTAAAACTCTCATACAGAAATTCTTGTGTTCTCCATGGTCACACAAAGTGCATATTTTGCAAGAGCTCCTTCCTGGCCAATTATTACATGGGAAGGCAGCTTGGCATGGGCATTCATGCTGAGAAGCTGCTAAGACATCACTTTAAACTGAAGACATTTTTAAGCTTTGCCTTTTGTTAGCTGATCATTTGGTTGTCACAGATGCACAGTCTATTTACTAGTTGTTTGTCATGAGACATAGTAATTGTGGTGTGGGAGTCCAGTATGGTAATAATGATCTAGCAAAAAAGTAATATTCATAGTTTGAAATCTGTTGCTTTATTCTTATGAATCAAGTCAGCTACAGCTTCTGAAACCTAAGGTAAGTTTAAGGCTGGGACTCTTTAGTAATCCTGTAGCTGGTGTAAACTTAGGCGGTCTAGACCTACACCAAAGTTCTCACAATGGCTCAGGTTGATGGTAAATTTGGTGCATAGCTAGACACTTTTGTCTAACTTTGTGCTATCTGTTTGCTGGTTTAGTTTGCAACATAAATTTAAACCAAAATTGTAGAGCAATTCTAATGCAAAATGTCTTAGGTGCAAAATTTGACTTTTCTGCCCATTCAAAGCCATATAAAATTTTTTGAGTCGTTTGAAAAAAGAAAGCTGAATTTTAATGACTTTCTCATCCCAACTAGGCTATGTATTCTATCTGTTTTGACATTTTCAATATCTGAAATAAACATATCTAATCACAATCAAAAGCTCCATATGAATAGTACAGTAAATTAGTTTTTCTTTACAGAAAAAAAGAATCAGAGAATCATAGAACGGCTGAAAAACATTTGGTGCCTACATTATTCAAGCTGTGAGAAGCTTCCATTTCAGCAGATGGAGCCAACCGCAAGAAGAAATTGCAGACACATTTTGGCAGTTGTTTGAATACTTGTCTGGGGACGGAGATGAAGAATTTCAAAGCCACTCAAAATATTCCTTTTGTTTTGGATGTGGAGGAGTCACAATGATGGGAAGTTTCATGTCTCCAATGTAGAAAATACAGGTGCCTTCTTCTGTAATAGATTCTGGTTAGATGCCAAAAAAGGAACATAACAGAATATTACATTTTAAACAAATGGAATCAGCAGCCTCGTAACCATGGACCTGTTGGAGCTGTAAGAGAAATCACTGCCATGAAAGTGCAGTTTCCAAACTGTTGTGTGTCAGCAATTGCTCTAGCAGAACACCTTATTTTTATGACTCGAGATTTCTTTTTGTTTTCTGTTATAAAGACATATCTCCACTCAACTGAAGTATTAAACATTCCTAATCCAAGCCATTAAACTTGCTAAATTTGTGTCAATTACTTTAAGGGGTTGTTCCATGAATAACAATCTACAGTTTTCACACCAGCACCTGGATCTGAATAGTTTAGTAATTGCATGTAATTAAAAATGTATCATAGCTACTGTTATTCAATGACATCTATATGTATAGTGCCACCTGCTGTTTGTTCTTTTTCTAATTTCTTTGGATGCTCACTGTGACGGAAGCACGTGCTCAGTTCCATCCTTCATCTGCCAGCAGCTGCAGCAGAAAGGACACATCCCTGAGAAAAAACACCTTCCCTAAGCTGACAGCTTGAAATAAATCTAGCAGAACAATTGGAGCAAAGAATGGGGAGATCTTTGGTTCCATGTGAGGTGCAGGGCAGGTTCTAGCTTTGTTAGAAATGTAAAAATGAGAATCTATGATTCTCATTTTTACATTAATCATGGCATAACCCCTTTAAGTTTAAACTGAACTGTTATCTAATGTTGCAACAACAATTGGTTGGCTTACTTTGAACCAAAATATTAATGTAATTTTAGTACATGTTGTCAAGTCTTATAGCATGCCACTCCTTTGCGCCAAGCCACATGACTTGTCAAGTTGGAAAACGGAAACAGGCGAGTGGATTATTCTTTTAAAAACTTGATTCAACATTATGTGCCAAATGCTGGAGTATTTTCCAACAAGGTCTAAGCACAATCACAATTAAATGTGCTCACTTTTATTTTGTTTATGCCACAAATGTGCAGTATTTCTTCAGAGAAGCTTCGCTCACGTAGAATTTCTTATCAGGCTTTACAAAGAGGTAATATCTAAAATGAGTTCTCTATCGAGGGAAAGATGGTTAATAGACATTGTGATGAGACCAATATGTCACGGGTGAAGTTTGCAGATAGCTGGAACTTATGAATAAAGGAGTGACTGGATTGATCCCAAACTAAGGAGCTTATAGGTGAGCCCTATAGAACCCTAAGCGCTCTCCCTGACTGCTATGTACAGTACAGACCAAAAGTTTGGACACACCTTCTCATTCAAAGAGTTTTCTTTATTTTCATGACTATGAAAATTGTAGATTCACACTGAAGGCATCAAAACTATGAATTAACACATGTGGAATTATATACATAACAAAAAAGTGTGAAACAACTGAAAATATGTCATATTCTAGGTTCTTCAAAGTAGCCACCTTTTGCTTTGATTACTGCTTTGCACACTCTTGGCATTCTCTTGATGAGCTTCAAAAGGTAGTCACCTGAAATGGTTTTCACTTCACAGGTGTGCTCTGTCAGGTTTAATAAGTGGGATTTCTTGCCTTATAAATGGGGTTGGGACCATCAGTTGCGTTGTGGAGAAGTCAGGTGGATACACAGCTGATAGTCCTACTGAATAGACTGTTAGAATTTGTATTATGGCAAGAAAAAATCAGCTAAGTAAATAAAAACGAGTGGCCATCATTACTTTAAGAAATGAAGGTCAGTCCGTCTGAAAAATTGGGAAAACTTTGAAAGTGTCCCCAAGTGCAGTCACAAAAACCATAAAGCGCTACAAAGAAACTGGCTCACATGCGGACCACCCCAGGAAAGGAAGACCAAGAGTCACCTCTGCTGTGGAGGATAAGTTCATCCGGGTCACCAGCCTCAGAAATCTCAGGTTAACAGCAGCTCAGATTAGAGACCAGGTCAATGCCACACAGAGTTCTAGCAGCAGACACATCTCTAGAACAACTGTTAAGAGGAGACTGTGTGAATCAGGCCTTCATGGTAGAATATCTGCTAGGAAACCACTGCTAAGGACAGGCAACAAGCAGAAGAGACGTGTTTGGGCTAAAGAACACAAGGAATGGACATTAGACCAGTGGAAATCTGTGCTTTGGTCTGATGAGTCCAAATTTTAGATCTTTGGTTTCAACCACCGTGTCTTTGTGCGATGCAGAAAAGGTGAACAGATGGACTCTACATGCCTGGTTCCCACTGTGAAGCATGGGGGAGGAGGTGTGATGGTGTGGGGGTGCTTTGCTGGTGACACTGTTGGAGATTTATTCAAAATTGAAGGCATACTGAATCAGCATGGCTACCACAACATCTTGCAGAGGCATGCTATTCCATCCGGTTTGCGTTTAGTTGGACCATCATTTATTTTTCAACAGGACAATGACCCCAAACACACCTTCAGGCTGTGTAAGAGCTATTTGACCATGAAGGAGAGTGATGGGGTGCTGCGCCAGATGACCTGGCCTCCACAGTCACCAGACCTGAACCCAATCGAGATGGTTTGGGATGAGCTGGACCGCAGAGTGAAGGCAAAAGGGCCAACCAGTGCTAAGCATCTCTGGGAACTCCTTCAAGACTGTTGGAAGACCATTTCAGGTGACTACCTCTTGAAGCTCATCAAGAGAATGCCAAGAGTGTGCAAAGCAGTAATCAAAGCAAAAGGTGGCTACTTTGAAGAACCTAGAATATTACATATTTTCAGTTGTTTCATACTTTTTTGTTATGTATATAATTCCACATGTGTTAATTCATAGTTTTGATGCCTTCAGTGTGAATCTACAATTTTCATAGTCATGAAAATAAAGAAAACTCTTTGAATGAGAAGGTGTGTCCAAACTTTTGGTCTGTACAATACATGCAAAGGTCTCGATGGTAGATGATTGCATGCCCATGTACCTAAGTCTGTGTGACACCTGAAAACCCTATAATAGTGACGGGACATGACCACCAGCTCCCTTAATACGGACAAAGTCAGGGTCACCTAGAATCAAGCCAGCAAGGAAACAGAATAAAGTAAAGGACTTATCTGAGCAAACAGCAGAAGCAGCCTCCAGCAGTGAACACTTCATCCAGGAGTAGTATAAACCACAAAGTGAGTCAGTATGGGAGGGAATATAAAGGAAGAAGATTAGTCTAAATAAGTGACACCTGGCAGAAGGAAAGGAGATGAGAAGTAAAACCAAAACAAAGAACATCATACAAGAGGTAGAGAAGAACGTCTGCCAGACCTTCTCACAGAACTGGCGGTGACACAATCTCACCACATTGCATTGGAGAAGCCTGGTTGCCCACCTGCTCCCTTTAGACCAATGTTGAAACACTTGATTTTCCCCTGCAAAGACATGAAAGCCGGGTAATTTGGTACTTGCCTTATTGGAACAGTGATACCACAGATTGCTATGCCATGGAGCCCATTCGGATAACGAAAGACTATGTGAAAGAATTTGGCTCCATGGCGATTCTACTGTATTTGTGTAGTCTGAGTGCCATTTACCTAATAATATGTACTCAGACCAGACCTGAGACCTGGGGATATGTTAAATGTCTGTGTTTACTGTAATGGTTGTGACATTGTATATGTGAATAGTGATTTCTGTCCTGTTGTCCCCACGTGTACAATGGCAATTTCCCTTTGTCCTGAGAGATAATTGAATTTCTCCTCGGTTGTCTCCAGGGCAGAGAGGAGGAAACCAGGATGCATTGTGGGGATGTATTGTGTCTGTGTATCCTGAATTGCTGCTTATCTGTCTTGTGTCCACCAGATGGGGACCTGCATAAATACGGGCGGGTAGCCCTCAGTAATGAGAGATTCTGATTTACCCTCAACACAGAGCTTGGTCTTGTTTTTTTGGGGGGGGGGATTTATTGTATGCTGTTCCAGTTTGACTGCTAGGAGTGTAAACCTTTCATATGGTTTTTCCTATTCGGCTGTATGCAGCATTCATATGGTTTCCAGTTCGGGAGATTGGTGTCTTTAGTAGCTGCCTTTGCATCTGGAAAGGGAATATCTCTTAAACGGTTTTTACCCCCTTTTATGCCCGGGGTGCCAGAACAGTCACTTTTTGTGATAACTTTGCAATGCTTTTACTTATCCAAGCCATTCTGAGAATGTTTTCTCATAACACTTCATAATTCACATTAGTGGTAAATTTGATTCAATAAGTGTTACCTTTATTTATAAAAAAAATGAGGAAACATTTGCTATTTTCTAAGTTTGAATTTCTCAGATTTTAAGACAGATAACGATACCTCATAAAATAGTTATTAAATAAAATTCACCATATGTCTACTTTATATTGGGATCAATTTGTAAATATCATTTTATTTTTTTAGGACATTCGAAGGCTTAGAATTTTAGAAGCATTTTTTCAAGAAATTTTCCAAAATTAACTTTAAGGACCAATTTAGGTTTGAAGTCACTTTAAGGGTCTTACATTAGTGTTGAATGAATCAAAGTTAGCGAACTTGAGCTGAACCCGAATTTCAGGAAAAATTTGATTCCGCACAAATCCGAATTTCCTCATGCTTTGTGATAACGAGTCATTTTCTTCCTAAAATGGAGGCTACACGTGTTACAAAGTGAAAGTAAGAATCCCGGGAATGCAAGCTCATCCATAATACCGTGCAGCCAGCCAATCCATAGATAGCCATCCCCTATGTCACAGCCCTATAAAAGTCTTATCCTGAGCAGTCTCCGCCATTTAACTGTGAGCTAAACATAGGGAGAGAAGTGTCAAGCACTAGGGACAATGTTTCAGAAAGCTTTTAATTATAGACTATTGGATATGGAGAGTGTGGGGACAGTGTAGACAGATCGTAGGGAGAGTTTTTAGACATTGTAGTGAGAGCATAGGGAGACTGCACGGACAGTATAGGCCGTGTATGATTGCCTTGTGCATCTTGTTCACTTGCTGCGCCATTCACAAAATCTGTTCTGTTATACATAGACTTATTGTGCATCAGACTCTTTTTCAAGAGGCAGTCTAATATATAGATGGATTTGTCTAGTACATTTTCTGTACCATTAATACCTAATCTGTTATGTTATACATAGACTTACTGGCCGCCAGACATATTGTCAGCAGGCGGTCTAATATAGAGGTGTGCTTATTTAGATAATTTGCTGCACCATTAAGACTTGCTCTACTTTTACACTTGTGCTGTTAATTCCGGTATTGAGATCCAGTTTGGTTTAACAGAAGGGATTAGCTAGGACTGTTGGTGGCCTGTATAATGATGATCACAGCCATATACGAGACCTGCCTGTCATACTGATGCACCGTTAAAGTTTTGCTACCAAAAAGGACTAACTATGCATGTTGCTGCAATGCACAGTGATGTACACTGAGATACACTATCCCTAAAGTTTAACTGTCTTAAGGCTACTTTCACACTACAGTTTAGTGTGGATCCGTCATGGATCGCCAGAAACTCTTCTGTTAAAATAATACAACCGCATGCATCCGTCATGAACGGATCTGGTTGTATTATGTCTTATATAGCCATGACGGATCGGTCATGAACACTATTAAAAGTCAATGGGGGACAGTTCCATTTGTGTCAGAGAAAACAGATCCATCCCCATTGACTTATATTGTGTGTCAGGACGGATCCATCTTGCTCCGCACCACATGCTTGCAGCATTTTTCTGTCCACGATGGGGACGCAACCAAACAGAATGAATGCATTTTAATGCATTTTGTTTCATTCAGTTTTGTCCCCTTTCACAATAAGTGGGGACAAAACTAGAGCGTTTTCTTCCGCTATCGAGATCCTATGACAGATCTCAATAGCGGATTTGAAAACGCTAGTTTGAAAGTAGCCTTAACGTGCTTTGTAACAACAAATTTCTTGGATAAAACTGGCGCATCGCTAGATTAAATAATAATAAAAACACTGATAAATAACCCTATTTTAGAAACTACACCCTTCAAGTTATTTTTTGTTTTAAATTGAAAGTTTTTTAAACCTTTAGGTGTTCCAAAGGAATTAAAGATTAACTAAACAATATTTAATATCAAGTCCCCAATGCCCTAAAAACACAATTTCTAATGTACAGTACTTTATTAATCAATTTTGTATTTTCCTTAGTCTTTTACGTCTCTAAAGCGCACCATTCATTGTGTGATTGAAACTCAGGAGTGTGAAATTTGTGAATGGAGTTGCAGCAGAGCAGGGAGTATGGGCAGGAGAATATATTTCTGCTCCTTCCCGTGCCATCTGGAGGATTACTATTGCCTGGCATAGCACATGGGTACTCTGTACCCATGTGCTATGTCAGGATTAGCTGAGCGGAGTGGGCTCCTGCCTGGGCCTCTTAAGAGCTAACATGTAGTTCTCTTAGTTTAGTGTTCAGAAGCCTGCTCTGCAAAGCTAACCCTGGCATAGTACATGGGTACAGAGTATCTATGTGCTATGTCATTTATTAGTAATCTTCCGAAGGGCACAGGCAGGAGCAGTCAGCGGTGTATGGAGAACTGAGTTTTCAGCTCACAGTGAATGATGCGCCTTAGGGATGTAAAAGAATAAGAAAAATACAAAATTGATTAATAAAGTACATTATAAATAGTTTTATTAGGCCATTATTGACATCATATAAAAAATTGTCACAAAGGTTTAGTTACCAGTCCTTAAGGGGTTGAAGCAAAATGGCGGTTAAACTTTGGGACAGATTTTGGGTTGGTTTTGGGACAGTTTTTTGGGAGCCATGAGTTATCCCTCCAGTAGAAAAACCCCAAAAGTAACTCCATTTTGGAAACTATACCCCTCAAGGAATTTATCAAGGGATGTAGTGCGTACTTTGACCTAACAGGCATTTTATAGAATTCAGAGACACTTGGCTCTGAGTAGAAAAAAAATATATTTTTTTTTTCGTCTGGAGGAAAGAAGGTTTGTACACAAACATAGAAGAGGATTCTTTACGGTAAGAGCAGTGAGACTATGGAACTCTCTGCCGGAGGAGGTGGTGATGGTGAGTACAATAAAGGAATTCAAGAGGGGCCTGGATGTATTTCTGGAGCGTAATAATATTACAGGCTATAGCTACTAGAGAGAGATCATTGATCCAGGGATTTATTCTGATTCCCTGATTGGAGTCGGAAAGGAATTTTTATTCCCCTAAAGTGAGGAAAATTGGCTTCTACCTCACAGTTTTTTTTTGCCTTCCTCTGGATCAACTTGCAGGATGACAGGCCGAACTGGATGGACAAATGTCTTTTTTCGGCCTATGTACTATGTTACTATGTTACTAATAAACTGTTTTAGCCCCAAATGTTTCATTTTCACAAGGGGTAACGAGAAAAAAACAGCATACAATTTTTTTAGATTTTACAGTCCCTGGTAGCCGGGCCCCTGCTGTATCCATCGGCATCATGGATAAACCCCTTCTATGCCGCAGTCCGCGCTGACCGGGACATAAAAGGGGTTTGTGTCGGGTGAGGGAGCACATCGAGTCCCTGCGCTGTTGTGGCGGGGACTCAATGTGTCAGAAGGCAGCCTGATGCCATGTAGAGGCTGCCCAATGCCTTGCACGGCATCGGGACCTGCCTTCTACCGGTGCTGAGGAGATCCAGCCTCAGGCTGGGTCTCCTAGGCAACCTGTTTGTGTACTACTCACTGTAGTACACGAACATGCAATGCATTACAATACAGATGTATTGTAATGCATTGCAGAAGGGATCAGACCCCCAAAAGTTAACATCAGAAATAAAAAAATTAATAAAAAACTTTAAAAAGTGTTTATTAATTTTATTACTTTATACATTTTATTAAAAAGTAAAAAAAAAGATTAAAAAAAAGCTCCTTTCCCCTTGTTTTATAATAAAAACAGAAAAAAACACACATATTAGGTATTGCCGTGTTCGTAATGACCGGCTCTATAAATATATCACATGATCCACCCTGTCCAATAAGCACCATAAAAAAAAACTGTGTAAAAAAAAAAGCCATTTTTGTCACCTTACATCACAAAAAGTGCAACACCAAGCGATAAAATAGGCGTATGTCCTACAAAATGGTATCAATAAAACCGTCACCTCATCCCGCAAAAAATTTGCTCCTACCTAAGACAATCACCCCCAAAAAATAAAAAAAATTAAGCTCTTAGAACATGGAGACACTAAAACATAATTTTTTGGTTTCAAAACTGGTATTATTGTGCTAAAGTGAAATACATACAAAAATATTTACATATTAGGTATCACCACGTCTGTAACAACCAGCTCTATAAAAATATCACACGACCTAACCCCTCAGATGAACACCATAAAAAAAAACTGTGTAAAAAAAAGCCATTTTTGTCACCTTACATCACAAAAATTGCAACACCAAGCGGTCAAAAGGCATATACCCCCCAAAATAGTACCAATCAAACCGTCACCTCATCTTGCAAAAAATGAGTCCTTACCTAAGACAATTGGTCGAAAAATAAAAAAGCTATGACTCTCCGACTATGGATACACTAAAATATCATTATTTTGGTTTAAAAAATGCTATTATTGTGTAAAACTTAAATAAATAAGAAAAAGTAGACATATTAGGGATTGCCACGTCTGTAACGATCTGCTCTATAAAAAAGTCACATGACCTAATCCCTCAGGTAAATGCTGTAAAAATAAATAAATAAAAACTGCACCAAAACAACAAATTTTTGGTCACCTTACCCCACAAAGTGTAATAATGAATTATCAAAAAATCATATGTACCAAAAAATGGTACCAAACGTCAACTCTTCCTGCAAAACAGAGCCCCTGCACAAGATGATCGGCAGAAAAATAAATAAAAAATAGGGTGTTCAAAATATGGAGATACAAAAACCAAACATTTTGTTTTCAAAAATGCTTTATTATGTAAAACTGAAACAAACATAATAGAAAGTAGACATATTTGATATAATTGCATCCGTAACAACCTGCTCTATAAAAATAGCCCATGATCAAACGTGTCAGATGAATGTTGTTAAAAATAAAAAATAAAAACGGTGACAAAACATACATTTTTTGGTTACCTTGCCTCACAAAAAATGTAATATAGAGCAATTAAAAATCATATGTACCCAAAAATAGTACCAACAAAACTGTAATTTTATCCCGTAGTTTCCAAAATGTGGTCACTTTTTTTGAGTTTCTACTGTATGGGTGCATCACGGGGGCTTCAAATGGGATATGGCATCTAAAAATCTGTTCAGCTAAATCTGCCTTCCAAAAACCATATGGCATTCCTTTCCTACTGCGCCCTGCCGTGTGCCTGTACAGCAGTTTACAATCACATGTGGGGTGTTTCTGTAAACTGCAGAATGAGCGCAATAGATATAGGGCCAGATTTATCATGACTCTGACAGCTGACTCCAGTTTAACATATGGCTAAAGTCAGTTTTAGCCAAGTCAGATTTATGATCGGCCCTTTAAGACTGTAATAAATGTGGTTTGACGGTAGCAGTTTATCCGTCAGTAAGCAGCTTTACAAAAGTCGCACATCTTTATGAAAAAGTTGCACGTTTTTATGAAAAAGTTGCATGTTCTATTAAAAAGTCTCATAAGATAAGCATGGTCCTCACTGGAGTGAAATTGCGACTTTTTTGAGACTTTTTAAATAGTCCCAATAGTAAATCTGTCTAGAGATTCATTTACATAAGAAAACACGCCCACTTTCAGAAAACTGGCGAGCATAGTGCAGAGCAGAAAAAAGTCGCAAATTTGTGCACAGTTTTAGCGTTTGGGACTTTTTTGGGGACTTTTTCACTCCATTATTCTGACCTGAGCTAATGATAAATCTGGCCCATACAGTTTTGTTTGGCTGTTGACCTATTTTTTGCAAGTGTAAATGGCTTGATGAGGAGAAATACACTTTTTAACTTTTTTAATACTTGTTTTCAAGTATATACTTTTTATTTGCGTCCCATTATGTGACTTTTGAAGGTCTGATCCCTGTTTCAATGCAGTACAATGCATGCTCTATCCCATTCATCCCAATGCATGTCCCAATTTATTGTCTATGGGGACAAAACTGAACAAACCAGAACAAAGTGCACCAGAATGTATTCCATTCTGTTTTGTTGCGTCCCCGTGCCAGACAAAAAACACTACAAGTAGTGTTTTTATGTGCGTCATGGGATACTGATCAATATCCGGAATGAAACACAATGTAAGTCAATGGTGCCTTTACGTTTTTTTCGGACACGAAATAAAAACTGATCTTGACTTACAATGGTTTTCGTGCCGGATTCATCTTGTTCATTTTGTAGATAATACAACCAAATACCTTCTAAACAGATGCTGACAGTTGTATTATTGACCAGATGGGTTTTTTGCTGATCCCCTGATGGATCCAGCAAAAACGAAAATGTGGAAGTAGCCTAAGAGATCATTTTTTATAACATATTCCGGTTACACATTTTGAGCAACTGTGCCACTACTGTAGTGTAATGAACATACAACTTTGCAGTAACATATTACTGCTCAATTATGTTATGTCACATTTTGTTCTATATTAGCTATAAGTAACTCACAAGGGGTACTGCTGAAACTGCTGAACACATTTTATAATGCTTTTTTTCCCCCTGTTTTGTTTTTATTGGGGGAAAAATGTCATTTTCCATGTTCACAGCTAAAATGCTAAAACATTCTGTGAAAAACCTGTGGAGTCCAAATACCCTTAGATGTATTCCTCAAGTTGTGTAGTTTCCAATAATGATGTCACTGTGGTTTTCCTTGTACGAGCTCTACAAATGCAACATGACACCTGAAAACCATTTCATTATACTTAATGGGGCTGGCGGGCTGCATCTGGCAGTGCCGGATCCAGAGAAATCCGGCAGGCTTTTCTCTGACGGAACAGCCTGCAGGAATCGATGCCACAGATGTGAAAGTAGCAAAAGGCATCATGCACACATCCGATTCTATATTTTTGGTCTGCAAACAGTGGATCTGCAGATCATGATTTTCTCACTCCTATCAATATAAATTAATGACTATTCTCATCAACAATGTGGACAAAAATAGGATATATTAACCACTTCAACCCCGCTAGCTTAAACCTCCTTAATGACCAGGTGTCACGAGGGTGTCAAGAGCCACGCCTGACTCCGTTGTACCCGGGGTCAGGAGGTCGCAGCGGTTGGCTGCACGCCCTATGTCAGATAGGGAAGTTTCCTTATTGTAGCTTTCTGGGTTTGCTTTACAAACCCTTTTGGCTCACTCAGGGATCCGTAGCTCCTTCTCTCAGCTGTTCCTTGTCCAGCACTCCCAATCCTCCTTATATTCCCCTCTCACACTTCTCTGGTTGCCAGATATAATGTAATGACCGGCAACACGCACAGGGAGGAAAACAGGGAAAGCCCTGCCCAAGGGAGAGGGAAAGGTGGTGACCCCTAACTCACCTTGCAGCTGGCACCTGACTGCCCTGACGTCCCTAGACGGGTTCCTCACCCGTGCGGCGATCACGTGCCTAAACCCTGGCTTTCCCTGAAATGAGCCCTAGATAATGAACGGGCCGGTGGGATCGCTAGTCCTCACCACTGCACTAAGAGGGAAACACCAGGGAGAGGACAGACAAACACAGACAAACACAAACACCCAGGTGGACGGCAACAATTGTCCACAAAGGTCCAACAGGGATCCGGAGGGTAGCGTTCTAAGGCAACACTCAGAGAACGCAGCAACACAGCTCCAGTGGGTCAGAATAGATGTCCAGGCAGGAAGCTCTATATCTGGCAACCAGAGAAGTGTGAGAGGGGAATATAAGGAGGATTGGGAGTGCTGGACAAGGAACAGCTGAGAGAAGGAGCTACGGATCCCTGAGTGAGCCAAAAGGGTTTGTAAAGCAAACCCAGAAAGCTACAATAAGGAAACTTCCCTATCTGACATAGAGCGTGCAGCCAACCGCTGCGACCTCCTGACCCCGGGTACAACGGAGTCAGGCGTGGCTCTTGACACCCTCGTGACACCAGGCCACTTTTGACACTTCTGCACTACACTACTTTCACCGTTTATTGCTCGGTCATGCAACTTACCACCAAAATGAATTTTACCTCCTTTTCTTCTCACTAATAGAGCTTTCATTTGGTGGTATTTCATTGCTGCTGACATTTTTACATTTTTTTGTTATTAATCGAAATTTAACGATTTTTTTGCCCAAAAATGCAATTTTTCACTTTCAGTTGTAAAATTTTGCAAAAAAACCGACATCCATATATAAATTTTTCGCTAAATTTATTGTTCTACATGTCTTTGATAAAAAAAAATGTTTGGGCAAAAAAAAATGGTTTGGGTAAAAGTTATAGCGTTTACAAACTATGGTACAAAAATGTGAATTTCCGCTTTTTGAAGCAGCTCTGACTTTCTGAGCACCTGTCATGTTTCCTGACAGTACAAACACCCCACAAATGACCCCATTTCGGAAAGTAGACACCCTAAGGTATTCACTGATGGGCATAGTGAGTTCATAGAACTTTTTATTTTTTGTCACAAGTTAGCGGAAAATGATGATTTTTTTTTTCTTACAAAGTCTCATATTCCACTAACTTGTGACAAAAAATGAAAACTTCAATGAACTCACTATGCCCATCACAAAATACCTTGGGGTGTCTTCTTTCCAAAATGGGGTCACTTGTGGGGTAGTTATACTGCCCTGGCATTTTAGGGGCCCAGATGCGTGAGAAGTAGTTTGAAATCAAAATCTTATAAAAAATGACCTGTGAAATCCGAAAGGTGCTCTTTGGAATGTGTGCCCCTTTGCCCACCTAGACGGCAAAAAAGTGTCACACATGTGGTATCGCCGTACTCAGGAGAGGTTGGGGAATGTGTTTTGGGGTGTCATTTTACATATACCCATGCTGGGTGAGAGAAATATCTTGGCAAAAGACAACTTTTCCCATTTCTTTATACAAAGTTGGCACGTGACCAAGATATTTCTCTCACCTAGCATGGGTATATGTAAAATGACACCCCAAAAACACATTGCCCAACTTCTCCTGAGTACGGTGATACCACATGTGTGACACTTTTTTGCAGCCTAGATGCGCAAAGCAGCCCAAATTCCTTTTAGGAGGGCATTTTTAGACATTTAGATCCCAGACTTCTTCTCACGCTTTAGGGCCCCTAAAAATCCAGGGCAGTATAAATACCCCACATGTGACCCCATTTTGGAAAGAAGACACCCCAAGGTATTCAATGAGGTGCAGGGCGAGTTCATAGAATTTTATTATTTTTTTTGGCACAAGTTAGCGGAAATTGATTTTTGTTTTTGTTTTTTCTTACAAAGTCTCCCTTTCCGCTAACTTGGGACAAAAATTTAAATCTTTCATGGACTTAATATGCCCCTCAGCGAATACCTTGGGGTGTCTTCTTTCCGAAATGGGGTCACATGTGGGGTATTTATACTGCCCTGGCATTTTAGGGGCCCTAAAGCGTGAGAAGAAGTCTGGAATATAAATATCTAAAAAAATTTACGCATTTGGATTCCGTGAGGTGTATGATGAGTTCATGTGAGATTTTATTTTTTGACACAAGTTAGTGGAATATGAAATAAAAAATGAATAAAAAATGTCTGCTAACTTGGGCCAAAAAAATGTCTGAATGGAGCCTTACAGGGGGTGATCAATGACAGGGGGGTGATCAGGGAGTCTATATGGGGTGATCACCCCCTTGTCATTGATCACCCCCCTGTAAGGCTCCATTCAGACGTCTATCTGTGTTTTGCGGATCCGATCCATGTATCCGTAGATCCGTAAAAATCATACGGACGTCTGAATGGAGCCTTACAGGGGGATGATCAATGACAGGGGGGTGATCAATGACAGGGGGGTGATCAGGAAGTCTATATGGGTGATCACCCCCTTGTCATTGATCACCCCCCTGTAAGGCTCCATTCAGACGTCCATATGTGTTTTGCGGATCCGATCCATGTATCCGTGGATCCGTAAAAATCATACGGACGTCTGAATGGAGCCTTACAGGGGGGTGATCAATGACAGGGGGATGATCAATGACGGGGGAGTGATCAGGGAGTCTATATGAAGTGATCAGGGGTTCATAAGGGGTTAATAAGTGACGGGGGGTGTAGTGTAGTGTAGTGGTGTTTGGTGCTAATTTACACAGCTACCTGTGTCCTCTGGTGGTCGATCCAAACAAAAGGGACCACCAGAGGACCAGGTAGCAGGTATATTAGACGCTGTTATCAAAACAGCGTCTAATATACCTGTTAGGGGTTAAAAAAATCGCATCTCCAGCCTGCCAGTGAACGATCGCCGCTGGCAGGCTGGAGATCCATTCGCTTACCTTCCGATCCTGTGAACGCGCGCACCTGTGTGCGCGCGTTCACAGGAAATCTCGGCTATCGCGAGATGACGCGCCGATGCGTCGTTGAGCGCACAGCTGCCGTCTCCGGACCGCGAATCTGCGTTAGGCGGTCCGGAGGCGGTTAATTAATAAATGAATGTAAAACAGAAGTGTCAACTGTCAGAGGTACATCAAGAAGGTGAAGTACAACAGGGTTGATCACATGTACGCAGGGGCGTAGCTATAGGGGGTGCAGCGGTAGCAGTCGCTACCGGGCCCAGGAGCCTGAGGGGGCCCAAAGACTCTTGTGCCCTTGTGCCGCATAAGAAGACACCAGTATTATAGAAAGTGCATGCAGGTCAAGTTACACCACTGGCTGGAAGGAAG
Organism: Bufo gargarizans; assembly: GCF_014858855.1. NCBI lineage: Eukaryota > Metazoa > Chordata > Amphibia > Anura > Bufonidae > Bufo > Bufo gargarizans. Next base: position 438,541,418 of record NC_058081.1, on the reverse strand, counting down.
TGGTTAGGTCAACAATCTGGCTAGGGGGGGTCTCAATTTTTGCCTCAGGCAGCAAGAAGGCTATGTGCCTCCCTGCCCCTAGCCACAAAGTACTGAGCAAAGTGGGGCCCAAGCTGAACTCTTGCACCAGGGCCCATGAGCCTTTAGCTACGCCCCTGCATGTACGTCTATACAGTGGGTAGATATAAGAAGACAACACTAGACTATTCCTCTGATTTCTACAGTGCTGAGGACTATATAAATAAATATTAAACACCAATGAAAAAAGGGGCCCAAAATATACAAACTACCACATAAAATAAACCATACACTCCTATACAGAAATTATACAATACACTGACCATATATAGAAAAATATATTTTATTCAGTTTATATTAAATGGTGGAAAATTTCACACGTTAAAACAGAGACACCCCTGCTAATATATCTATAATGTCAAAATAGAATATATTAAATATAAGCAACAAGCCAGCCATAGGGGTAGATAGGTAATACCTACAATATAATTATATAAAGTGAGGCTATAGAATAAACATTAAAGGGCATCACCCATGACTAATGTAAAAAATGAATAACAGATATCATGTAGTACATGTAAGTTTGCTTCCAACAAAGCTAGAACCAACCCTGTACCTCACATGGATCCAGAGATCTCCCCGTTCATTGTTCTGCTATATTTATATCAAATGGCTGGGTATATAGATAGTTGTAATTACAACTATATTAGCGATTTATTGGATAGATGTATAATCACATAAGATGCTGGATCTGTCGATTTCAGGCAGATTTGAGGTATATATAAATAACAAGTAGTTTTATTTAACTCACTAAAAATAGTCTTTTGGACTATATGTTGACCTGCTTGTACAGGTGATCAGTCTGTACAGAGGTATTCCTTTAAAATAAAATAAAATAAAATAAAATTGTGCACATTAAAACTGCTGGTGTTGTCAGTATTTTTGTTCAGTTCCAGAGTTAAGTCTCTACGGCCGTATGTACTGAGAAAGAGTCTTACCCCGTCAGTAGCAAGTCTCCGGGGAGATTCTGTGTGTGTAGTGTCCCAATAAGCAGGTGATGGTCCGGTCCTGGATGGCGTTGGTGCGCACGTGGTATGATGCTCCCTCGGCGTCTCTCTCCGCTGCGGCGTCCTGGATCCCTGCTTCCGCTTCCTGTGCCTCACGTGATTCGGGGGGTGGTCTCTCACGTGATCGGAGAATCGACTTTGTTGTTCCGGTCGGCTCCGTGTGTATATAGTAAAATCCTTATGTAGGTTATCGGCTAGGAACTTTCTTTATACAGTCTTCTCAACTGACTCCGATATTCTAAGCCCGTATACTGTCTCTACCAAACGCGTTTCGGTGCTCACTTGCACCTTCATCAGCAGCCACCACTGATGAAGGTGCAAGTGAGCACCGAAACGCGTTTGGTAGAGACAGTATACGGGCTTAGAATATCGGAGTCAGTTGAGAAGACTGTATAAAGAAAGTTCCTAGCCGATAACCTACATAAGGATTTTACTATATACACACGGAGCCGACCGGAACAACAAAGTCGATTCTCCGATCACGTGAGAGACCACCCCCCGAATCACGTGAGGCACAGGAAGCGGAAGCAGGGATCCAGGACGCCGCAGCGGAGAGAGACGCCGAGGGAGCATCATACCACGTGCGCACCAACGCCATCCAGGACCGGACCATCGCCTGCTTATTGGGACACTACACACACAGAATCTCCCCGGAGACTTGCTACTGACGGGGTAAGACTCTTTCTCAGTACATACGGCCGTAGAGACTTAACTCTGGAACTGAACAAAAATACTGACAACACCAGCAGTTTTAATGTGCACAATTTTATTTTATTTTATTTTATTTTAAAGGAATACCTCTGTACAGACTGATCACCTGTACAAGCAGGTCAACATATAGTCCAAAAGACTATTTTTAGTGAGTTAAATAAAACTACTTGTTATTTATATATACCTCAAATCTGCCTGAAATCGACAGATCCAGCATCTTATGTGATTATACATCTATCCAATAAATCGCTAATATAGTTGTAATTACAACTATCTATATACCCAGCCATTTGAGTGCCCTCCATTATTTTTCCTTTTCTGATACATATATATAACTGGCAATAGGTACTGCCATTTGGAGAGAGCACCAACCCGTGTATTGTGGACAGTCGAGCCTCTGTGACCTTTTATCTATATTTATATCAAGCTAATAGCTAAAGGGGTGTGTCTTTTCTGCTGCAGCTAAGTGGGCGTGTCTCAACTCTCGCTATCACAGCTCAGGAGGCAGTTGAAGGATGAAATTGAGCATGTGTGGCCTTCTCAGTGGGCAGGTCAAAGAAATAACACAAAAATAAACAGCAGGTGGCGCTATACAGATATTATTATTAATACAGATATAAAATTTTTAATTACATGCAATTACAAAAGTATTCAGATCCAGGTGCTGCTTTGAAAACTGTAGAATATTTTTTTTGGGTGGGACAACCCATTTAAGCATATTTTTTCTCTATATGGTAAAATGTATAATTTCTCTACAGTAGTGTATAAATATATATTAGTAGTAGCAGTAGTATTATCACTAGACTGATAGACTGGCTACATCTGAATTACAAAATCCAACATTTCACTCTGTATCCTGTCACAGGAACCATATATGGTTCAGGTTTGTATGCATGTTATGCAAAATAGATAACAATTCTATAATGTAACTCTAGGCCTCACATTTGACATTTATTTTCTAAATCACTATAACATATAAAGACTAGCTGTAACACTGAAAGGAAATTTGTTTTTGCTCACTGCGTCAGTTTTAAGTCGTCGATTTAGAAAGCAGAACAGATATGTAAAAACACAGTGAAATGCCTCTGTGTCAGCATGGCTAATATTACCTCTAGAGTGTGGTATGAGGTTTGAATAAACCAGAATAAATATTATCCCAAGATAACCCAATGCTTGCATTTAGCCTGTGTGTATTTTACATTTTTCATTCAAAGTTTTGTTTTAAATATTCGCTGACTCTTTGAATGTTTATGGCTACATACGGTTTCTTAGATTCAATTTCAATAATTATACTTTAGCGAAAAGTATTTGTTTAAATGACCTTATTTTTGCTTATTTGTAATGATGATACTTTGTAAAACAAAAAAAAAGTTCTCACATTACCATTCTTGCGCCCAGACACATTTCCCAATATTTATACTGGGCACAGGCACTCAAAGGGGAGGAGGGCATAAGAATTAAAAAATTCAATGTTTTGTTTGGGGTTTTTTTTAAATAAAAAGAAAATGGCAGCACCAGAGCTGCCAAGAACAACAGAAAAAAAAAGGAAATTAATGTTGCTTTGCCTATGAGAGACTATGGTGCCATGTGTTTCTAGGATATGATTGAATACATTCCTTCAGAGGGAAATAACTCCAGTACATTAGTGGGTGGCTTTATTAGTAAAAGTAAAACTAGAAACCGTGCACTGTTCATACTCATCAGAGAATCTTTCAGACGTCATAAAGAATATTGTAATCAATGATCAGTGATAGGGATAGGTGTAGCATTTAATCTCCAGTGCCTAACAGAGCCCAAAGGACCCTACACCTCATAAGAATTTACCATTCACAAGGTAGGTCTGCATTGGGGCTCAGGTTCTTCAAGTTCCGCCTGTGCGGGTGGCCCGGATAAGTCATTGTTTAGTGAGAAAAGAAGGCCTTCTTACCAGCAGGATTGATGTGCAAAAATGGTTTGTCATACTAGCCAGGCATGGACTACTGGTTCTATTGGCCACTGCCGAGAACTCCCAAATACAGGTATTTAGGCAGATTAGGCAATTATGCCGTGAATGTCACATTATTATGACCACTGGCTAATATTAAGAGTAACCACTGTGTGCAGCATGGACAGCAGCTAGACAGGCTGGGAGTAACTCAATAAGGTCTTAGTAGGTTGATACAGGTATCTGGAGCCAGTGGCATGCCTAAGGTGTTTGGCACCTGGGGCGGGTCCTTTCTCTGGCACCCTCCCACCCATCAATACCCCCTCACAGTAGTATTGCCCTCATTGTACAACCTATATATATATATATCGTGCAAGGATTTTTTAAGTCAGTTTTTATATTTGTGTTGGCGTAATATGTGCCAAACTTATCAAAGTTCACATGTATGATAAATTCGGTTAATCTTTAAAATTTGGCATTTCTTGCAAGTTTTTGATGCTATAATTCTGGAGTGCAGGGCTTGATAAATTCCCCAGGATAGAAAGTGTATTTATACATACACACATGATAGTCTATCTCCTCTTAAAAGAAGAAACAATGCTGCAGCCTCAGAAGCATCCAATTCACCAAACCAGAGATCTCTCCACATGCCAGAAAGAACAGAGAGAAGCAAGTCTTTGCATGTGTGTCCACCTGCCAAAAATGGCAGCTACGTGTTACAAAGTGAAAGTAAGAACCCGGGAACGTTATATTAACCATAATGCCGAGCAGCCAGCTAATTAGCAGATAGAAATCTCCTGTGATGTCAAAGCCCTATAAAAAGCCTAATCCCGCCTGGTCTCTGCCATTTTACTGTGAACTGGGCATAGGGAGAAATGTGACAAGCCGTATTGACAGTGTTTTACCAATTCTTTAATGGTAAAATATTGGACAGGGACAGTTCATGGACAGTGTAGGATTGTAGGGAGAGTTTTTAGACACTGTAGGGAGAGCATAGGGAGACTGCAGGCTGAGTGTAAAGGCCTGTGCATCTTGTTTACCTTCTGCGCCATTCATACTTAAACTGTTCTGTTATACATGCGCTTACTGACATAGTCTCCACAGGCAGTCTAAAATAAAGGCACATGTACCTAGTTCATCTGCTGCGCTATCAATAATTAACCTGTTCAGTTATACATAGACTTACTGTGCATCAGACTCTTTGTCAACAGGCAATGTAATATATAGGCACATATTTCGAGTCTATCTGCTGCGCCATTCATACTTCATCTGTTACATTGCTGATCAGGAGCATACACAGAAGTCACTGGGCCCTATAGCAAGAATCAAAATTGGGCCCCCATGCCCTATTCATAGCCCCTCCCTTCCAAAAAGTTAGGGATATTTGGCTTTATCATGACATATACAGTGGCGCCCAGGGATTTCACTGCACTTACTATTATCCCTGGGCGCCGCTCCGTTCTCCCGTTATGTCCTCCGGTATGTTTGGGGACTTGGTTATAGTAGGCGGAGTCTGCCCTTGTTCTACTGGACGTCTCCTTCTCCTAGGTTGTAGCGCTGGCCAATCGCATCTCAAAGCTCACAGCCTGGGAGAAAAAACCTCCCAGGCTGTGAGCTGTGCGATGCGATTGGCCAGCGCTGCAGCCTAGGAGAAGGAGACGCCTAGCAGAACAAGGGCAGACTCTGCCTACTATAACCAAGTCCCTGAACATACCAGAGGACATAACGGGAGAATGGAGCGGCGCCCAGGGATAATAGTAAGTGCAGTGAGATCCCTGGGTGCCGCTGTATATGTCATGATACTTAGTTCACAATGTTTGGAACAATGAAAGGTCCTCTTTAGTGGAAGCATGCAATGGTGATATACTCATCTCAAACAATTTATTGAAACAAATGCCCACAGTGGTGGGTATACCCCCACAAAAAATGTCTCAACAACTTGTCATGTGGCTTTAAGCATCAATTACAGCTTGATAATGACATCTCATGTTGTTCACAAGTCGACTTATTGTCAGCTGAGGCATGGCATCCCATTCTTCTTGAAGAGCAGCTTTCGGGTCATAGAGGTTCTGGGGTACAGAGTTACAAGCCTTTACATGGTGATCCCATAGGTTTTCAATAGGATTCAGGTCTGGAGAAAGTGCCGGCCACTCCATTTGAGGTACCCCAGTCTCTAGAAGCTATTCCCTAATGATAAAAACTTGATAAGCTGGGGCATTGATGTCCATGAAAATGAGATTAGGGTTTTGTTGTTCATGCAGAGGCACAATGACTGGATTAATGATCCTATTCAAGTAGTATGTCACTGTACCATTCACAAAGTGTAGGGCAGTAAGGGGCTGATGCATAGCACTCTCCTTGATGTCTCCAACATTGTTTCTATTCAGCGTGAATCAACTTCCATCAGTAAACAGCACTGAGGGTCACTGGTCCCTCGTCCAGGGTAGATGCTCCTTGGCCCACGCAGGACAATGACGCCTGTGCCTGGTGGTGTGGTCAGGTACCCTTGTAGGTTGTCTAGCATGCAGACCGCGCTGATATAAACGGTTTCGAAAGGTATGACGTGACACTTGGGTGCCTCTCAGCTCCCTTAAATGTGTATGGAGTTGTGTGGCATTCATCATCCGGTTCCGCAGGGCATTGTTCACAATAAAGCAGTCATGAGTGTGGGATGTGGCCAAAGGATGTCCACTCCTATACCTTTCTGTGACTTTTACAGTCTCTCTGTATATCTGTTGCAACCTGCTGATGAAACTCTGTGACACTCTAAGCTCAGTGGTCACTTCCATCTGAGAACAACCTGTTTGAAGCCCCACAATGGCGAGGTTGATCAATTGTTAGGTATAATTTTGGTCTCATGATGTCAAAATGTGAATGGCATGATGAGGAGGACTGTTTAAATACCAATTCTAATTGAACTAGGACATTTTTAGGCAATTCATAGATCAAACACCTGCTGTGAATTGTAAAGCACCCTGGTGAAGCTCCCTGTTAGAGACAAACAAGTTGTGCAAAAAGTACTGAAACATTAAACAGTTGTATATCTGCATTCAAAGGTTTAGAGAAGGTCACATAAAGTTCACAAAAAGTTAGGGATTTTTTTTTTGTTGGTGAAATTTATTAAAAACATAAAAAGTTCACGCTACAGTGATATTATATTATGAAAGTAAGACATTTATGTAGAAGCATGCAATGTTCATTTCCTCATCTCAAATATTTTATTGAAACAAAATCCAACAGTGGTGGATATACACCTACAAAAAATATGAATGTCTCAAAAATTTGTCACGAGGCATTGAGCATCAATTACAGCTTGATGATGACGACGTATCATGCTGTTCACAAGTCGACTTATTGTCTGCCAAAGCATGGCATCCCTCTCTTATTGATAGGCGGCCCTCAGATCATAGAGATTCTAGGGTACAGAGTTACAAGCTTCCACACGACAACTCAGCTGATCCCATAGATTTTCAATGGGATTCAGGTCTAGAGAAAGTCCAGGCCACTCCATTTGAGGTACCCCAGTCTCCAGCAGCCATTCCCTAATGATGCAACCTCGATGAGCTGGCCATTGTCGTCCATGAAGATGAAATTAGGCCTGTGTTGTTCATAATGACTGGATTAATGATGTTATTCAAGTACACTGAACAAATATATAAACGCAAAACTTTTAGTTTTGCTCCCATTTTGCAGCTGAACTCAAAGATCTGAAACATTTTCTACATACACAAAAGACCCATTACTCTCAAATATTATTCATAAATCTGTCTAAATCTGTGTTAGTGAGCACTTCTCCTTTGCCAAGATAATCCATCCAACCTCACAGGTGTGGATTAGACAGCATGAATATTGCACAGGTATGCCTTAGACTGCTCACAATAAAAGTCTACTCTGAAATGTGTAGTTTGATGACACAGCACAATATCACAGATGTCACAACGTTTGAGGGAGCATGCAATTGGCATGCTGACTGCAGCAATGTCTACCAGAGCTGTTGCCCGTGCAATGAATGTTCAGTTCTCTACCATAAGCTGTCTCCAAAGGCGTTTCAGAGAATTTGGCAGTACATTCAACCGGCCTCACAACTGCAGACCACGTTTAACCACACCAGCCCAGGACCTCCACATCCAGCATGTTCACCTCCATGATCATCTGAGACCAGCCACCCGGATAGCTGCAGCAACAATCGGTTTGCATAGCCAAAGAATTTCTGCGCAAACTGTCAGAAACCGTCTCAGGGAAGCTCATCTGCATGCTCGTCATCCTTATCGGGGTCTGGACCTGATTGCACTTTGTCATCGTAACCTACTTGAGTGGGAAAATGCTCACATTCAATGGAGTCTGGCACGTTGGAGAGGCATTCTATTCATGGATGAGCCCCGGTTTTCACTGTTCATAGATGGCAGACAGCGTGTGTCGTCGTGTGGGTGAGCAGCTTGCTGACGTCAACGTTGTGGATCGAGTGGCCCATAGTGGTGGTGGGGTTATGGTATGGGCAGGCAACAAACACAGGTGCATTTTATTGATGGCATTTTGAATGCACAGAGATACCGTGACGAGATCCTGAGGCCCATTGTTGTGCCATTCATCCACGACCATCACCTCATGTTGCAGAATGATAATGCACGGCCCCATATTGCAAGGATCTGTACGCAATTCCTGGAAGCTGAAAACATCCCAGCTCTTGCATGGCTAGCATACTCACCAGACATGTCACCCATTGAGCATGTTTGGGATGCTCTGGATTTGACAGCATGTTCCAGTTCCTGCCAATATTCAGCAACTTCACACAACTATTGAAAAGGAGTGGACCAACATTCCACAGGCCACAATCAACAACCTGATCAACTCTATGCAAGGGAGATGTGTTGCACTGCATGAGGCAAATGGTGGCCACACGAGATACTGACTGGTTTTCTGACCCATAGCCCCAACCCCCAGTAAGGCAAAACTGGGCACATTTCAGAGTGGCCTTTAATTGTGGGCAGTCTAAGGCTACTTTCACACTAGCGATCGTGGCTCCAACTGTGAGTTCCGTTTGAAGGCACTCACAAGTGGCCCCGAACGCATCCGTACTGCCCTAATGCATTCTGAATGGATGCGGATCCGCTCAGAATGCATCAGTCTGGCACCATCTGTCCTCCACTCCTCTCAGCAGGCGGACACCCGAACGCTGCTTGCAGCGTTCGGGTGTCCGCGTGGCCATGCGGAGGCAAACGGATCCGTCCAGACTTACAATATAAGTCAATGGGGATGGATCCATTTGAAGTTGACACAATATGGCTCAATTTTCAAACGGATCCGTCCCCCATTGACTTTCAGTGTAAAGTCTGGACGGATCCGTTTGAGCAACTTTCACACTTAGAATTTTTTTTAAACTATAATGCAGACGGATCCATTCTGAACGGATCCCATCGTCTGCATTATAGGAGCGGATCCGTCTGTGCAGACACCAGACGGATACGCTCTGAACGTAAGTGTGAAAGTAGCCTAAGGCACATATGTCCAATATTCATGCTGTCTAATCAGCACCTTGATATGCCACACCTGTGAGGTCGGATGGATTATTTCGGCAAAGGAGAAGTGCTCACTAGAGTTGGTTGAGCAGCAAAGTGCTCGGGTGCTCGAGTAGAACACCTCAGGATGCTTGGTTGCTCTACCGAGCACCCGAGCACAATGGAAGTCAATGGGAGAACCCAAGCATTAAACCAGGCAACCCCTGCTCTGAAGAGGGGAGGGTGTCTGGTTCATAAGAAAAGGTCAGAAATTGATGGAAACACCACTGAAATGGTTTTGGAACAACATGGGGAGGATGTCTGGATGCAACTTGGACTGCCAGGTCGCTGCTGGGAACGATGTTGTACGAGTAGTACGCCACCTTTACAGACTGACAATAATAAACACAAAACCGAAGATAAAAAAGGAAAACTTTCCTGTATATTTACTTGTATATAAAGTGCAAGTGCTGGCAAAAATTACAAGGAAGAGGTACTCTGGTACAACCTGTATATCACATAAAGGAGGGCCTCATTCATATTGTGGTACAATTGTTCAAGTAGTGGGACTACTACACTCATAAAGCCTATGCACTAAAGGAAAGGGCTGCCAAAAATGACAAGGAACTGACACTCCAATACACTCTTACATAAAGGAGGGCATCATACACACCCTTGAAAAATTATGATTGATGACCTGCTGGTGACCCTCAAACAAATTTGGAGCAAGGGTCTGCTGCAGAGCTGACCACCTAAAACATTTTGTGGGTGAGGGCCTGCTGCCAAGCTAACCATCTAAAAAATGTTGTGGGCAAAGGCCTGCTGCCGAGCTGGCCATCTAAAAAAATTATGGGGCAAGGGCCTACTGCCGAGCTAACCATCTAAAAAAAATTGTGGGGAAGGGCCTGCTGCCGAGATGACCATATAAAAATTTTGTGGCTAAGGGCCTGCTGCCAAGCTGACCATCTAAAAAAAAATTGTGGGCGAGGGCCTGCTGCTGGTGACCCTTAAAAACATTATGGGTGAGGGCCTGCTGGTGACCCTCAAAAACATTATGGGTGAGGGCCCGCTGCTGAGCTGACCCTCTAGAATATTAGGAGCGAGGGCAGCCAAATAAGCATTTAGATATGATGGAGGAGGACGAGAAAAGCGAGATTGAATCATATACCTTTTTAGTGGTGGAAGGGGTGCATGGGAATACAGTGTATTCAATACACCATAAAAGACACATTTAAAGTGTCTTTACATTCAGCCGCTTTCCTCTGGTGGAGTAGAGAAGTCAGGGGCAATCCAGGCCTTGTTCATTTTGAGTCAACCTGTCAGTATTTTCAGTTGACAGGCGAATGCGCTTATCAGTTATTATGCCCCCAGCAGCACTAAATACACGCTCTGACAAAACGCTGGCGGCAGGGCAGTCCAGCACCTCCAAGGAGTAGAGCGCAAGTTCATGCCACGTGTCCAGCTTGGACACCCAATAGTTGTAAGGTTGTAAGACACACAGGGATCACTGAGGACGCTGACATTGTCTTCTACGTACTCCTTCATCTTCCAAATTTTTTCCCTCCTTGTGACACTAGGCCATGCATCTGGTTGAGGGTGGTGGCAGGGTGTAATAAAACTGTCCCTGGCCTTGGAGAGTGTTGCCCTGCCTCTGTTGGAACTGCAGTGTGTTCCCCTCATCTCCCTTCCTCGGTTGGCCAATGAACTACGTACTCTGCAGCCAGCTTTGTCAGCTGGAAATTCTATAAGGACCTTCTGGTATTGCACCACTTTGCTCATCCTCTCCACCACAGGAATGAGAGATGAGAAGCTCTCTTTGTAGCGGGGGTCGAGAAGGGTGAACAACCAGTGAGCAGTGTTGGCCAAAATGCGTACAACGCGAGGGTCACGGGAAAGGCAACTGTCACGAGTAGGAGGTCCCAGGAGAGACCACCGCGTCGTCAAGCAATAAACAAACGGAAATCAGGTACAGACACACAAGAGTTTATTGCACAAACCAAAACAAGGGAAGGCAGCACAGACAAAACATAAGCTCTATGTACCGTCAGCACAGTGGGAGCAAACCCCCACTGCGCCACTGTCTAGTAATACTCCAGAGGGGCGTGACTAAGCAACTAGGGCCCCAGATGGTAGGGTTAGAGTTGCCAGGGTCCACTCTGGAGCGTGAACTAGACAGTGACAACAGGAGCAAACGGACAACAGGTACCAGAAGGTACCGACGGTACATAGGCAAACATAAACAGGCAAATACAAATAGCAACTAAAAACACAAGCAGGAGTTCACGCAAGGGAACAGGAGTGGCAATGAGCAGAGAAGGACTTGCTCTACCAGTGGTATACTGCGTGGCCTTGCCCATAGCACTCTGCAGTAAGGAATGCTGCAGCAAGGGCTTGCTGAATAGAGAAATATAAAAACACAAGGTAACTCAAACATAACTGGCAGAACAGAAAGAGGAAACACAGGAAAGAGGACGGGAATGAACAAGTAGGAAACCCACAGAGCACAGACAGACAGACACGGATCCCATGGGTCAGCAGCATGGGAGAGAGAGTACAAACTAGGAGCAGGACAAGACAACACACTCCAGGAGAGCTGACCCAGAACTGAGGAAACCTCAGCCTTATATACAGGTTCCATGGGTGCAGCAGAGAGGCCACACCCATGGAGCAGACAGAGAGGATTAACTCCTAATAGGAACACAGGGGAGTTAACCCATACAGAACCACAAATAACACAGAAACGAAACTTCAGCGAGGAATGCCGAACGAGCAAGGACGGAAGGTCGCAGCCAGAGATAGTGGCTGTGACAGCAACCTAGTATAAAGTCAGCCATGTGTGCCAGAGTCACAACAGACAAGACTTTGCTGTCCTCATAAAGAGGATGACTCTCAATCTCCTCATCCTCTTACTCCTCTTCTACCCATCCACGCTGAACAGATAGAATAAAACTTCCATGGGTACTACCCTCTGTAGCGGAGGCAACCGTCTCCTGAGTCTCCTCCTCCTCATCATCATCCAATTGGTGCTGAGAAGACAAACTGAGGGTGGTCTGACTATCACCCTGTGTACTTTCTTCCCCCCATTTCCACCTCTTCCACATGCAAAGCGTCCGCCTTAATTATGAGCAGCTGTCAGAATTTGATGTAATCTTCTAAACTACCACTAGTGGCCGCTGTTTCACCCACTCTGACAGCGTAACAGCAGCGATCGTTTGAGTAGACACAGAAGTGGGATGGTTACGCTGATAATAGTGTTATTGCCGCTCACCGTCTGTGTTGATTTCTCAAAATTGCGTTAAACCGTTACCTCACAGAGGTCAGACATCAATGCCCACTCATCCATTGTGAAGAGCAGAAGCTGACTGAAAAGGAGACAACCATGTTGCAGCTGGTATTCCAGCGCGTGCTCACGTCGCACAACAGTCGGTGAGCTGGCAATTGCAAGCTGGCAGAAGTTGTCGATGACTTGCAGAAATGGGCACACATGCGGTGCACCTTCACCAGTAGCTCAGGCAAATTGGGGTACGTTTTGAGAAACCACTGAACCACTAGGTTGAACACGTGGACTAGGCATGGTATGTGTAAGAGCTTGCCAAGCTCCAAAGCCGCCACCAAGTTACGGCCATTATCAGACACAACCATGCCTGGCTGTAGGTTGAGTGGCGAGAGCCATAGCTCAGTCTGGTCCCTTATCCCCTGCCACAGCTCTGCAGCGGTGTGCTGTTTGTCACCTAAGCAGATCAGTTTAAGCACGGCCTGTTGCCGCTTCCCCACTGCAATGCTACACTGCTTCCAGCTACTGACTGGTGCTGCAAAATGATAATTCAGAGGTGGAAGTGGAGGAGGAGGCGGAGGAGAAGAAGGGGGGGTTGCAGCTACTAACGTAGATGGCGGCAGAAACTCTGATGGCAGTAGGGCCCGCAATTCCTGGCATCGGTAGCACCTGTGCCATCCCAGGGCCTCCACAACGTTCACACAGTGTGCAGTCAGGGAAATGTAGCGTTCCTGGCCAAAAGCACTTGTCCATGTGTCAGTCGTTAAGTGGACCTTCCTAATAACTGCGTTAGTCAGGGCATGGGTGATTTTACAGGACACATGCTGGTGTAAGGCTGGGACTGCACACTGTGAAAAATATCGGCGGCCGGGGACAGAGTACTACGAGACAGCCGCCGCTAAAAGGCTGCGGAAAGCCTCAGTGTCCACAAGCCTAAATGGCAACATTTCCAGGGCCAGCAATTTAGAAAGGTTCACATTTAGTGCTATGGTCTGTGGGTGGGTGGCTGGGTATTTGCGCTTTTGTTCAAAAGCCTGGGGTATAGACATCTGTACGCTGCACTGGGACATAGAAGTGGATGTGCTAGCTGATGGTGCTTGCAAAGGTCCAGGTGCATAGCGGGAGGCATCGGGCCTGCGTCTTGAACAGGGGATTAGCCAGCACATAACACAGGGGAAGAGGAGGCAGTGGTGTGACCCACAGACACTGGTTGTGGACCCAGGCATTCGGCCCACCTATTAGGGTGCTTTGATGCCATGTGGCGGATCATGCTGGTTGTGGTAAGGTTGCTAGTGTTCACGCCCTTGCTCATTTTGGTACGGCACAGGTTGCAAATGACAATTCTTTCATCGTCCCCAGACTGGGGAACAGTTGCGGGCCTGTTTGGCGTGGCACACCTTCTTCCTTTTGCCACCCCACTGCCTCTTCCAGCCTGTTGCGGTGCTGCGGATCACTCCCCCTCTGTACTGCTGTCCTCGCTTGGCTTGCCACCTTCGCAGGTTGCGCCAGTAACTTCATCGCCCAGCACCTCCGCTTCCACTTCCTCACTCTGGTCATCCTCCTAACTTGTTGACCTAACAACAACCTCAGTTATTGACAACTGTGTCTCATCCTAATCATGAACCTCTTGAGACACTAATTGCGGTTAACTTATTGGCAACTGTGTCTCATGATCATCAACCACCTCGTGCAACACTAATTGCCATTCCCCACAGTCATCTTCTTCTGACTGTGGATGCTCAAGAGTTTGGGAATCAGGGCACAAGATCTCCTCATGTCCCTCTTTAAGTGGCCCAAATTAAGGAATGGCGATTAAAACAGCTCCTCGGAATATCCGAGTGTGGGATCACTTGTTTGCCAAGACTCTCCATGGCGGGTGGAAGGAGTATCAGGGTGAGGATTCTGTTGACCAGACTCTTGGCTACTGAGACTGGACTTTGTGGAAGACAGGGTGGTGCTTAACCAACTGTAAGCATTATCTGCTGCAATCCAACCGACCACCTGGTCGCACTGGTCCGACTTCGAGAGTGGTGTCCTGCGCCGTCCTGCAAACTGGGATGAAGCTAGGTATTGTGGATGAGTGTGTTTCTTGTGCTCTGGCAGCAGGCACAGTTTCACCACGGCCTCTGCGTGTACCATCAGCAGCACTGCCAGTTCCCCGTCCCTTACTGTTCGCCTTGCGCATATTAAATGGTGTATATGCTTGCAAGTATGTCACACGTACAGTAGCGCAGGTTTTGTAAGTGCATGCGCAAATGAAGTACACAGAATGTCACAGATATTTTTAGGATGCTTACACGTTAAACAGGAGATATAGAGCGAGTAATGTCGCTGTCACCACTGCCTAATAAAAAATGACAGTAAATGAATGTCACTGATATTTAGGATGCACACACGTTAAGCAGGAAGTATAGCGCAAGTAATGTCGCTGTCACCAGCGGCTAATAAAAAAATTACACTGAATAAATGTCACTGATATTTAGGATGGGCAAACGTTATACAGGAGAGGTAGCGCAGGTAATGTCGCTGCCACTAGCAGCAAAAAAATTTGACTGAATGTCACTGATATTTAGAATATGCAAACGTTATACAGGAGATGTAGCACAGGTAATGTAACTGTCCGCAGCGGACACCGTATATGGAAAAAGTACACTGGATGTCACAGATACTTTTAGGCTGCGCACACGTTACACAAGAGATGTAGCGCAGATAATGTTGCAGTCACCAGCGGCGAAAAAAATTACACTGAATGTCTATGATATTTCGAATGCGCTAACGTTATACTGGAGATGTAGCGCAGGTAATGTTGCTGCCACCAGCAGCAAAACAATTAGACTGTCACTGATATTTCAGATAAGCAAGCATTATACAGGAGATGTAGCGCAGGTAATGTACCTGTCCGCAGCGGACACCGTCTATGGAAAAAGTACACTGGATGTCACAGATACTTTTAGGCTGCACACATGTTAGACAGGAGATGTAGCACAGATAATGTCGCTGTCTGCAGCGGCCAAACAATTACAAGCTATTTAGCGCAGGTTGCGCAAAAAATATATATTGCTGCCAGATACAACTATAGTCCTTAGAAGGACTTTTGGGTCTCTAACAAGTTTTAGCAATTTAGTGCAGGTTGCACTAAGAATATATATTATTGCTCCCACACACAATATTCCTTAAAAGGACATTTGGGTCTAACAAGTTTTAGCAATTTAGCGCAAGTTGCGCTAAAAATATATATTGCTGCCACATAACAAGTATAAAAGCCAAAATATTTCTATTTCACTCCCTACACTATCTCTCATTTTCACTCTCCAACTTTCCCTAAGACTGAGCCGAACACGTGTCATCGGGTGCTATATAGCACCCGATGGCGCGTTCCGGCCAGCCAATCACTGTAAGGCCAGTAGCCAACATGGCTACGGCATTACAGTGAATGGCAGTACTTACCTGCACATTTATTAGCTGCGTAGCAGCCAATAAACATGTGGGGAGGAGTATCGAGCATCACGCTCGAGGACACGCGGTATTCGACCGAACATCGCGATGTGCCGAGCATCGCAATGCTCGAGTAAATTAGTGTTTGGCCGATCATGCTCGCCCTACACTAGTGCTCACAGATTTAGACAGATTTGTGAACAATATTTGAGAGTAATGGGTATTTTGTGTATGTAGAAAATGTCTTAGATCTTTGAGTTCAGATCATGCAAAATGGGAGCAAAACCGAAAGTGTTGCGTTTATATTTTTGCTCAGTGTAGTATGGGCTTATCACTGTACCATTAGACTGTACTGACTAGACACACCTGCCCACACCTGTAACACCACCACAACCAATGGCAAAAAGTGGCTGATGCATAGCGCTCTCCTTGACATCTCCAACATTGTTGATGGCCATCATTTCTACTCAGCGTAATCGACTTTTATTAATGAACAGCACTGAGGCCCACTGGTCCCTCGTCCAGTGTAGATGCTCCCTGGCCCATGCCGATGACGCCTGTAGTCAGGTAACTTTGTAGGTCGTCTAGCACGCAGACCACCCTGATGTAAACGGTTTCAAATGGTCCGATATGGCACTTGGATGCCTCTCAGCTCCTTTAAATGTGCCTGGAGTTGTGTAGCATTCATCATCCATTCCACAGGGAATTGTTCACAATGAAGCGGTCATCAGTGTGGAAAATGCCCAAGTCACTTCTATGCCTTTCTGTGACTCTTCCAGTCTCACTGTATATCTGTTGCAACCTGCTGATGACACTCTGTGATACTGTAAGCTCAGTGGTGACTTCGATCTGAGTACATCCTGTCTAAAGCCTTGCAATGGTTAAGTACTGTTGATCAATTAGGTGTCGTTTTGGTCTTCTAATGTCAAAATGTGAACAGCATGATGAGGAGGACTGTTTAAATACCAATTGTAATTGAACCAGGAAATGTATTGGGCGATTCATAGATCAAACACCTGTTGTGAATTTTGCTGTTGTCCTTGTTAGAGAACAGCAAATTGTGCAAAAAGTACTGAAACATTGAACAGCTGGACATGTGCATTCAAATGCTTAGAAAATGTCACATTAAGTTCACTTGTAAAGGTTAGAGTGCATTTAGGTTCATCCTGAAATTTCACCCACAAGCCTTTTGTTTATATATACAATGTATATATATAGAGAGAGCAGCGCACTGATGTGAGAAGTACAAGTTATAATAGATGCAGTGTGTACAGATATATGTGATCATTTATATATAATGGTTACTGTGTACTATGTAGATGAGGTATGAGTAAAAATAGAGAATGGGGGGGCAAATGAAGAGAAGAGAGGAGGGCGTCCTCTTACCACTCAATTCTAGTCGCAGTGAAGAGCTCATCATTCATACTGTTGGGAGTTGAAAGACCTCTGATGATGTTCTGCTGTGCAGTTCCCTTAATAGATGTACAGGACCTGTGATGCTGAAGAATATGTGGACAGAAGGTGAAGCGCGGTCAGGGTCATAATGTTGGCACTATGGCCCTGAATCAACACATGGAACGTCACCATAAAGTGGACTGGGAAAATTGTGGTACTAATGTAGTGGAACAGCCTGACGCAGCAACCACTGTGTCTCCCAATGGCCAGTAGGCCTTATCCAGCAGTCAGGGCCCCTCAACTTCAGCAGAAGGAAGCTGCTTCTCCTGATGCTTATCCTACTCCTTGTCACGTGTTTCACCAGCAATCAGTCACCAAAGCGATTGCAAAGAGACAACAGTATACGTGCACTCATCCAACAGCATAGAAGCTAAAAATGCACCTGGCTAAGTTGCGGGTACTACAGTCCCTCCCTTTCCATATTGTGTCTTGTGCCCACCCAAGGTGGAGAGTCCCAAGCCATCATTACTTCTCTAAAAAAGCTGTACCAGCCCTGCACACGTATGTTGAGCAAAATGTGGGCCAGTCTTTGAACCTGTTGGTGTTACAGTTCATGCCAGTGCTGACATGTTGATCTGTAACTATGATCAAGGACAAAATATGTCCTTTACAGCCCACTGGGTAAATGTAGTTCTGGCTCAGGCACACCAGCAACTTGGCCAGGTGATGGCAATGCCGCCTCCACATTGTAATTGTGGGATTTCTGTGCCAATGTCCTCCTCTGCCTCCTAATCCTCCACCTTGTCCTCAGTCTCCACTGTAGGAACAGTTTGGAGTGGTCCTCCAGCATATCACCTATACAAAGCACCTTCTGCACCTTGTCAGCCTGAGCAAACGGAGTCACACTGGAGAGGAACTACTTAACATCATCAACGAAAATAAACAGCTGTTTCCTTGCAAAATGGACATAGGAACCATGGTCACCAATGACGGGAAGAACATCCTGTTTGTACGGTGTCAGGGAGGGCTGACCCATGTGCCCTGCATGGTGCACATTTTAAATCTGGTTGTCACCCGGTTCCTGATGTATTTCACCTAGCTGTAAGACGTCTTGAAAATGTCAAGGAAACTGTGAATGCACTTCTGCCACTGTTAGCATTCAATACACGCCCTCCTGAACATGTAAAGGCAGAATGGTGATCCACTATATTGCCTCATATGAAAAGTTTCCACACGTTGGAACTCCACCCTCTACATGTTAAACCACCTGTATGAGCAGAGGAAACCTATGACCGATTTCTTGATTATGCAGACAGACAGGACTACTCCCGAGTATAACTGATGTTAGACAGTGGCATCTCACGTGTGACACCTGCAATTTGTGACACAGTTATTAGTTTTACCAATGGTACAGCATACTACATACACACACATATGCACATTCCCCCCTCCCCTTTCATTCCTAAAAAAATAAAAATTAATTCCCCAAGATTAAAACATAAAAAAGTCACTTTGAAGGAGTTTCTCTAATGTTTTGGAGCTGTACAACATGTATAATAGCAGAACAGTGCCATAGAAAAATATGCTGCCAAAATGTGCTCTAATCCCTTTAAGGCTTGCAGTGAGCCAGCCAGTATATAAATTACACAAATAGTGTCAATTGTTATGGTACAAACGTGCTAATGATTTTCAAAATGTTTTGTCTTGAAATCTTTTGTAACTGATAGGAAAAAAAATTCATACAGAAAAATAATAAAATTTTTCATAATTTCAACAGTTTGTACTTTATTTTTTTAAATATTATATCTGTCATCCAATGGCACAAAAGAAAAGTCTAAGGTTTTACGTGAAAAATAATATCTAATATATGTAGGTTGGTTCAGAAATGAATTAGTTATTTGCAGTTAGATAGGCCTATTGCTAAAACTGGAAAATTGGCCTGGTAAGGGGGGGGGGGGGTAATGAAGCAGTTAACGAACAAATGTGATAAAATCTGCACTCATGATGAAATTTTCATTCCGATGTACAGTACTGTGCTAAATTTTTAGGGTGCATTTAGACTGCCCAATTGTTAGGCAGATCATGGGGAACAAACACTTCTACAAACTCTTGTTCCAGGTAATCTGCCTGTGTAAAGGTGCCAAAGATCACTAGATGAACAAGCAAAACTTGTGGACACCTCAATCATCATTCCTAGTCAGCACATTGTGCTGTGTAAACAGCACTCTGCTGTCCAAAAGCAATGAATTGTGTAAGGACGAATGACTGCAGTATCCATAGCTCTTCCCTATACAGTGAAGGTGATGGCTGCATGTAAATGCGGCTATTCACCTCCACTGACGAGCAGGCAATTGTTGGGAAGAGATGATTCACTCTCTATAATTGTCAATGAACAAAATTAATGAACAAAACATCTATCTAAATCAAATCAATGTTTAGTGTGACCACCTTTTGCCTTCAAAACAACATCAGTTCTTATAAGTACATTTGCACACAGTTTTTGAAAGAATTTGGTAAGGAGGTTGTACCTTGTCCTCTGATAATAATGACTAGATATGGCCTTGCGGTTCGCCCGGCGGTCGTTTCACAGCGAACTTGCGAGCTGAAGGCAGGGGGGAGTTGTATCTTTCATGGGAATGTATGCTGGAGGGGCTGAAGGTGGCGGGGGTTGTATCTTATATGGGACTGTATGCTGGAGGGGGCTGAAGGCAGGAGAGTGATGTATCTTACATGGGACTGTATGCTGTATGGGCTGAAGGCAGGGGGAGTGATTTATATTAGCCAGGACTGTATGCTGGAGGAGCTGAAAACAGGTGGAAGGTTGTATCTTACATGGGACTGTATGTTGGAGGAGCTGAAGACAGGGGGAAGGTTGTATCTTACATGGGACTGTATGTTGGATGAGCTGAAGGCAGGGGGAAGGTGGTATCTTACATCGGACTGAATGCCGGAGGGGCTGAGGGGGGCCATAATTATTACTATAAGGGTCCATTCACACGTCCGTAGTGTATTGTGCATCTGCAATACACATGGCCGGCACCCCTATAGAAATGCCTATTCTTGTCCGTACAGATTGAATGGGTCTTCACCCATTCCACACAATTGCAGAACGGATGTGGACGCGTGAATGTTGCCTAATACAGAGGGGGCCATAATTAGTACAATAACAGTACAGAGGGGGCCATTATAATATTATTAATAATTATTATACAGAGGGGGGCCATTATATATCATAATTATACAGAGGGCATTATAGTTATGGGCACTACGGGGGAGGGGGGGTCTGTTATCTGAGGATGATAGTAAAGTAATGAATCTAAAAAAAATCTGTGAAACTCTGCAGAGACTCAGCTAAAAGAAGGTATCATGGTGGTCTTATCTCCAAATAAGGATGCTGAGGAAAGTCTACATCACTGGAGATGTCACTGAGTGTAACAGGTATGGTTCTGTATTCTCCTGTATATTTCATAGCAACGTAGGTTATGTCCATCCAAATATCTGTTTTGGAGGAGGGAGGTGGATATAGAATTTGGCCCACACTGCCTCAGCCCGGCCCCAGACTTCAGGTCACACTGTGTGTGTTCTGAATTCTGGGGGCTCACACCCATCTACTACATTATTACTCAGAGAGTTATCACTGAGTTATATGTGGTGTTATGAAGGACTGCGGGTGACATCTACTACATTATCTGTACTTAGAGAGTTATCACTGTGTTATCTGTGGTGTTACATAGGACTACATAGGACTGCAGGTGACATCTACTATATTATCTGTACACGGAGAGTTATCACTGAGTTATATGTGGCGTTTAGGGATGAGCGAACTCGAATTGTATAGTTCGGGTTCGTACCGAATTTTGGGGTGTCCGTGACACGGACCCGAACCCGGACATTTTCGTAAAAGTCTGGGTTCGGGTTCGGTGTTCGTCGCTTTCTTGGCGCTTTTTGACGCTTTCTTGGCGCTTTTTGAAAGGCTGCAAAGCAGCTAATCAACAAGCGTCATACTACTTGCCCCAAGAGGCCGTCACAGCCATGCCTACTATTGGCATGGCTGTGATTGGCCAGAGCACCATGTGACCCAGCCTCTATTTAAGCTGGAGTCACATAGCGCCGCCCGTCACTCTGCTCTGATTAGCGTAGGGAGAGGTTGCGGCTGCGACAGTAGGGCGAGATTAGGCTGATTAACTCCTCCAAAGGACTTGATTATTGATCGATCTGCAGCTGTGGGTCATTGAGCTGCTGATACTCAATTGCTCACTGTTTTTAGGCTGCCCAGACCGTTTGTCAGTCACTTTTTTCTGGGGTGATCGGCGGCCATTTTGTGTCTTGTGCGGTGCTGCAACCAAGTGCATCCAAGCTGCGACCAAGTGCATTTAACCCTCAATGGTGTGGTTGTTTTTTGGCTAAAGCCTACATCAGGGTGAAGATGTCACACCAAGTGCATTTAACTAGCAATAGTCTGTTTATTTTTTGGCCATATACTACATCAGGGGCAAGCTGCGCCTGTCACCAAGTGCATTTAACCCTCAATGGTGTGGTTGTTTTTTGGCTAAAGCCTACATCAGGGTGAAGCTGTCACACCAAGTGCATTTAACCAGCAATAGTCTGTTTATTTTTTGGCCATATACTACATCAGGGGCAAGCTGCGCCCGTCACCAAGTGCATTTAACCCTCAGTAGTGTGGTTGGTCAAGCTATCACACCAAGTGCATTTAACCAGCAATAGTCTGTTCATTTTTTGGCCATATACTAAATCAGGGGCAAGCTGCGCCCGTCACCAAGTGCATTTAACCAGCAATAGTCTGTTCATTTTTTGGCCATATACTACATCAGGGGCAAGCTGCGCCCGTCACCAAGTGCATTTAACCCTCAGTAGTGTGGTTGGTCAAGCTGTGACACCAAGTGCATTTAACCAGCAATAGTCTGTTCATTTTTTGGCCATATACTACATCAGGGGCAAGCTGCGCCCGTCACCAAGTGCATTTAACCCTCAGTAGTGTGGTTGGTCAAGCTGTCACACCAAGTGCATTTAACCAGCAATAGTCTGTTCATTTTTTGGCCATATACTACATCAGGGGCAAGCTGCGCCTGTCACCAAGTGCATTTAACCCTCAATGGTGTGGTTGTTTTTTGGCTAAAGCCTACATCAGGGTGAAGCTGTCACACCAAGTGCATTTAACCAGCAATAGTCTGTTCATTTTTTGGCCATATACTAAATCAGGGGCAAGCTGCGCCCGTCACCAAGTGCATTTAACCAGCAATAGTCTGTTCATTTTTTGGCCATATACTACATCAGGGGCAAGCTGCGCCCGTCACCAAGTGCATTTAACCCTCAGTAGTGTGGTTGGTCAAGCTGTCACACCAAGTGCATTTAACCAGCAATAGTCTGTTCATTTTTTGGCCATATACTACATCAGGGGCAAGCTGTGCCTGTCACCAAGTGCATTTAACCCTCAATGGTGTGGTTGTTTTTTGGCTAAAGCCTACATCAGGGTGAAGCTGTCACACCAAGTGCATTTAACCAGCAATTGTCTGTTCATTTTTTGGCCATATATATACTACATCAGGGGCAAGCTGCGCCCGTCACCAAGTGCATTTAACCCTCAGTAGTGTGGTTGGTCAAGCTGTCACACCAAGTGCATTTAACCAGCAATAGTGTGGTTATTTTTTGGCCATATCCCAGTCTAATTCTGTCACTAAATCCACCAGTGATACTGGCTTATCATTGAAGGATTTTGGACTGAGAACCAAGAGTCATTTTCAACCACCTAAGTGTTATCATCCTGTTGAAACGTTTATTTTATTGGTCCAACGTGACATGTTAAAATCTCTGCAGGAGATACGGCAGGGTGGATTTCATGTTAACCACAACTTGTCGCGCACTGAGAAGCAGGCTATCGATAACTTATTGGGGGACGATAGCCTGATTTTCAAGCCTGCTGACAAGGGGGGTGCTCTTGTCCTTATGGACAAGGAGTATTATGTCAGTGAAATTTTGGGCCAGTTGGCCAATACCGATGTATATCGTCCTTTGGACGGCGATCCGGTATACATTATAAAAAAGAAATTGTGTACTTTGGTTGATACATTTATTGCACAGCAGATCATTGACCCCAAATTGGGGGAATATCTGATTAATCATCATCCTGTAACACCAGTGTTCTATACACTGCCCAA
Source organism: Bufo gargarizans (assembly GCF_014858855.1). Lineage (NCBI taxonomy): Eukaryota > Metazoa > Chordata > Amphibia > Anura > Bufonidae > Bufo > Bufo gargarizans. The sequence continues at coordinate 438,517,923 of NC_058081.1, read as the reverse complement.
AGTGCACAAATCTTTGTCCCAACCACCGGGTCGGCCTATTGTGGCCTTGACTGACTCTATCTTGTCTCCACCAGCTATTTTGCTTGAAAAGGTTATGACACCCCTGACCAAAAACATGCCGTCTTTCCTGCTTGATACGAATCAATTTTTGCGTGAGGTTGGGACCCTGGTGTTACAGGATGATGATTTGTTAGTTACCTTTGATGTTTGTTCTCTGTACACTTCTATTGTTCACTGGAAGGGTATACGGGCTGTAGAGTGGCTTCTATCCTTCTCCTCTCACAGTGAAGGTGCCAAAGAATTTTTTCTGAAACTTCTTGAAATTATTTTAACTGAGAATTATTTTTTATTTCAGGACACCTACTACCAGCAGTGCTGTGGGACCGCGATGGGCTCGAATGCCGCACCGCCATATGCAAATTCATACATGTCATGGTTTGAAGACAAGTATATTTACACCAATGATCTATTTAAATCTCATTGTATTTTTTGGCGAAGATTCGTCGATGACGTGTTTTGTGTATGGCGGGGCGGCATTCGATCCCTTCGTGCCTTTTCAGAATTTCTGACCTCAATTTGGCCCGAGCTGCAGTTTACTTTACATTATAGTGATTATGAGATTAATTTTTTAGACACCCTGGTCATTAAGGGTGCAGGTGGGTCAATTGTGACTGATTTGTATATTAAAAATACCGACAAAAATTCTCTTCTCCATTTCTCAAGTTATCATCCTCCCACAGTAAAAAAAGCCTTACCCCACTCCCAATTTCAAAGGGTACGTAGGATTGTCTCTAATACTGAAGTGAAAGAAAAACGTCTTGATGAAATGTCTATGAGATTTGAGAATAGAGGGTATCCCACAGCACTGCTGGATAGTGAGAGGAGTAGGGTCACCTCCTTGACCCCTAAACAGGAGTCTAGGGGGTCGCGTATACCGTTTGTTACTAAGTTCCACCCATGGGTGAACAGGTGTCGATTTATTTTTTCTAAACATTGGAATATATTGTCAAGGGCTTATCCCTCTATTGAGGAGTTTAAAAATCCTCCATTATTGTGCTATAAGCGTAACAAAAATATCCGCGATATGGTGGTAAGGGTGGATGTGGGCAGTGCTCAAACTGAGAAGCGTCAGCAGACTTTATCAACTCCTAGAAAGGGCACATTCCCTTGCCTAGGGTGTATACACTGTTCAAGTGTAATTAAAGGGGAATATTTTACGCATCCCCATACAGGCAAGCGCTTTCCAGTTCGAGGCTTTTTCACATGCAATAGTAGTTTCATCATATATTTACTCAAGTGCCCTTGTGGACTGTTATATATAGGTGAAACATCCATGCGCATGAAGGACCGCTTCTCTAAGCATAAGTCCACTATTAGAAAAAATAATTTACTCCTACCCGTCCCTTATCACTTTGATCGCTGTAAGCACAATATTGCGCAATTGCGCTTCCAAATTATTGAGCAGGTACAACAACCTCGTAGAGGCGGTAATCGCTTGAAAATGCTAAAGAAGCGTGAATCCTATTGGATTCATACACTTCAGACACTGGAACCCATGGGGTTAAACCGGGAGTATGATCTCCAAAGCTTTCTGTAGATGTCTGTTTCTTCTACATGTATGTTAAATTTATACTTTGTTTTCTTGTATTTTACAGAAAACGTGAGGAACCCCCCAACCGCATCATCTGAATTGCAAGCTAGTACGAATATCTAGAGAACTTCAAAAGAATTTATGATTGCTATCATTCTCATTGATGCTGTTGCGATTGGGCTGTTTCTCACGTGTATCTGATTATTTAAATTGTTACTTTGTGTTTCCCCTTTTCTTTTGTTCCCTCCCCTTTGCTCTTTCTTTTTTCTTTCTTTTTTTACCTTTTACTCCATTTTTGTTTGTCTAAATTACCATGACTACATGATGTCATTTCCGCTTTGGCGGTCTATTTAAATCACCTGTATTGTATGACTTCGTTATATGCCATTGGTTTGAGAAAGGCTCGTAACAGAGCCGAAACGCGCGTCACTGAACATATTTATGTGTGGCGAATAAAAAGAAAAAAAACCTTTGAAGTTAAGTGAGTGCCGGTCTTTTCTTTCACTAAATCCATACCGGTCACCCAGCGCCTAAATACTAGGCCTCAAATTTATATCCCGCTAAATCTGTCGTTACCGCTGTACTGTTGTGGCTGGGCAAGTTATTTAGTGTCCGTCAAAGCACATTTTTTGTTCAGGGTTGAAATACAATTCCCAATTTAGCAATTTCATAATTTAGTGGTTTCTGCTATATCAGAGCTATTTGAAATCTATCCCTAAAAGGGTATATAATATTCAAGGTGCACATAGGGTCATTCAGAATAACTTCACACACACGCTACTGTGCATTTCCAAGTCTAATTCTGTTAGTAAATCCATACCGGTCACCCAGCGCCTAAATACTAGGCCTCAAATTTATATCCCGCTAAATCTCTCGTTACCGCTGTCCTGTTGTGGCTGGGAAAGTTATTTAGTGTCCGTCAAAGCACATTTTTTGTTCTGGGTTGAAATACAATTCCCAATTTAGCAATTTCATAATTTAGTGGTTTCTGCTGTATCAGAGCTATTTGAAATCTATCTCTAAAAGGGTATATAATATTCAAGGTGCACATAGGGTCATTCAGAATAACTTCACACACACGCTACTGTGCATTTCCAAGTCTAATTCTGTTAGTAAATCCATACCGGTCACCCAGCGCCTAAATACTAGGCCTCAAATTTATATCCCGCTAAATCTCTCGTTACCGCTGTCCTGTTGTGGCTGGGAAAGTTATTTAGTGTCCGTCAAAGCACATTTTTTGTTCTGGGTTGAAATACAATTCCCAATTTAGCAATTTCATAATTTAGTGGTTTCTGCTATATCAGAGCTATTTGAAATCTATCCCTAAAAGGGTATATAATATTCAAGGTGCACATAGGGTCATTCAGAATAACTTCACACACACGCTACTGTGCATTTCCAAGTCTAATTCTGTTAGTAAATCCATACCGGTCACCCAGCGCCTAAATACTAGGCCTCAAATTTATATCCCTCTAAATCTCTCGTTACCGCTGTCCTGTTGTGGATGGGAAAGTTATTTAGTGTCCGTCAAAGCACATTTTTTGTTCTGGGTTGAAATACAATTCCCAATTTAGCAATTTCCTAATTTAGTGGTTTCTGCTATATCAGAGCTATTTGAAATCTATCCCTAAAAGGGTATATAATATTCAAGGTGCACATAGGGTCATTCAGAATAACTTCACACACACGCTACTGTGCATTTCCAAGTCTAATTCTGTCACTAAATCCATACCGGTCACCCAACGCCTAAATACTAGGCCTCAAATTTATATCCCGCTGAATTTGAATACAATACATTGGGCCAAATAATATTTTTGTTGTTGTGGTGAACCATAACAATGAGGAAAACATCTAGTAAGGGACGCGGACATGGACATGGTCGTGGTGGTGTTAGTGGACCCTCTGGTGCTGGGAGAGGACGTGGCCGTTCTGCCACATCCACACGTCCTAGTGTACCAACTACCTCAGGTCCCAGTAGCCGCCAGAATTTACAGCGATATATGGTGGGGCCCAATGCCGTTCTAAGGATGGTAAGGCCTGAGCAGGTACAGGCATTAGTCAATTGGGTGGCCGACAGTGGATCCAGCATGTTCACATTATCTCCCACCCAGTCTTCTGCAGAAAGCGCACAGATGGCGCCTGAAAACCAACCCCATCAGTCTGTCACATCACCCCCATGCATACCAGGGAAACTGTCTCAGCCTCAAGTTATGCAGCAGTCTCTTATGCTGTTTGAAGACTCCGCTGGCAGGGTTTCCCAAGGGCATCCACCTAGCCCTTCCCCAGCGGTGAAAGACATAGAATGCACTGACGCACAACCACTTATGTTTCCTGATGATGAGGACATGGGAATACCACCTCAGCATGTCTCTGATGATGACGAAACACAGGTGCCAACTGCTGCGTCTTTCTGCAGTGTGCAGACTGAACAGGAGGTCAGGGATCAAGACTGGGTGGAAGACGATGCAAGGGACGATGAGGTCCTAGACCCCACATGGAATGAAGGTCGTGCCACTGACTTTCACAGTTCGGAGGAAGAGTGGTGAGACCGAGCCAACAGCGTAGCAAAAGAGGGAGCAGTGGGCAAAAGCAGAACACCCGCAGCCAAGAGACTCCGCCTGCTACTGACCGCCGCCATCTGGGACCGAGCACCCCAAAGGCAGCTTCAAGGAGTTCCCTGGCATGGCACTTCTTCAAACAATGTGCTGACGACAAGACCCGAGTGGTTTGCACGCTGTGCCATCAGAGCCTGAAGCGAGGCATTAACGTTCTGAACCTGAGCGCAACCTGCATGACCAGGCACCTGCATGCAAAGCATGAACTGCAGTGGAGTAAACACCTTAAAACCAAGGAAGTCACTCAGGCTCCCCCTGCTACCTCTTCTTCTGCTGCAGCCTCGGCCTCTTCTGCTGCTGCCGCCTCGGCCTCTTCCTCCGCCTCTGGAGGAACGTTGGCACCTGCCGCCCAGCAAACAGGGGATGTACCACCAACACCACCACCACCTCCGTCACCAAGCGTCTCAACCTTGTCACACGGCAGCGTTCAGCTCTCCATCTCACAAACATTTGAGAGAAAGCGTAAATTCCCACCTAGCCACCCTCGATCCCTGGCCCTGAATGCCAGCATTTCTAAACTACTGGCCTATGAAATGCTGTCATTTAGGCTGGTGGACACAGACAGCTTCAAACAGCTCATGTCGCTTGCTGTCCCACAGTATGTTGTTCCCAGCCGGCACTACTTCTCCAACAGAGCCGTGCCTTCCCTGCACAACCAAGTATCCGATAAAATCAAGTGTGCACTGCGCAACGCCATCTGTAGCAAGGTCCACCTAACCACAGATACGTGGACCAGTAAGCACGGCCAGGGATGCTATATCTCCCTAACTGCACACTGGGTAAATGTAGTGGCAGCTGGGCCCCAGGCGGAGAGCTGTTTGGCGCACGTCCTTCCGCCGCCAAGGATCGCAGGGCAACATTCTTTGCCTCCTGTTGCCACCTCCTCCTTCTCGGCTTCCTCCTCCTCTTCTTCCACCTGCTCATCCAGTCAGCCACACACCTTCACCACCAACTTCAGCACAGCCCGGGGTAAACGTCAGCAGGCCATTCTGAAACTCATATGTTTGGGGGACAGGCCCCACACCGCACAGGAGTTGTGGCGGGGTATAGAACAACAGACCGACGAGTGGTTGCTGCCGGTGAGCCTCAAGCCCGGCCTGGTGGTGTGTGATAATGGGCGAAATCTCGTTGCAGCTCTGGGACTAGCCAATTTGACGCACATCCCTTGCTTGGTGCATGTGCTGAATTTGGTGGTGCAGAAGTTCATTCACAACTACCCCGACATGTCAGAGCTGCTGCATAAAGTGCGGGCCGTCTGTTCGCGCTTCCGGCGTTCACATCCTGCTGCTGCTCGCCTGTCTGCGCTACAGCGTAACTTCGGCCTTCCCGCTCACCGCCTCATATGCGACGTGCCCACCAGGTGGAACTCCACCTTGCACATGCTGGACAGACTGTGCGAGCAGCAGCAGGCCATAGTGGAGTTTCAGCTGCAGCACGCACGGGTCAGTCGCACTACAGAACAGCACCACTTCACCACCAATGACTGGGCCTCCATGCGAGACCTGTGTGCCCTGTTGCGCTGTTTCGAGTACTCCACCAACATGGCTAGTGGCGATGACGCCGTTATCAGCGTTACAATACCACTTCTATGTCTCCTTGAGAAAACACTTAGGGCGATGATGGGAGAGGAGGTGGCCCAGGAGGAGGAGGAGGAGGAGGAAGAGGGGTCATTTTTAGCACTTTCAGGCCAGTCTCTTCGAAGTGACTCAGAGGGAGGTTTTTGGCAACAGCAGAGGCCAGGTACAAATGTGGCCAGCCAGGGCCCACTACTGGAGGACGAGGAGGACGAGGATGAGGAGGAGGTGGAGGTGGAGGAGGATGAGGATGAAGCATGGTCACAGCGGGGTGGCACCCAACGCAGCTCGGGTCCATCACTGGTGCGTGGCTGGGGGGAAAGGCAGGACGATGACGATACGCCTCCCACAGATGACAGCTTGTCCTTACCCCTGGGCAGCCTGGCACACATGAGCGACTACATGCTGCAGTGCCTGCGCAACGACAGCAGAGTTGCCCACATTTTAACCTGTGCGGACTACTGGGTTGCCACCCTGCTGGATCCACGCTACAAAGACAATGTGCCCACCTTACTTCCTGCACTGGAGCGTGATAGGAAGATGCGCTAGTACAAGCGCACGTTGGTAGACGCGCTACTGAGAGCATTCCCAAATGTCACAGGGGAACAAGTGGAAGCCCAAGGCCAAGGCAGAGGAGGAGCAAGAGGTCGCCAAGGCAGCTGTGTCATGGCCAGCTCCTCTGAGGGCAGGGTTAGCATGGCAGAGATGTGGAAAACTTTTGTCAACACGCCACAGCTAACTGCACCACCACCTGATACGCAACGTGTTAGCAGGAGGCAACATTTCACTAACATGGTGGAACAGTACATGTGCACACCCCTCCACGTACTGACTGATGGTTCGGCCCCATTCAACTTCTGGGTCTCTAAATTGTCCACGTGGCCAGAGCTAGCCTTTTATGCCTTGGAGGTGCTGGCCTGCCCGGCGGCCAGCGTTTTGTCTGAACGTGTATTCAGCACGGCAGGGGGCGTCATTACAGACAAACGCAGCCGCCTGTCTACAGCCAATGTGGACAATCTGACGTTCATAAAAATGAACCAGGCATGGATCCCACAGGATCTGTCCATCCCTTGTCCAGATTAGACATTAACTACCTCCCCTTAACCATATATTATTGGACTCCAGGGCACTTCCTCATTCAATCCTATTTTTATTTTCATTTTACCATTATATTGCGAGGCTACCCAAAGTTGAATGAACCTCTCCTCTGTCTGGGTGCCGGGGCCTAAATATATGCCAATGGACTGTTCCAATGTTGGGTGACATGAAGCCTGATTCTCTGCTATGACATGCAGACTGATTCTCTGCTGACATGAAGCCAGATCCTCTGTTACGGGACCTCTCTCCTCTGCCTGGGTGCTGGGCCGAAATTTATGACAATGGACTGTTGCAGTGGTGGGTGACGTGAAGCCTGATTCTCTGCTATGACATGAAGACTGATTCTCTGCTGACATGAAGCCAGATTGTCTGTTACGGGACCTCTCTCCTCTGCCTGGGTGCTGGGCCTAAATATATGCCAATGGACTGTTGCAGTGGTGGCTGACGTGAAGCCTCATTCTCTGCTATGACATGCAGACTAATTCTCTGCTGACATGAAGCCAGATTGTCTGTTATGGGACCTCTATCCTCTGCCTGGGTGCTGGGCCTAAATATATGCCAATGGACTGTTGCAGTGGTGGCTGACGTGAAGCCTCATTCTCTGCTATGACATGCAGACTAATTCTCTGCTGACATGAAGCCAGATTGTCTGTTACGGGACCTCTCTCCTCTGCCTGGGTGCTGGGCCCAAATTTATGACAATGGACTGTTGCAGTGGTGGGTGACGTGAAGCCTGATTCTCTGCTATGACATGAAGACTGATTCTCTGCTGACATGAAGCCAGATTGTCTGTTACGGGACCTCTCTCCTCTGCCTGGGTGCTGGGTCTAAATATATGCCAATGGACTGTTGCAGTGGTGGCTGACGTGAAGCCTCATTCTCTGCTATGACATGCAGACTAATTCTCTGCTGACATGAAGCCAGATTGTCTGTTACGGGACCTCTCTCCTCTGCCTGGGTGCTGGGCCTAAATATATGCCAATGGACTGTTGCAGTGGTGGCTGACGTGAAGCCTCATTCTCTGCTATGACATGCAGACTAATTCTCTGCTGACATGAAGCCAGATTGTCTGTTACGGGACCTCTCTCCTCTGCCTGGGTGCTGGGCCTAAATATATGCCAATGGACTGTTGCAGTGGTGGCTGACGTGAAGCCTCATTCTCTGCTATGACATGCAGACTAATTCTCTGCTGACATGAAGCCAGATTGTCTGTTACGGGACCTCTCTCCTCTGCCTGGGTGCTGGGCCTAAATATATGACAATGGACTGTTGCAGTGGTGGGTGACGTGAAGCCTCATTCTCTGCTATGACATGCAGACTAATTCTCTGCTGACATGAAGCCAGATCCTCTGTTACGGGACCTCTCTCCTCTGCCTGGGTGCTGGGCCTAAATTTATGAAAATGGACTCTTACAGTGGTGGGTGACGTGAAGCCTGATTCTCTGCTATGACATGAAGACTGATTCTCTGCTGACATGAAGCCAGATTGTCTGTTACGGGACCTCTCTCCTCTGCCTGGGTGCTGGGCCTAAATATATGCCAATGGACTGTTGCAGTGGTGGCTGACGTGAAGCCTCATTCTCTGCTATGACATGCAGACTAATTCTCTGCTGACATGTAGCCAGATCCTCTGTTACGGGACCTCTCTCCTCTGCCTGGGTGCTGGGCCTAAATTTATGACAATGGACTGTTGCAGTGGTGGGTGACGTGAAGCCTGATTCTCTGCTATGACATGCAGACTGATTCTCTGCTGACATGAAGCCAGATCCTCTGTTACGGGACCTCTCTCCTCTGCCTGGGTGCCGGGGCCTAAATATCTGAGAATGGACTGTTCCAGTGGTGGGTGACGGGAAGCCAGATTCTCTGCTATGGGACCTCTCTCCAATTGATTTTGGTTAATTTTTATTTATTTAATTTTAATTTTAATTCATTTCCCTATCCACATTTGTTTGCAGGGGATTTACCTACATGTTGCTGCCTTTTGCAGCCCTCTAGCCCTTTCCTGGGCTGTTTTACAGCCGTTTTAGTGCCGAAAAGTTCGGGTCCCCATTGACTTCAATGGGGTTCGGGTTCGGGACGAAGTTCGGATCGGGTTCGGATCCCGAACCCGAACATTTCCGGGAAGTTCGGCCGAACTTCTCGAACCCGAACATCCAGGTGTTCGCTCAACTCTAGTGGTGTTATGTAGGACTGAAGGTGAATCTACTACATTATCTGTACTCAGAGAGTTATCACTGTGTTATCTGTGGTGTTACCAAGGACTGTGGGTGACATCTACTATATTATCTGTACACGGAGAGTTATCACTGTTATATGTGGTGTTATGTAGTACTGCAAGTGACATCTACTACATTATCTGTACACGGAGTTATCACTGTTATCTGTGGTGTTATGTAGGACTGTAGGTGACATCTACTACATTATCTGTATACGGAGAGTTATCACTGAGTTATATGTGGTGTTATGTAGGACTGCAGGTGACATCTACTATATTATCTGTACACGGAGAGTTATCACTGAGTTATAAGTGGTGTTATGTAGGACTGCAGGTGACGTCTACTACATTATCTGTACACTGAGTTATCACTGTGTTATCTGTGGTGTTACATAGGACTGCAAGTTATATCTACTACATTATCTGTACACGGAGAGTTATCACTGAGTTATATGTGGTGTTATGTAGGACTGCAGGTGATGTCTAATACATTATCTGTACACAGAGAGTTATCACTGTTATATGTGGTGTTATGTAGGACTGCAGGTGACATCTACTATATTATCTGTACACGGAGAGTTATCACTGAGTTATATGTGGTGTTATGTAGGACTGCAGGTGACATCTACTACATTATCTGTACACGGAGAGTTATCACTGTTATATGTGGTGTTATGTAGGACTGCAGGTGACATCTACTATATTATCTGTACACGGAGAGTTATCACTGAGTTATAAGTGGTGTTATGTAGGACTGCAGGTGACGTCTACTACATTATCTGTACACTGAGTTATCACTGTGTTATCTGTGGTGTTACATAGGACTGCAAGTTATATCTACTACATTATCTGTACACGGAGAGTTATCACTGAGTTATATGTGGTGTTATGTAGGACTGCAGGTGATGTCTAATACATTATCTGTACACAGAGAGTTATCACTGTTATATGTGGTGTTATGTAGGACTGCAGGTGACATCTACTATATTATCTGTACACGGAGAGTTATCACTGAGTTATATGTGGTGTTATGTAGGACTGCAGGTGACATCTACTACATTATCTGTACTCAGAGAGTTATTACTGTTATCTGTGGTGTTATGTAGGACTGCAGGTGACATCTACTATATTATCTGTACACGGAGAGTTATCACTGAGTTATATGTGGTGTTATGTAGGACTGCAGGTGACATCTACTACATTATCTGTACTCAGAGAGTTATTACTGTTATCTGTGGTGTTATGTAGGACTGCAGGTGACATCTACTATATTATCTGTACACGGAGAGTTATCACTGAGTTATATGTGGTGTTATGTAGGACTGCAGGTGACATCTACTACATTATCTGTACACGGAGAGTTATCACTGTTATATGTGGTGTTATGTAGGACTGCAGGTGACATCTACTATATTATCTGTACACGGAGAGTTATCACTGAGTTATATGTGGTGTTATGTAGGACTGCAGGTGACGTCTAATACATTATCTGTACACGGAGAGTTATCACTGTTATATGTGGTGTTATGTAGGACTGCAGGTGATGTCTACTATATTATCTGTACACGGAGAGTTATCACTGAGTTATATGTGGTGTTATGTAGGACTGCAGGTGACATCTACTACATTATCTGTACACGGAGTTATCACTGTGTTATCTGTGGTGTTACATAGGACTGCAGGTGACATCTACTACATTATCTGTACACGGAGAGTTATCACTGTTATATGTGGTGTTATGTAGGACTGCAAGTGATATCTACTACATTATCTGTACTCAGAGAGTTATCACTGTTATCTGTGGTGTTACATAGGACTGCAGGTTACATCTACTGCATTATTTGTTTAAAAAAGGTGCGTGGTCACATGTTGGGGGCGGCAATACTTGGCTTGCCCTGGGTGCTGGCAAACCATGCTACGCCACTGCTTCTTACTCACCTCAATGTTGGAGAAATTGCGGGCACGTTGGTACATACAAACATGTGTGGTGGGACTGCCCTGTGGTATCCACCTTCTGGAAAGCTGTTTTTCTCCTCCTCCGCTCTCTTACAGGGAGTTAGATCCCTATGGCACCGTCATTGGCTTTATGCTTTGTAGGACTAGCTGACCTTTCTCTGCATATGAGGTTAGTTTGTGGTCAAGTTATACTAGCAGCCAGAGCAATGATTGCAAAGTCTTGGAAATCCAGCGGGCCTCTGACAATACGTGAACTGATCTCTACTGTTAGTGCAGCCTTTGACTTAGAGAAATTATTTGCAATTAGATCACACTTGTGGGATAAATTAGCCCTAAAATGGGACATATGGGTTAAATTTTCATACTCGCATGCATCCTCCAGATGAGATAACATACTTTCTGCTCTGACCGTGTAGTCATTATTCTTACCTTGAACATGTTGTTATCTTGTTGCTGAAATAATACAACAGTAGACTCGAATACTCTACATATAATTATATATATTTATCTTTGAAGATCCCTGCGTGGATCTTAAAAGTTCTTACATATACTATGTAATCTTGTTTTACTGTTACATTAATAAAACATAATTGTTAAAAAAGATGATAAAGAGATATGGGGGGGACCCCAGAGCTAAATTTCATAGCAAAGGGTCTGAATACTTATGTTCAAGACACATTTTTGTTTTTCCTTTTAAATAAAAATGTTTAGCAAAAATGTCTAAAATTCTGTTTTCACTTTGTCATTATGGGGCATTTAGTGCAGATTCATGGGGGTGCTTTTTATTTTAGCCAAGGCAACAACATAATAAAATGTGAAAAAAATGAAAGGGTCTGAAGACTTTCCAAATGCACTTTATATAACAGTACAGTGGGGAAGGGGGGTTTGCAGAGTGAACCCTAGAAGTTTAGGTTTAGTTCATACAAGCACAGGTTAAACATATACTTAACAGGAAGGCAGATTTAACCATTTGATGTTTTTTATTAAGATATTTCACTATTTTCTGGATGCCTTTTATCTACCTCATTATTCAACAAGTGAACTTAATAAAAACTCAAATGCAATGTTCATTAGATTTTATGGTTTAGTATTTATTATATTCACTTAGTTTTAATAAACTTGAACATCTGCATCAGTGCAAAGATCACTCTGACCTTCCTGTAAACTAGCACATTTATATTCTCATTGTGAACTATTCACCAAACTGAAAAGAGGATGTAAATTAGATTGGGGGTCTCCTCAAACCTAGACCCTTACCTTTGTATGAAAATGTTCTGGAATATTATTAAATAAAGAAAATTTTACAAAAACTGGTCTAAAATGAAAATAGCATGGCTGGATGCTCTGATAAGGCATAATAATTTCCTTTCATCTATCCTTTCATTTACTACAAGAAATGCATTTCACAAAGGTTAAAGCACCCTTTGGTGAATAGAAAATAACACAAAAGTCCCATTTTGCTACACATTACTACAGCTCTGATAACTAGTATAAAATAAGGAAATCAAATGTCTTTTGGAGACCATATTTTCACACGTTCGTAGTGTGTTTTGCGGATCCACCAAACACCGGCAAAACGCGGATACCGGCAATGTGCGTTCCGCATTTTGCAGACCGCACATGGCCAGCACTAATACAATATGCCTATTCTTGTCCGCAATTGCGGACAAGAATAGGACATGTTCTATTTATTTCGGGAACGGAAATGCGGACCCGGAAGTGGGGGGTCCATGAAATTGCGGACGTGTGAATGGGGCCTAATACAATGCTTTGTGCAATCAAGAGGTGAAAGGGACAAACAGAAGTGTAATAAGATGGCACACAGAATGTGCCACCATTTTGTGCCTCTATAAAACTTTATATTACTGAGATATTCTTTCCAATAAAAGAGACATATGAATTAAGTGTATATGATCCTATTGGTGTGCAAAATATAGCTCTGTACAATTCACAGTTTATAGGGAGACGCAAATCTTTCTTCCTCTAGGTCAGCTAAAAAAATTCCCAATTTCTTTATGTGGGCCACTGTATTCTGCAGATAACTTCCCCTACCAGCTAGGATTAGGAATTTCAGATGGACACAGTGCTATTTACAGCAAATATACCATCATAATATGGTAAATGACCACTGAGTGTCATTGTCTGTGCCAGATGCTACAGAGCAGATACACCTAGGGAGAAAAGGATGCTGGGATGCAGAAGGAATGTGATGGGTTGGAGTCTGCATGGTGTGCGGAGAAGGGTGGTCCAGTGAGGGCAGTGTTGATTGTGCACCAGAGCAGAGAGGAATGGTTAAGCATCACCCAAGTAAAGTATCAGAAAGTGCAGTATGTTGAGAGTCTATAGAGAGGGGGCAAGGCAGTAAGGAGACAGTGGCGGCTTCCTGGTTCCAGTGCAGTATACCCAACTCAGTGGAACTACAGTTGGTACCTGAACTGAAGGCTAAGGGCCTAAGACACTGCAAGTTACTCCATCATAATAACAAACAATTGGACCACTTCATGCACAAACTGTCAAGGAACCATGAACCAGACGTACAACAAGAGGTAAGTGGAAATAAGAAGGCTTTATTGAAAATCAAGCTGTAAGGCAAAAGTCCAAACGGATGGCTAAACCGAAGCAGGGTCTTGCGAAGCCAGGGGTCAGGAACCGGAAGGGTAGTCAGACGAAGCCTGGATCAGGAACCAGCAGGGTAGTCAGACGAAGCCTGGATCAGGAACCAGCAGGGTAGTCAGACGAAGCCAGGATCAGGAACCAGAAGCAGCAACAGTCTTAGAAGCATGTGAACACAGGAGGACCAAGCAAGGAACTGAAGCCACAGACCTCCTATATATATGAGCTAGGCATCCAGCTCCTCCCAGTGGGAAGGAGAAGCCGCAGGGTGGGAGGCTACAAGAAACCCAGAAACCAAGATGGCCGCCAGCACATGTCAAACGAAGGAGAACAGCAAGAAGGTAAGACCATGACACAAACCCAGAGGGAGAAGAAAAGTGTATAGACAACTAGTGTATCAATGGCACACATAGGTTAACCCTTTAATAACATATGACGTACCTGTACATCATATGCTTTAAGGAGTTGTATGGCAAGGCCTCACAAACTGAGCTTGATTCACATGTGGCAGGTGCTGGCTGTATAACATAACAGACATACTCCAGCAGAAACCAAGTTTGGAGTTGACTCAATAGCTGTCAATAGCAATTGCAGTATCTATAGGTTTAGATAAAGAGGTCTCCCTCTGTACTCCAACAGGAGCCCCCGGAAGAAAATCATGCGCTCCAATCTGTTGCTATGACAGCCTGGAGCCTCACGAAACCTCATGGTTTCCAGGCCTGTCATGCTGACCTGCCTGCAGAGCCATGCCCAAGCAGGGCCTTACAGGCAACCAGTGAAAATCCCATAGACTGCAATAGTATTCTGTGCAGTCTAAGGTAGAATGGGTCAGAAGATAGCATGTACAAGTCCCCTAAGGAGCCAAAAATGTGAATAAAGTAAAAAATTTTTTTTAAAGAAACGCAAAGATTAAAAACTGAAATCAACCACTGTCCCAATTTTACACAAAAATAAACAATAAAAAAATCATTATTGGCATCACTACATCCAAAAAAAAGAATTTTGGTCTACAGCTCATCCTGCAAAAAATGACCCTCGTACAGCCCTGTAGACAAAGTTACATACTGACCCACAAAATAAGGCTGTCACGTCATTTTTAGTACATACATGAATGCTGTAAAAACAAAACACCTCAAAAACCATGATGGGTTTTGTTTTCAATTTCAACCCACAAATAATTTTCCAATACAAGCTATAGTAAATTAATTGGGGCCATTAAAAATACAGATTGTGCTTCAAAAAACGAGTCCTCATATGGTTATGTGAATGGAAAATTAAAAGTTATGACTCTTGGAAGGTGGGGAACAAAAACACAACCACAAAAAAACAAAAATTGGTGAGAGATTGGTGACATTGTGGTCCCATAACCAGCACACTTCAGTGGGTTGAGCTGCAAATACAGGACTAAGGAGGAGCTTTGTTTGCTAAACCATTGGACTGTTCATTTTGGGAGGACTACCATGGTCTCTTCCTGAGTGCTTAGACTGTTAAGCAAGAGGTAGCAGGTAGCCACTGCAAGAACTTGCATTGCATGCCCACTGCAGGGTGAGTTCTAGACACATGGTACACCACAGTTACTGCTGCCAGAATCGGCCACGTCTGTGGCCGCTCAGTGACCCATAGAGGTCCTGTATATTCCTGCGTATAAGACTACTTTTTAACACATGAAAATCTTCTCAAAAGTCGGGGGTCGTCTTATACGCCGGGTGTCGTCTCATATGCCGGTATACAGCGTGCTGAAACTTACTTCCTAGCAAGACTGGAGAAGCTGTCCTTCTCCAGCTTCAGGGACAGGCGCCCTCTAGCTGAGCCACCGTGTGCTGCATCCCGGCCAGCCGCTCCTGAAGCAGCCCCCTCTTCCTGCTCTCAGTGGTTTTCTCATGCCGGCAGTATCACATTGCGTACTACCGCTCAGATCGTCTTGAAGACAGGGAGGGCTGGGCAGGCAGGGAGAGCTCACCCACCCAATCCAAGCAGGCTTTGTATGCAGTGTGCAGAGAAAATATCGGTACATCGCTTGCTGTGATTGGCTGGTTGTTGTATACTGGGTTGGATTGGCGATTCTGAGGGAAGGCAGGGGGGGAGCAGGAGCATCTGCACTTCAGCCAATTCTAATGTTGGGGAATCTCTAATGAAGTTTGGTGTGCATCTTATCTGTGGTGAAAAAACAGAGTCTATCTGGGGAGCAGATACATGTGGTGGTGAATACAGTACAACACCAGTATCTGTACCTGTACATACAGTACAGCACCAGTATCTGCATCGGTTCATACAGTATAGCGCCAGTACATACAGTACATTATACAAATGGCTAACAGTCAAGACCCCATCATGGCTCTACCAGCAAGAAGAAAGAAATATGAAGCCAGTTTCAAACTTAAAGTTATAAACTTTGCCATGGAACATAATAACTGCGCTGCTGCAAGACAATATGGAGTAACAGAAAAGATGGTTTGCGACTGGAAAGCAAATTAAAAGCATTAAAGAGTATGCCAAGAGGTAAGTGTGCATTAAGGAGAGGCACCCCACATTGGCCAGAACTTGAAAAACATGTAGTAGACATGGTGAATGAGCATCGCCAAAACGGTTATGTAGTGACGCAAAATAAAATACATTTGTTTGCACTTCAGTGAGCCAAATCTAACCCAGATCACAGCAACATATTTAAGGCCACTGCATCCTGGTGTACTAGATTCTTGGAAAGGCATAGTATGGTACTGAGGCAAAAGACGAAAATTGCACAACAATTACCTGCTGATCTTGATGCCAAAGTAAATATTGTTGGAGGGGTAGTCTTATACGGCGAGTATAGCCCAAACCCTATATTTCAACTGGAAAAGTTGGGGGTCGTCTTATACGCCCAGTCGTCTTATACGCCAGAAAATACGGTACTTGGGTGGCAATAAACATTTATCTAGGCATGGAGAGACTCCAGTAGCACTTTCCAAGGTGGTTGAATCTCTATCCTTGTCCTACTGATCCCATAAAGTAACAGTTCAGTGCAAGAAGAGTGTGCTCCATGCTTCTGCAAGATTCACCACACATTACACCAGCATTAGGATACTATATGCTCACAAATCTGTTTGCATCAGGTTTCCTATGTGCAAAAATGTATTGTGCAAATTGATATTAATGGATAAATCAGGGGTCTATAAAACACAACACCAGTGTGAATACAGCCTTAGTGATTATGCTATTGTATATAATTATTAACGCTTTTAATGCTGTATTGCCTATTATGGAAACAATCTGCTCACTAGATATCATAAATGATATATATGCTGATTCTGCTTTTCAACTAAAGCAAAGTCCCAATGTCATTTACAGCATGTCAAAGTAATATTCAACATTTGAATATTAGTGTTACAAGTAGTGGGTGTAAAACCTCTGCACCGGCCAACAGGTTTGACTGTGGGCTAATCCTAAGTGCGTTATCCTGTTAGCCCTCTATTTCCCCCTTTAACCCCTATACAGGGATCTGGTCTTCATTGCAGGGGAGCCAACAGACTGCTACAACTTGGAGTAGTCCCTGTGTGGATAACAACTGACTCATGGAGGTTAGAGACACTGATGTGTGGCACCGCGGGGTCAGGCAGAACAGTAGTCAGAGAAGAGCAGAGGTCAGGCCAGGCAGAGTACATTCGAATACATAAAAAAAGTTTGGGGTCCAGGCAGGCAGCAAAGGCTCAATACGATAATCGGGCAGAAGTCAGGCAGCAGTGCTTCTGAGTCAGGAAACCTGCAGTGTACGGTACGTGGGTAGGCAAACAGAGAAGCAAACCCTTGCAGGAACTACCAAGCTAGTTAACCTCTTGATCATGCAGAGAATGAGACAAACACCACTGCATGTATAGCAGAAACTGATTAAAACATTAAAAACAGTCTAGCAGCTGTACATAAAACCAAAGGAGGGGTTAACCCTTGCAATTCTGCAGAATGAGGTGAGGTTAAATGAAGAATATCAGAATACACTTTCCCCAAAAGACACCAGTACCTAGGTCCACTGCCGAAGCGCCAGACCTGCAACAGACACAGGGTGAGTGAAGCAACGCCCATGCCTGCATTAAGTGGCGGGGCAACAGCAGGCATGGGCTGCCAACTTAACTAGATAGATATGATTTACATACTCTTAAGTGGACATGGTATTCTAAAATCTTGAAAGCAGTTGTGCAATTCCACACCTTTCTGAAGAGATAAAGCGCACCTTTGCGTAGAATGTTCCAGACTGAGCAGGTGTTAATCTTTAGGCTTCAATTCCTATGCATTAAAGTTAGTCATTTCATAGATTAACACCTTGTAGTGAGTTCGAGCCAGCAGCTTTATTACAATCCCTTTCGACATTTCTATACATAAATTTCAAAAACTACTTAGTTCAAATTCCATGTTAAATAGCTACAAAGAACGCCACCATCAATATATTCCTCCCAAACGCAATACAGACAAAAAACTAAACTCCCATATGACACCATTATAGCCATTGCACATTAGGTGACCATATGTATTTTTTAACTGTTTAGTGTTTTTAGGCTGCCTGTACATATTCAGGTTTTGATCAGCTTTTCTGATGCAGATTTAGAAGCCCAAACCAGATGTGGATCATAAAGGGATCATTAAGAGAGAGAGAGAAAGTATACTTTTCTTGTGTTAAGGCAGGCATCCTCAAACTGCGGCCCTCCAGCTGTTGTAAAACTACAACTCCCACAATGCCCTGCTGTAGGCTGATACCTGTATGCTGTTGGGAGTTGTAGTTTTGCAACAGCTGGAGGGCGGAGATTGAGGATGCCTGTGTTAAGGGGACAAGCTGTTGTAGTTGCACTGCACCGCTGCTACAAGCTAGACGGCGTGACCCTCAACACAATGCCGTACATGTATGGTATTATGCGCAAGGGCTTTTATTGGGCTGGCTGCTGCACTAAGCCCAATCCATACGTGGCGGGTGCTGGTTGTTTAGTACAGCAGGCACCTGGACACAGTGCCTGGAATCAGCAATGGTGCTGAAACCAGTCTTTAACCCCTTAGATGCTGTGTTAAAAAATGATCATGGCATCTGTGAGGTTAGGCCGAGGGAAGCGGGCTCCCTCTGCCATCCGGCTGGAGCCACTGCAGTGAAATCATAGGGCTCCAATCAGTTAAAATGACAGCCTGGAGTCTGCTGAAGATGCCTAGGCCTGTTATGGTAAATTGAATGTGAAGCTGTGCACAAGGCAGGCTGTGAAAATCAGAGACTATAATACTTCTCTATTATGGTTTATAAGAAAAGCGATCAGAAGGTCGCAGGATATAGCCCCGTAAGGGGGCTATAAGTTATTGAATAAAAAGTAAAAAAATATATAAATATTTAAAAAATTCAAATCATATAGGGGGGCGTGTTCTTTCAAAATATCACGTGGAGGGGAGGAGGTGTAAACAATGTCTGTCTCAGCGTCCCTCGTGATGTACCATTTTATATTGGGTATACAGTCCTGATGAAAAGTTTAAGACCACTTGAAAAATGGCAAAAAATCATATTTAGCATGGCTGTAGAGCTTCAACATGCAACAAGAAAAGGGAGTGAGACAAAACATTTTTTGAGCATTCAATTTAATGAAAACAACGAATAAACTGAAACAGGCTGTTTTTCAGCTGATCAAAATGTTAGAACCCCATGCCTTTAAAAGGCCAAATCTGTGCAAAGATGTGGATTCATTGTCATTGTCTGTCAGGTAGTCACACGTTGTGATGGCAAAGGCAAAAAAACTCTACCTTTTTAAACATGGTCAGGTTGTTGAACTGCATAAACAGGGTCTCTCACAGTGCGCCATCGCTGCTGAGGTGGGATGCAGTAAGACAGTCATTTGGAATTTCTTAAATGATCCTGAGTGTTATGGAACAAAAAAGTCAAGTGGAAGACCCCAAAAAATGGCATCAGCACTGAGCCGGAGGATCCAATTGGCTGTCCGTCAAAACACTGGATGATCCTCGACCCAAATTAAGGCCCTTGCTGGTGCTGACTGCAGCCCCATAACAATCAGATGGCATCTGAGACTGAAGGGCTTCAAAAACAAAAAACGTCTTCAAAGACCTCATCTCCTTGAACGCGACAGAACTGCTCGTTTGGACTTTGCAAGAGAGCACCAAACATGGGACATTCAAAGGTGGAAGATAGTTTTATTCTCTGATGAGAAATAATGTAACCTTTATGGTCCTGATGATTTCCAACGTTACTGGCATGACAAGCAGATCCCACCTGAGATGTTTTCTACGCGCCACAGTGGAGAGGGCGCCATAATGGTCTGGGCTGCATTTTCCTTCAGTGGAACAATGGAGCTTCAGGAAGTGCAGGGGCGTGAAACGGCCGCTGGCTATGTCCAGATGTTGCAGAGAGCATTCCTCATGACTGTGTGGTAACGACTGAGTTTTTCAACAGGACAATGCCCGCAGGACAAGAGACTTTTTCCAGGAGAATAACATCACTCTTTTGGCCCATCCTGCATGTTCCCCTGATCTAAATCCAATTAAGAACCTTGGGGATGGATGGCAAAGGAAGATTACAAAAATGAACAACAGTTCCAGACAGTAGATGGCCTTCGTGCGGCCGTCTTCACCACTTGGAGAAATGTTCCCACTCACCTCATGGAAACGCTTGCATCAAGCATGCCCAAAAAAATTTTTAAGCGATAAACAATAACGGCGGAGCTACTCGTTACTGAGTTCATGTTTGGAAGTTGGATTTCTGTTTTGAGGGGGGAATTTAGTTTTTTTTTGGAGGTGTAGTCCTAAATTTTTGATCAGCTGAAAAACTGCCTGTTTCAGTTTATGTGTTGTTTTCATTAAATTGAATGCTCAAAAAATGTTTTGTCTCACTCCCATTTCTTCTTGTTGCATGTTGGAGCTCTACTTGGAACCTTGTTAAGATCCAGCCATGCTAAATATGATTTCTTGCCATCTTTCAAGTGGTCTTAAACTTTTGATCAGGACTGTATTTCATCTATTTCATTTAATGTTTGTCTGTGTCGCTAAAAGTTATCGACAGTATGCACTATAATAGTGACATCTATAGTATCCTGCCCCGTTAACAGTGACCTCCACAGTGGCCGCCCCCTTACTAGTGACCTCCACAGTACCCTGTCTCGTTAACAGTGATTTCCACAATAACCCGTCCCCTTAACAGTGACTTCCACAGAGCTCCGATCCCTTAAAATGGGACCTCCACAATACCCGGTCCCCTTAACAGTGACCTCTACAGCACCCCGCCCCTTAATACAGACCTCCATAGTGGAACGTCCCCTTAACTGTGACCTCCACCGTTCCCTGCCCACTTAACAGAGACCTCCACAGCCACCACCCATTTAACAGTGACCTTCACAGCATCCTGCCCCCTTAACAGTGATCTCAACAGCAGCCCACCCCTTTAACAGTGACCTCCACAGCGGCCGCCCCTTTATTAGTGACCTCCACAGTACCCCATCTCCTGAACAGTGATTTCCACAAAAGTCAGGTTTTAGGCCGGATAGTCCAGCTTTCAGACTCCCTATTGTCTGTCCAGTGCAGACACACGGATGTCCTTTTCAACAGCTCACACTCAGACAGCAGCACTGTGCTGTCTGAGCATGAGCTGCAGGGAGAAAGTCACCCTCCCTCCCACCTCTGCAGCTGACAGAAGTTGATTTTTACCTTCATTTTTTTAATTCCTGTCGGCTGAAGAGTGGGAGGGAAGTGGCCTAACCTGGTTGGGGCATGGCTTAGTGGGCCCTAGGTGTGGGGTCTTTAAGTACGTCTTTTGAGGGGGGCCTGAATGGCCACCCTACCTGCTCCCTTAACTGTGACCTCCACAGCACTCTGCTCCCTTAACAGTGTCATCCACAGCGCCCTGCCCCTTCAAAGCTGACCTACAGCAATGAAGAAAAATGGCTGCGTTGTTATGGAAACCTGGTTTAAAACTGTGTGTGCGTGGAGACTAAGGACCTGCAAGCTTCTATTGGCTGATAAAGGACATGTGACAGTGTGTATTGCAGTTGGCTAATGCAGGCTTCCTTTGGCTAATGTAGGTCATGTGATGTGCTATATTAGAATTTTGGGGGAATATCTCAGGAACGGTATCTCCTAGAGTACTGAGACCCAGTCTAAAACCTTCCGGGACACCTGATGTACCTGTGTGCCAAATGTGGTCATTGTAACTGCGACGGTTTGAATTCCTTTAGCGGACATACACACACTCAGCTTTATATATTAGATGTATTTAAGAAATAAAAAGAAGCAAAAGGTTTTGTACCAGCAACTTGTGAGTATGACTTCTATTACTCACTCACATACAATATTGGCACAATGGGGTAAAAAGAAGACACATGCCTGCATGTGTGAAAGGCCATTTAAAAAAATACATCTTGTCGAGCAAAAAATAAGGTAAAGATTTTTTTTTTGTTTCGTTTTTTTTTTTTTTATTCAGTTCAACATTAGCAATAGTCTATTGCACAAGTCATCATCTCTGAGACCCCCAGTCAATCCTGAGATAAAGTGTCCATTTGGTTTTTATGCATAGAAAATTGACTGGATTGCCATTATGCACATAACTGCAACACAACTACTTTTAAGAGAGCGGGTCTGTATTGATTCCCTAAGTGTGAAACTTACCTGGGCTATGATCTGCCACTTTTACATTTTTATGATCTACAGTGCATGCCCTTGTCTTGACAGAAGATGATTTCAAACGTTCTGCATTGATCCACCCTCGACAGTATATATAGTTGGAAACCGTTGAACAGTCTGATCAGAGGAAATACTCCTCCAAATTGTGCAGCTAATTACAGACACTGTAGAACAATAATTAAGATACATTAATTTGTTTCTTTATACAATGCATACAGTGGAGAAAATACGTATTTGATATACTAGCTATTTTGCAAGTTTTCACACCTACAAAGAATGGAGAGGTCTGTCATTTTTATCGTAGGAACCAGGGGCGTTGCCAGGTTAAAACATTCGGGGCCTGGGCCCCTGATGTTTTGTGCCAGGCCCCGAATGTGCTGCCTCCCAGCTAGATACAACTGTAGTGCCATCCTCAGGACTGCAATACAATTGAATCTAATGCACTGAAAGAGCTGAAGGACCTGTGGACCTGTGATGACATCACAGTTCATGTGACCAGTAAAACAGGCAGTGGTTGAGAAGGACCATCATGTGACCAGTGCAAGAGAGGACGGCAGTGAAAAGGAAAAGTCCTGGGGGAAGAAGCTGTGGTGATATCTGCCACATGAAGAGAGGTAAGTGAAGGGAGAGGCAGAGCAATGCTGGGAGTTGTGGTTATTTAACTAGGACTGTATGTTAGGGCTGAAAGGGAGGGATGTTATTGGATTGCATGTTGGAGGCGGCTGGGGAGGGGGTGATATTATTTACTTGGGACTGTTTGTTGAAGGTGGCTGGGGAGGAGGTGATGTTGTTTACATGGAACTGTATTTTGGAGGGGTTCTGTAGATAGAGAAGGATGTTATTTTGCGCTGTCTGAAGGAGTTGTATTGTCCATTTTAAAGGGAATTCATAAATGAGATAAAGCAGTATTGGGTGGAGATGAAACAGCAGTCTATGGACCTACAGATCCCAGGTTGATGAGAGATGGCAAAAGTAATCCTTATTATTGCCTATGATGTCATGTTGGGGGAGAATTTTTATTGGACTATTCAATTAGACTATACTGGGTTGAGTGGCAAAATAGTTATTTTATTGCAATAATTTAAAGTTAGATGGAAATACAGTTTATTTGACCTGTTCCAGCTAGATTGACAAAGTGGGCAGAGGTATTAATTTTAAATATGGTTATTCATCCAACCAATCACACTCACTACTGGCGGTGTACCGTCAAAATACAGATGACAAATACAGCCTCTATTCTCTGAATCAAGTAAGCAGAGCAATTCCCATAAAAAATCTTTCATCTATATTATTACTAGAGATTACTTGGTTGAACTTGATGGACGTATGTCTTTTTTCAACCGTATTAACTATATGAAGGAATTTCTTGAAAATTCGATTTGGCTTATTCGCTGAATTTCAAAAAATAATTTGCTTCATGACGATATACTTTGCCATGAAGCGCATTTTTTTCTAAGTAGCTGGTGCAATGACAGGGAGCTGCGATAGCGTCGCCCCCGTCATTGTTCCCCTTAGAAGTCACGTTCATACATGATCGTGGCATCTGAGTGTACAAACAGTGTGAAATTAACATTTAAAAAAAACATTACATCAAACTTACAGCATCCATTTGTGTGCGACGGGCCAGCTGACGCCATCTTGCTTGAAGATCTCGGCCGAAATCACGTGCGGCCCGAGATTATGTCATTACGCCATCCGCCGTGGTGATTTATGAACCGCATGGGATTTTGGCCAAGATCTTCAAGCAAGATGGAGGCTGGCGGCCCTTCGTGCACACATGGAGGCGGTAAGTTTGAATTTCAGGATTAATCGATTCGCTGACACGAAACCTGAGGAAATTCGGCTTCGATTCACTCATCTCTAATTACTACAATTTATAATGACTACAGAAAGATTTGAACAGCGAGAGATTTTGAACTTATCTGAAATTTTGTAGGAAAACTATAGGGGGGAATCTTTATAAATAAAAAAAGTGGTGGGGGAGCTAAAAACTACACTTTACTGTGATTTTACAATTTCAATGCGGTGATAACTGCTAGTGTTTTATGTTACGTCTCAATCCTAGAAAATGGAGAATTCTGGTAATGACTGAATACATTTTGATTACCTTTACATCTGTAATGCTTTAGAATATTTTCTATGAAATGGACACATATCCTCTCGATTTAACATTTCTACAGATAATATGTTTCTTTGGGACATATTAAAAATATTGTGCATGGTATATTTATCATGTTTTGGATAAAAGCCAATGGGAAAGTCCACAGCTGCCATTTTATTGCAGGATTTTTTTCCCCATCGATTAGTATAGAATATTATTAACCAAAGCACAAATAAACATCTACCAAATGTTAATATTTTAATTGATATAAAAATTCTAATGTTGAATATTTGTACATTACTTAAACTAATTTAGCATAAAATGATGAATATTGCAACTACTGTATTTTACTCATTTTAAAGTGATACGTTGTCTTGTCCATTGGCATTCAATTATGTTTTTTGGCAGATGCTAGTATGTAATTGAATCCACTCCAAAAGGGAAGAGTTAAAAGACCCTAGGCTGTGTCTGGTATTCATTTCAATGGGACTGAGCTGCAAGACCAGACACAGTTCATAGTCAACAGTGGTGCTATTTCTGGAAAAAGAATCAGATCCTTTTTTATAATAAAGCATTTAGGGGCACATTTATTAAGACTGGCATTTTAGAGCCCCTTACCTGGTGGTGGATCCGTCAGGAGTTATGAGGGGGCGCAGAGCTCTACCTAACTTTGGCGGATCTACCGCCGCTTCTAAATGTAAGACAGCTTCCTTGCTGTTTTAGATTTAAACCATTCTCTATGCCTAGAACAGGCATAGAAAATGATGAATGAGAATAGGCCTGTCCCCTTCCTTGATCACGCTACGCCCACTTTTTTTTTAGACCAGGTGTGAGCTGGAAAAAGTCGAGGAATTACGCCTAAATTAGACATATTTCTGTTTAATAAATACCGCCACCCCATTAAAGGGGGTTCACCAGGAATTAAAAAAATGAAAATACTTAAAAATTATTTTATAATAAATATATTCACAAATACCTTTCATTGCTTAGAATGGTTTGTTTTGTCTAGGGAGCAATCATTAGGAGAAATAAAATGGCCGCCGTCCTATCAGCACACACAAAACCTGTCCTAATCACACAGGAGGACAAGTTACTTCACCACAATGAGCCATAGTGCTGCCTCATCCTCCTCTCTGCTCTGCCTGAATACAGGTGAATCTCTGTGGGAATGGAGATGATAACGAGACATGAGAGGAGGGTGAGGTGTGGACAATGAGCAGCAGCACTTGTTTACAGTCTCCATTACCACAGCCTGTCCTGTCCGTCCTCTCTGTACTTCATGTCTCCTCATGAACTAAATTCCCTAGAGATTCAGCTAAAGTTTTTATCATCTGTATTAAGGATCATAATCCCTGACAAGTAGAGGAGGTAGCTCGTTACCTCAGTGGTGTAAAGTAACTTGTCCTCATGTGTGATCAGGACAGGTTTTGTGTGAACTGATAGAACAGCGGCCATTTTGTTTCCCCTGATGATTGCTCCCGAGACAAAACGAGCCATTATAATTTATAAAAGGCATTTGTGCATATATTTATAATAAATAAATATTTAACCATTTTCATTAACTTTCGATAACTTTCTTCCCTGTTGGATTAGTCTTTGATTTTTGGATTATATCTTTGGGTAATTCTAACACATTATTAAAAGATAAACAAGGATAAACAAAATAATAAGACGTAGGTTATTAATTGTGCTGTAATAGTGTGTATGGACATAATGAGGGCATTTTGCTGTGGATTTTCTGAAGATAACACCACACTGTAGGTCAAGTTACACTGTGGACTGTGTTTCACAGTGAGTGGATGAGATTTCTTAAAATCTTAGCCACTTTGCTGGTATTGTACAATGCTGCAGATCTGCTGTATTGAGAATCTACTGCATATCTGTCCTTTCCCAGTAGATATTGTACAGGTACCACTGTACACTCCTCAAATTTGAAATTGCAATACCAAGCGACAAGCCAACAAGATGTAAGCTTATGCAAATCAAAGAAGTGACCTGTTTGTCAAAGTGCCAATTATTGCCACTTGTAAACTGACAGGGACAGAATCCTGAAACTGAAATACCTTGGTTTGTCAGTCTGACAGATTGCTACGTGCCTAGGCCAAAATGTCAGCACTGTTCAATGTTGCTTGTCCCAGTGTTTCAGAGAACGACAACAAACTGGAATGACTATGAGAGGTACATTTTTGTATGGACGGATCATCTGATTACAAAAATGTCACGTAGTGGTCTTTTCTGTACTGCAGGTGCTGGTGGATGTCACATCTGAAACCAAAGGGGCAAATAGTGTCTACACAAAGACACTCAGAAGGAGTTTACACAACAGAAGGCATTGTGACATTGGGCTATGAACCAGATGTCCAGCTACAGGTGTTCCATTGACCTCAAGCCACCTCTCTCAAAGGTAATCATGGTGCACAACAAGGTGACAATGACGCCTGGAATGGAGGTCTATCCTCTTTAGCAATGCAATGATAGCCAGAGATTGGTCTGGAGAACACGGGGGCAACACCATGAAGAGGCCTTTGCAAGGCAACTGCACATCGATCCTACTCCCGGGTTGGTGTGGGGTGGCATAATGTACATTTCAGGTACACTAACAGCTCAGCATTACATTGATTTCATCATGGAACCAATGGTACAGCCATTTTTTCGAAGTGTCTCAGAAGCAGTTGTTCAACAGGACAACACCAGGCCACAAGTTACTTGTGCTACCATGAGCAGCCTGCATGGCTTAAATCTGTCACCATGGCCTGCAGTATCTCCGGTCTTGTCTTCCCATCGAGCACATCTGGGACCTCATTGGTTGGCAATTGCAAAGAGAGCTGCCAGCAGTTGATCTTGATGATTTGCATGCCCAAGTGCATGCAAGCCAAGGTGCGTAAGTGCATATATTTCTGCTTATGGCGCTTATACTCAATACTGAATAAGTCAAGATGTTCTGAATATTTTGTTTCAATATTTTGTCAATTGCATATCATTGCATATACAGTATATCGATCCTGTGATTTTCATAATTCCAGGACTTTTTCTTTGTAGTGTTGAACTCCAATGTTGCAATCAATTTATTTAAGTTCAGTGGAAGTGCTTTCTCCTACGATAGCTACATCTTTCTGGATATCAAAAAGCAAATGGTAGAAATAACAGGCAATATATGAGGAGAGATGTATACATTATTTTTCCATTAATTATGATTTACTTGCTCAAATGTGTAATTTGAATCAATCATATAAATGTGTAGGAGTAATGTCAGTAAAAATACACAAGTCCATTCAGTGTGCCCTTTTGATGTACTTTTTTACAGTATTTTTTGCAGCTTTGTTTGCATTTTTATAACTTACCAAGTCTTTATGTACACCTATACCAAATACTTTGTATTTTAATAGTTACATTAATGTGTATTCTGGATATATTTTTTCCTGCAACAAGGTTTTTGAAAAGAGTGTTTCCAAATTACATTAACGCTTACATTTACTGTAAAAAAAAACACTGAAGTTCGGGTTTGGGTTCAGTGTTGTGTAGATTTTATTATTTTCCCTTATAACATGAATGGGGCTGTGCAGATAAGCGGTGATTTTTCATGCATCGCTTGTACGTTGCGTGAAAATCGCAGCATGTTCTATATTCTGCGTTTTTCACGCAACGAAGGTCCCATACAAATGAATAGGGCTGCGTGAAAATCGCAAGCATCCGCAAGCAATTGCGGATCCGGTGCGATTTTCACTCATGGTTGCTAGGAGATGATAGGGATGAGCAACCCGAAACCCTATTAAAGTCTATTCACTGTATTATTTTCCCTTATAACATGGTTATAATGGAAAATATTAGCATTCTTAATACAGAATGCCTAGTAAAATGTGCCTTGAGGGGTTAAAAAAAAGGCAAATTTTACTAAGCATTCTGTATTAAGAATGCTATTATTTTCCCTTATAACCATGATATAAGGGAAAATAATACAGTGAACAGAATTTAATGCGGATGCTTGCGATTTTCACGCAGCCCTATTCATTTGTATAGGGCATTCGTTGCGTGAAAAACGCAGAATATAGAACATGCTGCGATTTTCACGCAACGTACAAGCGATGCATGAAAAATCACCGCTCATCTGCACAGCCCCATTGAAGTGAACGGGTCAGATTCGGTGCGGCTGCAATGCGTTCACTCATGCATCCGTGCGTGAAAGGGGCCTTAGAGCAGGAGCCCGGCTGTCATGCCAGAGCTGAGCTCCTACTCGCTGCAGCACAGGAGACCATGGTAATAGATTAGCATGGTAATAGCTGAATTGCTTATTTCTTATGTTGGCCTGCCACCTGCTGGCCAAAATAAGAATTGCAACTCCAGTACTCCGGATTTCTTCAGAGAAACCCAGTGTATTGAAGTCAATTACTGACATCCCATTGATGCAGGGGATGCCGGTAAGAAAACCAGAAGCACGCGCTTCCGGGTTTTTGAGCTTTTAGATGCCATGATCACACTTGAGCACGGCATCTAAAGGCTTTAATGACTGCGATTGGCATTATTGCTGGTTGTGGTCATTAGTTGTGGTTCTCTGCTATTTTTAACAGCGGAGACCCGCCCGCCATGGCGACCGCTGCACATGAGTGGGTGCCATGTTTACCCATCGCTCCAATGAAAGGTTTAATATTTCACAAGCAATAGAACCCACTTTTTTACTGAATATGATTTATTATTTTCCTACATGTGACTGCAACATAGGTTAAGAAACATCTGACAAATAATAACATTCACCATATACAGCATCACAGCACAACATGCAGTAAAAACAAGCCTATACTATATATCACAATGTATGCTACTCTAATATTCCTATTCATTTCAAAATAAACTAAGTCAGACCATAAAGCATTATGAACAGTGATAGGAGAAGGCGGGTGGGAAATTACAGGCTGGAAACTTTAATGAAAGACAGACACATGATTGGGGAGAGGTGTTAGTCCTTTTCTTTATTAACATCCTGATTGTCTAATTTTGCAGGCCATAGATAGTCCTGTGGCAATACAGGACAGACATGCTCTCCCTGTTTAAAATGAGGCAATTCCTGGCTGACCAGATAGCATCATTAAAAAATAGTTCATAAGGCGCCAGGCCTCCTGGATTGCCCAAACAGTATGTACCCCAGGAAGTAGTCTGTACACACCAAGTATGCATTAGGCTTCTCCTGGGCATGTTCCAGGGTATCCAACAAACCCTGGGGTACACCCAAATGGCAGTAGAAAGTTTTGTGCACACCCTCTGGATAGCCATCCATGACAAGTTCTTGTGTTACTTGGTCAATCAGCCTGAAGACACAGTATTCCATATATTTTCTATGGTGTTGGCAGGGAGCCCTGGAAATGACTCCACCAAGCCCTTTGCTCTGATGAGCTTGTCGTAGTCTTCATTTTTCACTGAGTTGGGCTTAAGACCCTCCAGTTTGTGCTCTTTCACAAAGCAGATCATATCTCAATGGAATCAGGGAGCATTCCAGTTGTAAGGAGTAGTCCCACTTGTCCCAGATAAGTTGCTGTTATGGGTCTGGGGTCAGGAGAAAGAATTGGAACATGGACTTGCCAGCACTGCCGCTTTTGACTTCCCGCAGTTGACCTTTGCAGATCTGAATAAGTGCAGTCATCGAACACTTGTTAGCACAGAAAATGGTTATGTTGTCCATATACATTGAACACTTGACCTATAAGTGAATTGGTTCTGGTGCATTGATCCCTCTGATCTCGCCATTCTGCCAGATAGACTTAGAAAAAAGCTCTTCAACACAAACGAAAAGGAGAATAAAAGAGGGAAGTCTTCCAGCCATTTAACAGCACCAGTTACAAGTTACATTAGGTTAACAAATGAACAGAACATTGTAACCAGCACCAAGTTGCAAAATGTACTGCTAATGGATTCCTGAGAGGCCTTTTCCCAATCAAGACTGACAAGGGCAGTATGTGCATGGCAGTCTGATGTAATGTACCATGTTGCTCATGAGCGCAAAACTATTGGCTACCATATGGACAGGAGTGCTGTAGGACTGTATAATTTTGGTCACGACCTTCAGACTGGTGGCCAGCACCTTTGTGAGGATCTTGTAGTCCACATTCATGAGAAATGTAAATCCAGTTTTTCAAGTCACATATCTTACTCTTTCATTTATGCAAAATCCAAAGAGTTCCAACATGTCAGGGCAAATAAGTTACTTCCAGCGCCCCCAAAAAACGCACTTTTGGACCGCCCTCAATAGGAGGGGCTTGTCACTAGGTATCATTCTAAAGGCAGAGTGCACACAAGTCATCATAAAAGGAATCAATGTTCCATATTAGATAAAGTATTCAATAAAACATATAACAGATTTTTGTGTAAAAATTAGCATTTAATATTGTGTTTCATATAAAAAAAATGTGTATATCGGGTCCTGGGGTCATGTGACCGCTATCAGCCTCTGTGTTAGATCTAGAAATCCAGGGGGACGTGCAGAGCCTGGAGAAGGGTCACCTGATCGGAAGCAGCGCTGTCACGTGACCCATCTACATAGTGAAGAGAACGCTACCAAGATATGACTCTTACTAGCAAAGTTGCCGGCGCTTGTTTGGCAACGTGATCACAACCCTGCGGTCAAGTGATCTGTTGTTATAGCACCGGGGACGCTGCTGTTCGCATCGCGCTCAGAACTAGGCTATAAAGAAATGTACTTGTGGGAAAAACGATTGGGGGCTAGTGTGACATACATATGGGAGCATAGAGCTAGTATAGAATATAGATGGATAAGTAGATTATCAGATTACAATTATTAAAGCCATATTTGTTGTAAATATAACACAAATAAATAAATATGGAATATAGATAAATAATCAGATTAAAATGGTTAAATAAAAAACATTATACATAAAAGAAATAGTGAATAAAAAATATATAGCAGTAAGAGTTGGGTTACCGTATACAGTAGGAAAGCTGTATTAATTTCTACTGAAATGTGCATGGGCGTAGGGATCAGCATAGCAGCCATAGCAATGGCTATGGGGCCCTACACCATTGGGGGCCCGGGCCGCCGGCTGAGGATTTAAAAAAAAAATTCATGTGGTGTAGCTACAGGGGTCGCAGGCCCCTCCGCGGCAGACAGAGAAAGAGCTATCTGCAGGGCCTGCAGGCTGTAGGCGCTGCGATAGGCGGCAGCTGGAGGCAGAGAGGCGTACCTGCAGTGAGGAGAGGGAGTGGTCCCGCGCCCAGTCTGGGCAGCAGTCCTACTGGCCGGAAGTGGAGGAGGTGGAGCGTACAGCGAAGCTGCGTGCTGCTGGAGTGTGGGCGCACAGACGTTCAATTGGCTGTGAGGTGAGGGCTGGCTGACTCTGGGACTGGTAAAACTTACTGTGGAGTCCTGGACCATTATATATGGGGAGGAGGGGGGAGCAGGACCCTGGAGGTCTGGACCAGTACATTTAAGGAGAAGGGGGGGATCAGGACCGTGGAAGTCTGGACCAGTACATTTAAGGAGAAGGGGGATCAGGACCGTGGAAGTCTGGACCAGTACATTTAAGGAGAAGGGGGAGCAGGACCATGGAGATCTGGTCTGGACCATTATATAGGGGGGAACAGGACACGAGGTCTGGATCATTATATCTGGGGAGGAGGGGGGAGCAGGACCCTGGAGGTCTGGACCATTACATTTAAGGAGAAGGGGGGAGCAGGACCCTGGAGGTCTGGACCATTATATTTAAGAAGGGGGAGCAGGACCCTAGAGGTCTGGACCATTATATAGGGGGGAACAGGACACTGGAGGTCTGGACCATTCTATTTAGGGGGGAGCAGCACCCTGCAGGTCTGGACCATTATATTTAGGGAGGAGGGGGAGCAGGACCCTGGAGGTCTGGACCATTATATATGAGGAGTAGGGGGAAGCAGGAACCTGGAGGTCTGGACCATTATATATGAGCAGTAGGGGGAAGCAGGAACCTGGAGGTCTGGACCATTATATAGGCAGGAGGGGGGAGCAGGACACTTGATGTCTGGACCATTATATCTGGGGACTGGCGGTGGGAGATTTAGGATGGGTGTGGGGGTGGGATGTCTAGGAGGGGTGTGGGGATGTTGGGGTGGGAGGTCCTGTAGGGGTGTTTGGGTGGGAGCTCTGGAAGGGGTGGGAGGTCTGAGAGGTATGTAGAGGTGGGAGATCCGGGAGGGGGGGCCCATAATTTTTTTTTTTGCTATAGGGCCCAGTCATTTCTAGCTACGCCCCTGGAAATGTGTAATAGAAAGAAGGAGGAAAGGTTTACAAATTTATCTCAAAGGCTTCATTTAGGCCATATGGATTAAGACTATTTAATTTAAAAATCCAAAACATTTCCCGGCGTCTGATGTATTGTGTGTCTTTTTGTAGATGCGCTGGTATTTGTTCAATAGGTGTAACCGTGAAGCCACACTGACTGCCCTCGTGGTGCTTTGCTGCGTGTCTAGAGACACTATGAAGTATTTTTTCTTTATGTTCGACCGATGTTTGTTAACTCTGTCTCGTAGCGTTTGTATAGTGCGACCAACGTACTGTAGATGACACAGGCACTCTAATAGATAGATTACGTGGGTGGACTCACAGTTCATGAGAGATGGAGAACAATGTCTCAATGTTCAGTTAGGGGAGGGTGGTCAATGTGTTTTTTGAAAAAGAATGAAATATGTGTTTTACCCTCCTCCAGATCTCCACCTTGCAAAGCAAAATATTCACTTGGATTCTTCCTTAAAGGGCTTCTGTCAGCCGCGGCCGTACCTATCTTCAATCTGCGCAGGCGCACTGAGAGGCGGCCCCTCGCTCGGCCGCTCCATCCTCAATGCGCCTGCGCCGATGACGTCACAACTACACCCGGCGCAGGCGCATTGAGGATGGAGCGGCCGCCTCTCAGTGCGCCTGCGCAGATTGAAGATAGGTACGGCCGCGGTGCAGGCGCCGGATTTTGAATGCAAACAGGCAGGGCCAGCAGAGAACGATTCCGTTCCCTGGCCCTGTTAATCACAATGCGGAGGGGGCGTCATTAGGATCGGAGGATGCGGCTGCTACCTGCAAGTAGCCGCCCTAATTGCTAGTAGCAAGGTAATTTGCATATTTTAAAAATAGCTTTTTATCAAATTCTACTGAACCAAAATGATTATTTAGCTTATGTATGCAGAGCTCGCAGTATAGGGATTATTAGTAAACAAAAAATAAAAAACGGTTTAGTGGGCTGTCAGAAGCCCTTTAAGATGTTTTTCAGCTCTTCTCCGATGACCCAGCTGCATTGATAAAGGTCCTGCAGGGACCACATCTGACAAAACAACTTAACAATGTCCTTCTCAAATGTCTGTCTATGGTCGTCCTGAAACAAACAACAAAAATTGATCTTAACATGCTCCCACCAGTCACAAGTTCATTCAAACAAGCATTTAGCATTCTGCCAGACAATGTAATCCAATAAGTTCCACCAGCACTTCCTTCTTCTCCTACAGAGCACAGTTCAACTTCCTAAAGTCTGGGCCAGATGGGAGACCATGAAGGTGAATGGCTTTATGGTCACAGAAGAAGCAGGAGACCACACAGTGCCTATACTGCGTCACTATTTGAGAGGTAAACACAAAGTTGAGTAGAGAACAATGTGAGCCATCTGGATGGTTCCATGTATGATTCACAGAGTCCTAGCCCATGGAACTCACAGCACCCTGAAAGAATGCCTTAGTCAGCATCTTGAGGAGCAGCTTGGAAGTGACATCCAACTTGCTTGAAGTGCTGAAGCTGCATCCATCCTCTGCAATGGGGCAATTTAAGTATCTGTTCATCAACACAGTCCTGGTAGTGGCAAGCTATGGCTGCAGGGTCTAGACAAGTTAAAAGTACTCACAAGCATACGCATATATAAGCGTAACTGGCTCTCCCACCCACAAACCATCTATGACCAGTAGCCTACCACTGACAAGGTTCTAGATTGAGTCAAGTCATTAAGTCAAGACACTTCATGTAAAAGGATGAAAACCCCTATGGACCTATACTAGCCCCACCAGGACAATAGGAGGGGCCATGACACCACTACCTGGCCAGATGGTTGTAGAACCTAGAAGAGGGCAGAGCACATTCCTGCAATGTAAAAATATCTGCACCCGAGTAGCAAGAATACCAAGCACTGTTTGACATCTAAACCTTTCCCAATGCCCCTTTACATTAATGGAAAATATGTTAAAGGAGTTTTCCAAGTGCTTTATTTACTGATGACCTATTCTCAGGATAGGTTATCAGTATCTGATCGACCTGGGACCCGTCCAATTAGCTGTTTGAGAAGGCTGCAGCACTCATTAGCACCAAGGCCTTCTTCAGCTTTTTCTAAGCTGTGTGACATCATGTTCATTGTTCACATGGCCTAGGAGCAGCTCAGTCCTATTGAAGTAAATGGGGCTGGGTTGTGAAACCTAGCTAAGCCACTATACAACGCACATCACTAATGTACAGCGCTGTGCTTGGTAAGAAGAGAGAAGACCACAGTTCTGCTGCGAGCACTGATGCCTTCTCAAACAGCTGATCCGTGTGGTTCCCAGGTGTCAGACCCCACAGGTCAGATACTGATGACCTATCCACAGGATAAGAGCATCAGTAAAAATCACTTGGAATACCCATTTAGGTTAAAGGAAGTCTGTCACCTAATCTGAGCATTTTAGACCGCTTAGATCAGGTCATAGACTCCTTTGCCAACATTACAATGTTACCTTTATTTGTGCTAGCCCTAGCCGATATCTTTCAAAAAAATACTTTTAAAACTCATGATAATTAGGTTCGGCAAGTGCCCATGCCCCTCGGCGATGTGCCCAGAAAACAACATCTCTTTCACCCCTCTGGCCCACCCTCGTTTCCTATTATTACCTTCTCCTCTCCCTCACAAATCTCACACCTGCGCTGCTCCACACTTTCCCCGCACCTGCGCACTGCTATGCCGATTATGGGTAGAGGAACAGGGAGCTGCACTGCGCATGCGCCGATCCACCCCTTCTTTGGCTTCACTACAGCCCTCTGCTGCAGCTGGTTACTTTGGCTGGCTGGATTTCAAGGTACAGACCGGCTCATGCGCCGTGCAACTCCCTGTTCCTCTGCCCATAATGGGCACAGCAGTGCGCAGGTGTAGGGCAAGTGTGGAGGGGTGTAGGCGCGATATTTGTGAGGGAGAGGAGGAGATAATAGGAAATGAGGGGGGCCAGAGGGGTGAAAGGGGTGCAGTTTTCTGGGCACACTGCCGAGGGGCCTGGGCACTTGCTGCAGTAACGCCACCAATGGGCACTTGACGAACCTCATTAACATAATGTATAAAAGTCTTTTTTGGAAGATATCGTCGAGGGACAGCACAAATAAAGGTAACATTGTAATGTGGGCAAAGGAGTCTATAACCTGATATGAGTGGGCTAAAATGCTCAGATTAGGTGACAGACTCCCTTCAAGCCATAAGGGAGATAAAAGGAGAAGTGCAAACAACACTTTAGTTACCATTATGGTTGAGCTGATCCTCTTGTTTGGTGCCTGTAGTGTCTGTGAGTAGCAAAAGACACCCTGGTCAGTGAATGTGATTGAATGTCCTGAATGTGACTTTGACGATCTTTATTGAGGAATTACCAACTGGACCTTCCCTGAAATTTCTCTTCCTCTGAATAGCACTTGGGGTCTGTTGCAGCTGGAGAGAAAGTGGGAAGTGTAGGGCATGTGATAAGGCTACTGAGGTAATGGGCAAGGTGGAGCACATGACCTCTGTGAGGGTGTCAGGGAGTGGAAGGGTGTTATGGGGATGGAAATATGGCCAGGGGCTATCATCCTCTTCCCCTATTTTTTTTAATTGTTTGTCTCTGGGCTTCTGTGCCAGTGAAGCCTGGAGTTCCTACTGGCCAGAGCTTTTCTGCTTACAGACACTCAGACTGATTCTAGTAAAATATATGTGACTATTGGAGAAGTTCTACAATCTACCTCTTCTATAAAGTAATTGGTAAAGCAATTTTTCTTTTTGGTAACACATTACTAGTAATAGTTATTTTTTTTTTCTAATTTTCTACTCATCAAAACAATGGGGTGGGTGGATAACATTAAGCTTGGCAAATTGTTGTGTTCTGGAACCAGCTATTCATTTAGTTTTAGTATTGCTATTAGGGATGAGTGAAACGACTTCAGATGAAACATCCAAAGTCGATTCGCATAAAACTTTGTTCCAATACTGTACGTTGCAGGAGCCGATGAGCTGAAGTTATTGCGACTTTTGAGACTTTGCGTAATAACTTCATAAATTAATTTATACTTACAAAAAAAACATTTCCCGAACTCGAGCTTCTGCTCCATACGGTATTGGAAAGAAGTTTTATGCAAATCGACTTTGGATTTTTCCTCCGAAGTAGATTCACTCTTCCCTAATTGCTATGATTATTATAGAATGATTTATAGCTATTGAGGTGATCTAAATCACATCCACCGGTCTGATAATGTTAAAGATGTGTGAATTTTATTCTATATTTTGTATATCTAGGATTGTAATGAGTTAACTTTTTCTACTTCCAAGTGCCCACCCACCCCCCTCTTTGTTTCAAGACTGGAGGAGAGAGGGGGGGCAAATGGCTGTGCTGTGAGAGGTGTCTGTTTTCTCATCCTTGTACAGGCGTCCCAACAAGGGAGCTATATAGAGAGTCATATAGACTGTGAAGGAGTGCATAAGCCAATTATATAGCTCGATGATATGTATATATTATTCACTGCCTATAGAGAAGCACCTCTTTGAAGTGTTACATATGACGTAGGCAGTATTCTTGTTAGGATAAACTCCATTACAAAATGGTGATGGTAACCAGATGTTTACATTAGTTCACATTCCAAAGTAGGACCCAGTGAAACAATGTTTAAGCCTCAGTGAAAGACTGCCCTCTTCTGAAGATGTATATACGCTTACCCCATGTAATAAAAGTTAGAGATTGCTTTGACCAACTTCTGTGTCAGTGCCCAGTCTCTCAACCAGGCGTGAATATTAACCCCCTGGGGGTACATTGATTTAGAGCACCAGAGTGCATCTAAAATACTCTAATTTAGGGCTACTTTGACAATAATCACGATAGATATTGAAAAACAAAAGGTCCTTTGCCCAGTAATCTGCGACTTCTCCCCGCTCGCGCCAGGTCTAAAAAAGTGGGCCTGGCGTGGAAGGGGATGGAGCAGCAGACCCATCTCATTTACCATTTTCTACACCTGTCTTAAGCGTAGAAAATGGTCTAAATGTAAAACCACTCAGAAGCTGGTTTACATTTAGAAGTGGCGGAGGATCCGCCAAAGTTATGGAGAGGCCGTTGCCTCTACAATACTGTGGCAGATCCACTGCCAGTGCAGGACTTTATTAAGACCGGCGTCTAAAATGCCAATCTTAATAAATGACCCCCTTTGTGCTTATTTCATTACCAAATGTTACAGAGTAAAATATGTTAGTTATAAAAATTATTTACAGAATGGAGACAATAAAGTGCTGCAATACACAAACAATGAGCTGGATTTATTCATTTATTAGAAAGTGGCTACTTTTTCAATGAACTGAGCAAGTTTCACATCTTTTCTGGTCAATTTTCCACAATCATGTGTTGTCAGAGTTATTTGAACCTGTAAGGACAAAGAGCACATAATTAAAAATGACAACAAAGATATATATGTGCAATATATATATATATATATATATATATATATATATATATACATATATACATACACACACATACATACACACACACACACACATATACACACAGGACACACCTTCTCATTCAAAGAGTTTTCTTTATTTTCATGACTATGAAAATTGTAGATTCACACTGAAGGCATCAAAACTATGAATTAACACATGTGGAATTATATACATAACAAAAAAGTGTGAAACAACTGAAAATATGTCATATTCTAGGTTCTTCAAAGTAGCCACCTTTTGCTTTAATTACTGCTTTGCACACTCTTGGCATTCTCTTGATGAGCTTCAAGAGGTAGTCACCTGAAATGGTCTTCCAACAGTTTTGAAGGAGTTCCCAGAGATGCTTAGCACTTGTTGGCCCTTTTGCCTTCACTCTGTGGTCCAGCTCACCCCAAACCATCTCAATTGGGTTCAGGTCCGGTGACTGTGGAAGCCAGGTCATCTGGCGTAGCACCCCATCACTCTCCTTCATGGTCAAATAGCCCTTATACAGCCTGGAGGTGTGTTCGGGGTTATTGTCCTGTTGAAAAATAAATGATGGTCCAACTAAACGCAAACCGGATGGAATAGCATGCCGCTGCAAGATGCTGTGGTAGCCATGCTGGTTCAGTATGCCTGCAATTTTGAATAAATCCCCAACAGTGTCACCAGCAAAGGACCCCCACACCATCACACCTTCTCCTCCATGCTTCACGGTGGGAACCATGCATGTAGAGTCCATCCGTTCACCTTTTCTGCGTCGCACAAAGACATGGTGGTTGGAACCAAAGATCTCAAATTTGGACTCATCAGACCAAAGCACAGATTTCCACTGGTCTAATGTCCATTCCTTGTTTTCTTTAGCCCAAACAAGTCTGTTCTGCTTGTTGTCTGTCCTTAGCAGTGGTTTCCTAGCAGATATTCTACCATGAAGGCCTGATTCACACAGTCTCCTCTTAACAGTTGTTCTAGAGATGTGTCTGCTGCTAGAACTCTGTGTGGCATTGACCTGGTCTCTAATCTGAGCTGCTGTTAACCTGCAATTTCTGAGGCTGGTGACTCGGATGAACTTATCCTCCGCAGCAGAGGTGACTCTTGGTCTTCCTTTCCTGGGGCGGGCCGCATGTGAGCCAGTTTCTTTGTAGCGCTTGATGGTTTTTGTGACTGCACTTGGGGACACTTTCAAAGTTTTCCCAATTTTTCGGACTGACTGACCTTCATTTCTTAAAGTAATGATGGCCACTCGTTTTTCTTTACTTAGAATTTGTATTATGGCAAGAAAAAAGCAGCTAACAGTCTATTCAGTAGGACTATCAGCTGTGTATCCATCTGACTTCTCCACAACACAACTGATGGTCCCAACCCCATTTAAAAGGGAAGAAATCCCACTTATTAAACCTGACAGGGCACACCTGTGAAGTGAAAACCATTTCAGGTGACTACCTCTTGAAGCTCATCAAGAGAATGCCAAGAGAGTGCAAAGCAGTAATCAAAGCAAAAGTTGTCTACTTTGAAGAACCTAGAATATGACATATTTTCAGTTGTTTCATACTTTTTTGATAAGTATATAATTCCACATGTGTTAATTAATAGTTTTGATGCCTTCAGTGTGAATCTACAATTTCCATAGTCATGAAAAGAAAACTCTTTGAATGAGAAGGTGTGTCCAAACTTTTGGTCTGTACTGTATATAATTTTTTTAAATACCTGAAATTCTTAAAATTATTTTGCATTCCCCTGTGAGCAGTGGGCAGCATGGGGATTTTAAGTCATCATTTTTTTTATTTTTATTTAACTGTCATTAAATTATAAATTCTATCTAAATCCAAATAGGTAGGCTATGACCTAAAACAACATACATGCAAATCTAGAGGTCAAAACCTGTGTGAACACCTAACTAGGCAATACAGTACTGTACAATCTCAGTAAAGAGCAGGATAATTAAGATTCAAATTCAGATAATGACTTTAGTTATGATCAGAGAAGTTTTCCATAACTAGTAGCAAAATGACTGTTTAAGGGTACTTCTCATTAACCTATATATGTAGGTCTCTGATCTCTACACGAGATCATCTCCATGCGTATGACACCTGACGAAGACTGTACGGTGACACATGGAGGCCTTTGGACTCTAGACTGGGGAGCCACCTGGTCCTGTGTACTGCTGCACATTCTTCATGCACACAATTTTGAAATGTATATGAGCCCTAATATATAGTCTCATACTTTGTTTCTGCAAATAACTTTCATGATAAAAAATGTGTTTCATATATTTTGTTGAGAGGTTACAAATTTGTAGTAAAAAATAAATCAAAACAAATAAAATGGAGGCAAGTAACAAATATAATAGCTGGGCTTTAAAGCACAGCTCCATACATCACATAGAGGCTGTTGCAGTCCATGCCCATTCACTTGGTTAGCTTGCACATAGGCTACGTGACAGATAAACATGGCATCAATGGCCTAGGAATAGACCGCAGCTCTCACCAGAGCACTGTAGCTTTTTCAAACAGATTGTGGGGGTAGCAGAAGTCAAACACTGATGATCAGATATGAATGACCTATCCTGAGGTTTATACAACAATGCACAAATATTTACCAAAAAATCTTCATCTACCATTTG
Source organism: Bufo gargarizans (assembly GCF_014858855.1). Lineage (NCBI taxonomy): Eukaryota > Metazoa > Chordata > Amphibia > Anura > Bufonidae > Bufo > Bufo gargarizans. The sequence goes on along the minus strand of NC_058081.1, from coordinate 438,477,240 downwards.
CACTGAACTAAAGGGCAATTCTTTTGCCATTTACCCAGGGCCTTGTTGCAGATTTCATTTCTCCAGAGGAGATTAGAAAGCAGAGATCTGTTTTTTTTTTGGCAACAAACACATTTTCCCCTAGTTTTAATAAGTCAGGCCCTAACATAGTAAAGATTCAGGGAAAAAATGAAGGTGGCCCAATAAACATCTGAATGTGTAAAATATAAGAGTGAAACTGGATCGCACATCCTCAATACAATGCTTTTATCTAATAACTGCTTCTTAGCATAATTAACATCACTTCTCAGTGCAATTTATCGTATACCTACCCCTATGTAGCATGCTGTACATGAGGCATTGATCATACGGCATAGGCCCACTCACCACGACAAGGTTGCCTCTTTGAATGGGAACCTACTCTAAATTTGGCGCACCACCAGCTCCGCAACATCTGAATGGGTGGTGCAGATTTCATTCCAACTGCTCGTTATTGGTCACATTGCCCATATTACTGCAGTGTCTATGGAGTCATATACACTCCAGCAACATTTTATCTAACCAGCAGTCTGGAACCATATTTTGAATTATATTTCAGTATAAAATGATATTTATTCAAGTCAAGTGAGACGCAATTACATCACAACTATTTTACTATGGCAGTGGTTGACAATCTGTCCAGTTCAGCATGACACCGTTGCTGTCGTATTTCCAGGATATAGTCAGAAATACTGCCTCCTGGCTGACTATAGTAATGTCCTCAAGGAGCTCTAGTTGCAAGCAGTGAACACTGTGCCAGTGTATGAACGGATAGGCGCTGTTCCTATGCCGTGTGATTGAACATACTGATAGTGCAGAGGTGACAAATTCATTCTGACACTTGACAACTATTCCTGTGTTGTAATTTTGCCTATGCCAGCACGGGACCTTGTAGGTCTGAGCAGTGAAAATCTTAGCAGGAAGCCTTATTCCCATCTGAGCAACTAAACACAGTAAAGTGATACCCTGAAAAAATGCACCAGTGGTTTAAGCTCAGGTGATGGAATAAAAATGTAATGAATTACCTTGTTGTACACATTAAACCATTCTGGGTGGTGATTCATTTTCTCTGCTTGCAGGGCCACACGAGTCATAAATCCAAAGGCCTTTAGGAAAGAAACAAAAATTATACAGACATTAGGCTAACATAGAAACACTGTTAAGGAAGGGTTTTCTTGTATAACTGATATGCATGCAGAGTTTTTCAAATGTGAGGGCTGTTCTGACCTCGCAAGCTAGAATATGTAAGTTACGTAAGATGGATGGTTTTCACATGCAGCGCTGAAAGGAGTTTAGGCCTGTATTGTATACCTAAAGACGTAATATATTCAGCACAGCATTGAAAGTATATTAAAATATACAATACTGTCAAAGAATGAAAGAGAAGGTACAGCACTGAATTACTAAATGTAACACCTTGTGTTGGAGCTACAGCGTACAAAAATAATGATAATAATCAAGAAGAAAAAAAATCACCCCTAAAACATGGAATTTTCATTTAAACGTTTAAAAACAATACATCAACTCTTATTCAATGGTCAGACATACAAAGAGCAAGATGCTGTGGGGTCCAGTTGCCAGATTCACGATGCCATACAGGGTGTTGCACGATTGGGATAAGCATCAATGGGGTCATTTATCAAACTGGTGTAAAGTAGAACTGGCGTAGTTGCCCATAGCACCCAATCAGATCCCACCTTTCATTTTTGACAGCTCCTTTGGAAGAGGAAAGGTGGAATCTGATTGGTTGCTATGGGCAACTAAGCCAGTTATACTTTACACCAGTTTGACAAATAACCCCACAAGTTTCTATTCTGGTATATGGTCCAATTGGCAGGTACTTACATCTTGTCAGTTGACAAAGTGCTCATCCAGAAAGGGCAATCCTGTGTGAATAACCTATTGAAATTATCCTCACATTCTATCCCAAATGCCTTTCAACCAGTTGGTCAGTTAATTTCTTTAGTTATCACCACAGGCACCCGATTCTGCCATAATGATACATTGCCCATCTGATCTTTGCCAAAATGTCTCATCAGCAAACAGCTCTGTTTGGACCTGCCATGTTCCCAGCGAAATACTAGCTGACTGAATGGCTGAGAAGCATTTGGGATGGAATATAATATCTCTGGATTCAGTTGGGTTTATTTCATATTGGGTCACCTTTTCATAGTGGCAGCTCTAGAAGAGACAGTGTAAAGTTACCCAGAGTGAGGTGCCAGTACCTCCCAATTGGATCAAAAGCGTCCTGGGTCCTAGTGCAAGATTTGTGACAGCATCCCCCTCCTCCACTATACCATGTGCTTTATATAATATTGGCGGCACTGCTACCTCTGCACCCTATAGCTATACCCCATGCACAGGATAGAAACTTAATGTGCATGACATCACAACCCTGCATGGACTATGCTGGCCCACAACACTGTCCGTGATTCTGTTTTATCCTTCAACCCTTAACATATTAGTACCAACATATTGCTTTTAACCTGTTCCGGACAGCTTTATGACTAGGGCTGAAATGATTACTCGATTGAATCGAGTAATTCGACACAAAAAAATCCTTGATGCAAATTTTGGGCATCGATGATTCGTTTGTGTCATGTGACCACAGAGCAGGAGTGAAGCTCTTGCTATTACTTACCGCTCCATGGTCACCAGCCGGCCCGTACCGCGTTGCACTTTCAGCCCTGACACATCGTTGCGTGACGTCAGGATGGCAGTGCAGCGCGCGGAGAAGACGACAGAGGAGGTTTGGAGCGGCGCCCCTGCAGGAAAGGTAAGTACTGGCACTTAGGGGGGCAAGCTGATGGCACTGGGGTGGGGAAGAGCTGAAGGCACTTGGGTGGGGGAGAGCTGAAGGCACTGGGAGAAAGGAGCTGAAGGCACGAGGGAGGGCTGATGGCAGTCTATCAATTCATTATTTCTTATTAGATTACTCGATTAATCGTAAAAATAAAATCGGTAGAATACTCAATTGCTAAAATTATCATGTACTGCAGCTGTACTTATGACTATATATGTCAGCAGTCGGGACTTGAAATATGGCACCCACTTGCAAGTGCACCCGGTACCATAGCCACTTTAAACAACAGGCACCTGGGGCTAATGTATAAGGTTGATGATAATGTCAATCGTATACAGTACATTTAAGCCCTTAGATGCTGTGGTCAAATATGGCCATGGTATCTGTGAGGATAAAAACCGGAGCGTATGCACCTGCCATGCGTCGGCTCCCCCTAGCAAGGATTAGGGGAGCCAGATGTCATGTGCGGCAGCCTCGGTCCTCCTGAGTGACATGAGGCTGCTGCACATTAGTTCCTATAGAGAGCCGGCCTGTTGCAGGGCTCATAGGAACTTTGTGTAATTCTCATAGACTCCAATGGTAATCCACTGGAGTCTAGGAGAGAAGCAGTGTAAATGATTGTTATAGTTGCCTAGGGGAACTATTAAAAAGTGTAGAAAATAAAAAGAAAATAAAAAAAAGTGCAAAAAAATTCAAATCACTTCCCTTTTTCCTCAAAATTAAAATATAAATACATGAGGTATTAAAAAAAATAAAACAAACATCATTGGCATCGCCACATGCAAAAATGCCCATACTAGTAAAATTTAAAAACATTTATACCATATGGCAAACGGCAATCGGGAAAGAGTTAAAATAGACGATTCGCCATTTTTTGCTTGCTTCATCGCGAGAATTTTTTTTTATAAAAACTGATCAAAAAGTCATACACACCCTAAATGGTAGCAATAAAAAGTACAGATCACCCCCAAAAAAGGAAGCCTCACACAGATCCGTACACATAAGAGTAAAAAAGCAATATGGTCAGAATATGGTGATGCAAAAAAAATAATTATGTGTCTTTATTTTTTTTTGCATTTTAATACTGAAAACAACTACATATATGGTATCATTGTAATTGTACTGACGTGGAGAATGACAATAGCAGGTCAGTTTTACTGCATAGGAAACGCTGTAAAAAAACAAAAAAACAAAAACAAAGCTGTGGTGGAATTGTGGGCTTTCTTTTATAATTTAACCCCATTTAGATTTTTTTTTCTTGCTTCACATTACATTGTATGCAACCATATATGATGCCATAAAAAAAGTACAACTTGTCCCGCAAAAAACAAGCCTTCACACAGCTATGTGAATTAAAAATTAAAAAAGTAATGGCTTTGGGAAGGCTGGAGATAATGAAAAAAAAAAAAAAAAGGAAAATTGCATTGTCATTAAGGACTTAAGTGTTTAAACATTTAGGGTCTAATTTTTCTCAGTGAGTTTAGAAATTCCAACTGTGGAGTCACATTGACAGGTATTTATAGAAACTGAATCATTCTTTTTACAGAGGCTTCAACTTCTCCTATATACCACTAATGGGCGCTACAGGGGGACTGCAATCAGCACACCTAGTCACAGAATACTGTCTTCAAATCCAAAGCTTAAGGACCTCCTCTATATGACAAAACAGAGAGCTGCTCTGTAAGGGCTCATGCACACAAGCATATTTTTTCAATTTTTTGGGGGGGTTGGATGCGGACCTGTTCACTTCAGTGGGGTCGCAAAAGATGCTGTCCACATCCATATGTCCATTCCGTGGCATCCGCAAAAATATAGAACATGTCCTAGTCTTGTCCACATTATGGACAAGGATACAAACTGTTCTACTATGGACCGGATGTTCCGTTCTGCAAAATGTAGAATACACGTCTGGTATCCGTGTTTTGTGGATCTGCAATTTGTGGATCACAAAAACAGCTATGGTCATGTGCATGAGCCCTAAGAGGTTACCACTCCTGTGGATCTGGCTTGCCATATATTATATCGTTGGCCATTCATGTATTGCCAGACGTGGCTCTGTCTGGTGATAATTGACGATTAACTAGGGTTAGAGAAGGTAAAGAAGGGAAATGCAATTATCCTAACCAATCCTAAACTATACTGCCTGAGTCTCCACTGCTCTGTCTTCTGTCCTATTGCCCAGTGAATATTTTTGAATCATTACACAAATACTCATACACAAATCTCTCTTCAGCATAGCTCCTCCATACATCTCGGCATTAACCTCCAGATGCCAACCCAAACACAACCTCTGTTCCCCTCTCCTCTGTTCTAATCCCACTCACGTCTTAAAGAGTTTTCTCATGCTTCTCCCTTCCTCTGGAATTCTATACCACAGACAACCCAAAACTCCTCAATTCTGACTTCAGACAGAATAAAAAAAACACTTCATCGAACAAGTATATAATCTGCTCTAACATTCACTTCACATAACGTGTATACAGGTCCTATATATAGACAATACAACATCGTGTCTCTTTTTAACCTTCATAGGCTGTAAGCTCCTGTGGAGAAGACTCTCTCTATATCTTTTACAGTTATGTTGAACTGTTGTATGCTATCTGTATGTTTGTGCCCTTAACTATTATTAATCATAAAACAGATTTAGAAGAACAGCAGTTTCATTAGTCAGTAATTAGTTAACTGTATGTATAAGTTGCAAAGTCCTGTTTCTCAACTTATGCGGTGAAAAAGAAAAGTATTTGAACCTCCCAAATTATATTATTGATACTGGCCAAAGTGAATTGGCTGTACTAATGCAATATTTTATACAGTTCTACTGCAGAATAATAAAGCAACCTTGCAAATATTGTACAAATATTCTTCTATATTACATATTACAGGGGTTATCCAAGGCCTATAATGCCCCCCATATGCCCGGGCCCAGCCAATAGCAGGTAGTGATGGGAAGGAGCCTCTCTAGCATCGTGGGTGAAATTAGGGAGACTCGCCCCCGTCGCGGCCTGCTATTGGCTGCCCCCCGATGCCGGAGATGCAGCAGCGGCTGCTTGGACATCAAAAGTGATGCGGGTGCCGTGGAGAAAGGTGAGTACTATCTGTGTGAGGGGCCCAGGCATATGGGGAGCATTATAGGCCTTGGATAACCCCTTTAAATGGTGAATCACAGACTTCTGTTCTTGTGTATATGTAAGTTGCATCAGAGTTTAAATGCAACTCACATATAGTGAAACCTCTGAAATGATCACCCAAAATTGCAAAAATAATGGTTAATAGGGTAGTCCCCTCAAATAATAAAGTTTGTAAAATGCTGCTTAAAGTGTTGAAAGGGGTTGTCTAATATCAATGTCAGGCAATGGGATATAAACTAAAGAAGCCTGGCTTACCTGTTGAATCCCCTGCTGCACCAGTGTCACCGCTCCGACACTTCCTGCCATTCGTTGTTTACTGGGCTGCAGGACAGTACACCACTAAGGCCACATAGCAGTCATATGTTGTCAACATGAAATCACTGCTGCAGCCCAGTAAACAAGGAACCTCAAGGAGACCTGTAGGTTTTAACAGGCAATCCATTCTTTGTTTACCTTTTTTATACCATTGCCTTTTCCTCAATTTTTTATGCTCCCAGACAACTACCTTGACGGAGTTAACAAACACGCCCAGAACATAAATAAATACTGTATACAAAAAGATAAAACACATCAAAAGTATGTCAAAGACACAGTTTGCATAGAGTATATACAGAAGTATTGCATTATGAAATGGTCTATTAATTCCATGCATCTGAGAAATAATGTCCTGCTCTGTTATCTAGCCTTGTAACTTATGTGCAACATGTAAACTAAATATCCTAACAGCATTCTGCAATGGTCTTCGACCTGCGAGCTTTCCAGTTTACCCTTTGAGATACTTGTGCAGGTTGGCAGTTTCTTAACAGGTGCAAAGCTACTGGCCGAAGAGCACAGCAGTAAAGCAAAGTACTGTACAGCATGAGTCTCAGTCCCCATCATGGCCTCGTTCTCTTTTTTGAATCCACAGAATAAACCCTTACTTCTTGTCAGTCTCCAGGATGACTAACCAGCTTCTCAGTCCTCAAGATGGCTTGCTACTCCTCAATCCCTAGTCTCCCATTTCATTTGACACATGTTGGCCAACTTTTTTCCTCCAAACAGCTCATTCCTCAACAGGCAATGTCAGGCTGCAGCTCATACAGAAGACGATTCCCCTTCAAGTAAGAAGAAGTGAAAGCAGTGAAGGAGGATTCAAAACACCTTCAAAACAGGTAGCTTTCTCGCTTGCCCTGGCTCCCTTCTGTCCTCAGTTAGGCCCTGCCATATCATCATATTTCATTTCATGAAGCACAGAAGTGCAGAGTGACGAATAAGCAAACCAAAATTCAGAAACCCCATGGGAAAAAATTAGGGCACCCGTTATAATTCCTCATTCAGAGGTTATTCATTAAATGCACAAATTTGAAGGTAATATAGCGGTTAACCTCAAAATTCACATGTCCAAAACTTGCGGCAGGAGGATGGGATTGAGACCATCAATTTGCAGATGCCCCTGAGTAGTATTGGAAGTGGATCATAAACAGAAGACATGCATGCAGGTCGGCAGGGTTTGCTGTTCCAAGTGCCCAAAGCAAACCAGCCTTAGGCCTCATGCACACGACCGTCGTGTGCATCTGTGGCCGTTGTGCCGTTTTCCGTTTTTTTTCGCAGACCCATTGACTTTCAATGGGTCCGTGGAAAAATCGGAAAATGCACCGTTTTGCAGTTGAGGCCGTGATCCGTGTATCCTGTCCGTCAAAAAAATATGACCTGTCCTATTTTTTGACGGACAACGGTTCACGGACCCATTCAAGTCAATGGGTCCGTGAAAGAACATGGATGCACCCAAGATTGGCATCCGTGTCCGTAATCCGTGGCCGTAGGTTGCTTTCATACAGACGGATCCGAAGATCCGTCTGCATAAAAGCTCTTTCAGATGTAAGTTTTCACTTCGTGAAAACTCATATCCAACAGTATATTCTAACACAGAGGCGTTCCCATGGTGATGGGGACGCTTCTAGTTAGAATACACTACAAACTGTGTACAAGACTGCCCCCTGCTGCCTGGCAGCACCCGATCTCTTACAGGGGGCCGTGATCAGCACAATTAACTCCTCAGGTGCCGCACCTGAAGGGGTTAATTGTACTATCATATCCCCCTGTAAGAGATCAGGGCTGCAGGGGGCAGACCCCCCCCCCAGTTTGAATATCATTGCCACCAATGTTGTTACTGCTATAGAGGGAGGGGGGGCCGATGGTGGGCGCACACTGTGCCACCAACGATTTATTACAATAGAGGGAGGGAGGGGGGGCGATGGTGGGCGCACACTGTGCCACCAACGATTTATTACAATAGAGGGAGGGAGGGGGGGCGATGGTGGGCGCACACTGTGCCACCAACGATTTATTACAATAGAGGGAGGGAGGGGGGGCGATGGGGGGCGCACACTGTGCCACCAACGATTTATTACAATAGAGGGGGGGCCGCACTGGCCACCAATGATATTCAAACTGGGGGGGGGGGTCCTGCCCCCTGCTGCCTGGCAGCCCTGATCTCTTACAGGGGGATATGATAGTACAATTAACCCCTTCAGGTGCGGCACCTGTGGAGTTAATTGTGCTGATCACGGCCCCCTGTAAGAGATCGGGTGCTGCCAGGCAGCAGGGGGCAGTCATGTACACAGTTTTTCAGTATATTCTAACCTGAAGCGTCCCCATCACCATGGGAACGCCTCTGTGTTAGAATATACTGTCGGATCTGAGTTTCACGATGTAGCTCATATCCGACAGTATATTCTAACATAGAGGCGTTCCCATGGTGATGGGGACGCTTCAAGTTATGTTCGGGTGTTCGCCTGGCCGTGCGGAGGCAAGCGGATCCGTCCAGACTTACAATGTAAGTCAATGGGGACGGATCCGTTTGAAGATGACACACTGTGGCTCAATTTTCAAACGGATCCGTCCCCCATTGACTTTCAATGTAAAGTCTGGACGGATCCGTCTGAGGCTACTTTCACACTTAGAAATGTTTTAACAATATAATGCAGACGGATCCGCTCTGAACGGAGCCACCGTCTGCATTATATGAACGCAAGTGTGAAAGTAAAACTCCTGACTTTACATTGAAAGTCAATGGGGATGGATCCGTTTGCAATTGCACCATATTGTGTCAACGTCAAACGGATCCGTCCCCATTGACTTGCATTGTAATTCAGGACGGATACGTTTGGCTCCGCACGGCCAGGCGGACACCAAAACGACTTTTTTTTTCATGTCCGTGGATCCTCCAAAAATCAAGGAAGACCCACGGACGAAAAAACGGTCACGGACCCACGGACCCCGTTTTTGCGGACCGTGAAAAAAAACTGTTGTGTGCATGAGGCCTTAAGAAGAGGGGAGGACTGGTCTTGGCATTCCAAACTTTCAGACAATACCAGAATCACAGCATTATATCCATTACATCAGAAGATAGAGCTGATAGAAATAAGGATGGTGGAAGTTGAAAGTGAAAGTAAAAACATGTTTCACAGATTTCAATCCTGACTCGATTTGCTGATACTGATTCTAGTATTGTTTGAAAGCTTGGAATGCCAGCTTTCAAACAAGACCAGACTCATATTTCAAGCATCTTTGGTATTTGCTGGAAAATGAAATCTAATTAAATGGGACTTGGATCTGCTGCTAACAACTTTGTGCCAGATACTACACAATACCATTACAGATCTTGAGGAGTCCATGCCTCAATAGAACAGATCTGCTTTGACACCATGAGGGCCTATACCAAGGATCAGAAACCTTTGGCACTCCAGCTGTTGGAAAACTACAAATCCCATGCATGCACACTTACTTGGCTGTTCTTGTAACTCCTATAGAAGTGAAAGGATTATGGGAGCTGTAGTGCCAGAGGGTGCTAATCCATAGCCTACACAATATTAGGATGATTGTTTTAACTGTTACCTATACAACACCATAACTGTTCGATACTGGTGTGCCCTAAATGTATGGAACAGGCTCCCAGCCAGCATCTGAGCGGTTTGATAGAGGAAGGAGGCTCTCTCTGGTCTCCAATCAGAGCCCCTGCGGCTGAATTGTGGGTCTCAGATCAGTTGCTATGACAGCCGGTGCCTTTTGGAGGCCATCAGGGCTGCCATAGCAAACTGTCTACTAAGGCCTGCCTGCAGCCAGTAAAAATCTAATATAGACTGCAATAGTATTCTATTGCTGTATATGGAATAAGTGATCAGGGGATTACAGTAAAAAACAAAATAAAAAGATATTAAAAATTAAAAATCACCCCCTTTCCCAATTTTACATATAAAACCATTTATCACATGCGTTGAATGCAATAACATGGAAAAAAAAAGTCTTGCTATTTTTTAATCACCTCAACCCTCAGAAAAATGTAATAAAAAGGATTTAAAAAAAACATAAAAAGTTCTATGTACCACAAAATAATAGCAATAAAAACTACAGCTCATTCTGCAAAAAAACAACAACACAAAAAAACAAGCCCTCACACAGCTATGTAGATAGAAATATGATAAAAGTTAAATGGGTGGAACCACAGTGGGAATCATACTTACATGATCTGGCTCCTTCACTCCGCTGCAACTTCTAGGTCTCCCTGCATCAACATCCGGTGACACGCTGCATGGTTAACACTTGCATGGTGCATGGGCAACACTGCAGCCAGTCATTGGATGTTGACATGGGGAGACCCAGGACTTGCAGTAATGGAGCCAGAACCCGGCGATAGGTGATCAGGTATGTATGATTCCCACTGCAGGTTTGGCCATGCTGGGGAGGTCTGCAAAAGAGGTCCCCAAGAGTGAACAACCCCTTTAAAAGGGCAGAATACTGCAATTCAAAGATCTTTTTTAACTAGTAAAAAAAATATTAAAAAACTACGTATAATTGTGCTAAGTTGCAGAATAAGGTTATTGTGTCATTTTTACCAAACAGTGAAGGCTGTAAGAAAAAAAAAAAAAAGTTGGAATTGTGTTTTTTCCCCCAATTCCACCCTACAAAGATATTTTTTTCCTGTTTGCCAGTACAAGATACAGTAAATTAAATAGTGAGCAGAAACCTAAAAAAAAAAAAAAAAAAAATCTGGGCTCTTACAAGACAAAAAAATAAATGAAAAAAGGCCATGCCCTGAAAGAGTTAATGTTGTGGCTGACTGATGAGTGCATAATTATGTAAATAAACTGTCACACTATTTTGCTTTAAAAAAAAATCTATCTGAAATAAAAATAAAGTATGTATAGATGACGGACACAAACCTTCGGAGACTAGGGATAGGCTATTAAGTCTACCCAGTCCCTGCCTGTTTGTTTACATTTGTGCAGCTGCTCAATACCGCCGCGCACATTTAATTGGTTCTCTATTGAAAATGAGTCTTTTCCCACATGATAACCACGAGCAAATAGTGTGTAATGGCAGATAATGATTTCATGCCTCTGCGTGTAGAGAACTCACAAACACTTTGAGCAGGAATGAATCAAGAGCCAATTTGCCAAGAGAAGAGAAAGGGGGGAGGTCAGAATTGATCCCAATGAAGTTTGTCATTTGTGTCAGCAATTCAAATGTTTTCCTCAATGAGACAAAACCGATCCATAGGCCACAGGGGAGTACAGGCTGCTCATTCACTGAGCACGACATTCAGTTTCTGGCTAGGATGCTTCAAAAGAACTGATCCATTATTGTTTTGGTTGAACAGGCAGAGAAATATATTAGACGACTATTACAAAATAGTGAGCTATATGCTGATCAAGAAATAAATGAATTGATAAATTAGATTTTTTTTGTGGTGTTAAATAAAATAAATAGGAAATTTAAAAAGGAAGAAACAATTAAATTAATCAATTAATTCATACGTTCCAGTGATTTATTTAAGATTTTTATACAAAGAAATGGAGAATGTGAAGCCAATAACTAGACTCTAATGAGTCATAGCTGGACATCATACATAACATGTAAAGTTACTAATAAAGTACACAATGAAGCCAGAGAAAACCTTAAAATATAGATGTATTGTTTATGAATCAAAAATGAAAATTTTTCTGAAATTAAATGAAGCAACCAACCCCAAACGGTCCACCTTCTAGCTGCAGCACTGTCAAAAGCAAACAATAGCGTGAATGCAGTACTAAGAGGCAATTAAAGGGTTTCTCTCAACCAGATAATCCATCCCAAACTGGAAGCCCCAAAGTAATCAGCTGATAAGTGCTTGTCCTGCTTTTCTATCTCCCTGAGTGATCACCGATAATTCCCTAAAGGGGAAATGTGGAATCACGCAGTGCCACCGAAATGAATGAGCAATTTGTAAAACATATTGAGGGACATTTACTAAGGTCATTTCACCACTATTGTGGCATTAAAAAGTCACAAAATATGATGCACACCATACGTGCACCATAATTTCAGACTTTTTAAGCTTCTCAACACTTTTCTGAAGTGCTGAGAAAAGGAGCAGGGCTTCGTGGGAGGGCACAGGGCATCATACCACCTGCCGGAAAGTGTTATAAGTTACAGCTGCCGTTGACTTCAGTATCTGGCGCATCTGCCTCTTAATAAACTAGGCGCAACTCACACCAGTGCAGGGAGATCAAGACTGGAGTATGGGTACACCAGTCTTAAAAAATGTCCCTCTTTGTACTTCAATGAGCAACAGTATTCAACCAACAGCTTTTATAAGTGCTTATCTCTAATCCTGTCTCACCCGAAGGTTAACATACAGTTAGGTCCCCTTCACACGAGCGAGTTTTCCGCGCGGGTGCAATGCGTGACGTGAAAGCGTTGCACCCGCACTGAATCCTGACCCATTCATTTCAATGGGTCTAGGTACATGAGCGTTGTTTTTCACGTATCAGTTCTTGAAAATCGCAGCATGTTCTATATTCTGGCCCCATAGAAGTGGAAGGGCTGCGTGAAAAACGCATTGCATCCGCAAGCAAGTGCGGGTGCGATGCGTTTTTCACTGATGGTTGCTAAGAGATGTTGTTTGTAAACATTCCGTTTTTTATCACGCGCGTGAAAAACGCATCGAAACGCATTGAACAACTAAACGCAATCGCAGACAAAACTGACTGAACTTGCTTGCAAAATAGTGCGAGTTTCACTAAACGCACCCTGAACGCATCAGACCCCAATCCGCAACGCCCGTGTGAAACCAGCCTAATAGTGCGACAGAAGGTAGCACTTCCTATTTGCTTAAAGGGGCTGCCCATGTTTTTTACACCCTTCCCAGTGGAACCTGTGACATGAGCTATGCTTACCTGCTCCCTCCCACTCCTATCAGGCTCCATCGCCTGTCTTCCCACATATAAACTTCTACACAAATGGCTGCCCCCAGTAGTGACTTCTTCCCAAGCAGTACCTGACTCTGCAGTGACATCTACCCAGTAGTGATGGAGAAGATGCCCCATGTGCCACGAAGTGGCAGTTAGCAGGCAAGTATAGCTCACTTCACAGGCGCTGCTGGGGGCCACAATAACTATAACCCCTTTAAAGAGGACCTTTCACCACTCCTGACATGTCTGTTTTAATAGCTTCATGCTTTGCCCACGTAATAACAAATCTGAAACATCTATTCTTATGTCTGTATGTTGTGCCATTTATTTATTATGTCTACTAGAAGTTATTAATTAATTGCTATTAGCCTTCAGAAAGGGTACAGAGGGGAGATGTATCTGCACAGTCTCCCTCTATCCAATCAGTGCTGCCATTGTCAGACTGTGCAGGTACACTCCCCCAACTGGTTACCACACCTCTGTACCCTTACTGAAGACTAATAGCAATTCATTCATAACTTCTAGTAGAAATAATAAAGGAATGGCAAAACATAGAACCATAAGAATAGCGGTTCCAGATTTGTTATTAATTGGGGGATGGAAGAAGTTATTAAAACAGGCATATCAGGAGTGGTGAAAGGTCCTCTTTAAGGTTAATTTATTAATCCAGCCAAGTGTGCACTATGGGGGTCATTTATTAAGACTGGCGATTTAGACACCGGTATTAATGCCCTGCGTTGGCGCAGGCCGCTACATAACTTTGTCGCTTGGTGCCGCTGGCCATGCGTCATGCATTAAACCTACGCTAGCTCCCTGGCTGGGGTAGTTTAATAACATTTTCCACACCATTAACTGGCATGGAAAATGGGAATGAGATGGTCAGACCGGCCCGCCCTCTTCCCTGTCACGCCCCTTTTTCTGCCACCTTGGAAAAGTGGCGTGAGCAAAACCCTTTTGCGATAAAATCTGTGACAAAAATATACCAAAAAGTGGCATAAAAACAAAAATAAATGATCTGTTATGTACTTAAACAGGACCTTTCATCAGTTAATCCCTAGTCTAATTATGGCCTTACCTTATAGGGCAGCCCCCAATGATGCCATGGCACTTTTTTTTTTTCAAAGACCCCCCCTTCGTGCACTGTTGGCCCCGTTGATTTCTGCATCTTATATTATAAGCCGACTCGCAGTTTCGCTGGGGGCAGTTCTCTTCTCCATGGCTGTGAGCGCATCCAATCAGAGCGCACCGCTCTTAGCCAGGGAGGAGCTTATTCTGCCATGGCATCAGTGAGGGCCACCTTATAAAGGTAAGACCATTATTAGACTAGGGCTAAACTGATGAAAGGTTCTCTTTAATGAGACCGTTCTGATTTACACCAAGCAATGTCCACAATCACCTCACACTTCTTGTCTCTTATTTCACTTTACAGTCATGTAACACATGGTTGTGCCAAGTCTGCCAAAGCTATCTTCTATGTCTTATCAAAATCTTTATACGAAGTTCAAAAGTCTTAAGCCGAATGCACACTGCCATGTTTCACGGCCGTGGTAAACTGGTCTGGATTCCTGCTCAGAGCAGGAGCGCACAGCGTCATTGGTTGCTATGACGCCGTGCGCTTCATGCCGCCGCTGCACTACAGTAATACTCTTGTATGATCTATACGAGTGTTTTACTGTAGTGCAGCGGCGGCATGAAGCGCACGGCGTCATAGCAACCAATGACACAGTGCGCTCCTGCTCTCAGCGGGAATCCAGGCTGGGTTACAACGGACCGCTCACGGCCGTGTGCATTCGGCTTTAATGGGCAGATTTGGAAGCTAAGTCTTCTCCTTCCTGAACTCACCTTGTTTAACTTATTAGTACAAAATTTGCAGACCAAAATAAAACAGGACTAAGAAAATAACGTCAATTCTGGATTAAAAAATTTGTTTTCACCTTGAACCACTCATGCATATTTATATAGTAAATAGGAAAGGAACATCTTGTACAGCGTGAAAGCTTCAGAGAACACGGCAGTTAAAACAGTGATCTTGAGGAACATTGGGTGTTCTGTGAAGGGTTTCAAAAAATGTATTACTCAAATATTAAAAAAAAGAACATGAGTCCAGGTTTGGAAAAAAATACACAGGACTTGGAAGCAATTTCTGCAGTGCAATCTCCATTAAACTCCTAAATACTTCCCCTGTCATTACATTAATTGAAAAGTATTGTATCTGACCAGCCTTATGTATTTAAAGGTCTGCAACCTTCTTACTTGCTATGATACAACTGGTGATAAAAGGAAATGATATTTGTGTTACACTATGTAATCTTCTTTATATTCCTCATCAGGCAGGGTATTTATTCACGTCTTGAAATCTGATCACTAATTTGGTCTAATTGGTGATCAGGGAAACTATCTTACTATCAATTAAAGTAATTTTGATCTTCCGGCTGCAAAACCTATGTTAATTTTGGCAGACGTCTGTGCTTCTTCAAGTTTAATTAGGAATAATGAAAATTATCAAACAGTTTTGCAGAGTAATATTATTGTCAAACACATTTATGTCACACAGCATCAGCCCAAGGTTTAGTAAGATCACGTTTGTTTGTGGTCTTATATGCTGGTTAATTACATTTAAAAAAATAAATAAAATAAGGTAAGCGGACGGCTCTGAAAATACGAGAAACGTCTTGAGAGATCTATATTCCCCGTCATCCGCATGATAATATGTATGACTGACAATCAGATCATATTTGATAATCATCAGTAATATTCCAATAGTTCAAATAGTTTGCAAATGCTGTATTTGCTTTAAAGCATTTAAAGAGTCATTTTTATTTGTGTTGTCCATTAAGAAAAACTGCGTTTTTCTAGACTTTAAAATAGTCTACAAAATACTCATTTCATCCCCAGTTTCCATCTACTTCACAAAAAACATAGCTGTGGCATGCTGAATAAACATGATGAATGGATTTTTGGATCTGGCAAGAAATAAATATTCTTTTGGAGAAAGCTATGCCCGATTGCATAGTGCCAAATGTAATGTTTGTTGGAGAAGGCATAACGCTATGGGGTAGTTTTTCAGACGTAGGCCTATGCAGCCTAATTCCAGTGAAGGGAAATGTGAATGCTTCAGCATGTCAAGTCATTTTGAACAATTGTATGCTTCCATCTTTGTGGAAATAGCTTGGGAAGGCTATTGTGTCCCATACCAGTGCACAAAGCAAGGACCATAAACGTATGATTGTGTGAGTTTGGTGTGGAATATCTTGACTGTTCAACATAGAGCCCTGACCTCTAAAGCATCAAACAACTTTGGGATGAACTAGAAGGGATACTGCAATCCAGACTCTTGCGGCTGTCTGCATTTTGGCCTTGCACTCCTGACTAATCCAGGCTGATTTTAATTAATGTAGTATTAAGCGGAAGCTTGCTCTCCCTGTATTCATTGGACATCTGCTGCCCCAGGAAAGGTAGCATTCAGAAGGATTCCAGAGTGGAACCTGCCTTCCAAAAATTCATTGGATGCCATTGGCAGCATAAGAGGTAGCTTTTAATGTAGGTTTGCGTTAAAAAAAAGAGGCTACCTTGCCATGGTGTATGGGTCCAAATGATAATCATCAAAATGCATTTTCTGCGTACCTCACGTTAATTTATATAGTGCGTATAGTATTAGTTCATATATTTTGTGTATGCAGAGTGATGTTGCATTGCGTTTGATTTTGTATATCCAGAATCTCTTGTACAACATCCATGGCTTTTTCTAGTGAATGGGCAAAAACGTATAAACAGATGAACCACAATGGACTGATGGCTACAGTCACAGTTTATCTACAATGTATCTATTGTATATCTACATGGTAATAGTGAAGAGCGTTCATCTCATTAAGAGTTCTTCAACTGCAAGGGGCTGTCCCCACTGCTAAAGAAATTCCCCTTGGCACATGATTGATAGGGCTGAACATCTCTCCCGGCCCTGGGGATCTTGCTCCATTGCTCCTGCTCTGGAAAAGGAAGCAGTGCAAAAGCATGCCTCTTGTGCCGCTACTCGGAACAGTGGAATATGCGCAAGATTGTTAAGGTAAAGCAATATGTTCAGCCCTGTCCATGAAGCGTCTTCTGAGCAGAATCAACATATTGATTCACTCATCTCTACAGGGTAGAATAATAATCTGACCACTTTTTTTGACTAGGCTTATTTTCTTTTTTCCCAGCATATACAAGCAGAAACTTAGTAAAGTAGTGCTTTGACAAGAATTGACCACTGAATGTCTCTACATTTTTCTTTTGGAAAAACTGAACATGACTTCAGTCCCATAAATAATAGACTAGCAGAAACTTGGTGAACCAAAATAAGGAAACTTTACCTCTATGGTTTAAATGTAATCTCACTCTCTATTTAGGGAACCAGAGGCGTATGTTGTGCCCTGGTTTCAGCATTTTGAACAAAAGTAATAAATCTTGAGTAGGGTAGAAACTTTGCTTTTGTACTGATTTGGCGCATGCTGCACCAGAAGGAACATTGGACTTCTACATGTGGACAATTAAAATAGAACCAAAATATGAGATAAAGTAAACATTTAGCTCAGTTGGCCACATGTTGTACGTTGTATCCTCCTTCAGCATCTCCTAGCCATTACTTTCTTCTGAAGTAGAAAAGATTCCACACACTGACTTGTCCATATTAATATGCAGTTTCAGTGACACATCCTTCTTCAGGTTTCAAGCAAAACATTATTAGTGTGGAAGGCAATTAAAGGCCATCTTACTTGTCGTTGACATCTCCTGGCATTTACTTTCACGTCTCTACTATTTACTGTATGGCCATTAGTTAGATTACTTATTTCCTTCTCTTTCCCATTTCCCTTTTAGTGCACGGTTCAACCTTCTTTCACTAACGGAGACATTCAATATGGTCAAATACACATCTCTGCTCTTTTTAGGTTATTCACAGCTCAATGAATGAATAGAAATGAAACGTGATAAATTGATAAATAAGTAATCCCAGATTAGCCTATACAATGTGTATAGTGTGGGAACAGGCAGGTAGAAGTTCTGTCAAAGTTCATTATATCATTGAAGTTATGCAACATAAATCAGAGAGATTTCAATTTACTTTTCTGAATACTCAGCACATCAGGGCAAACTTATCAGCAATATTCATTGAAAATTGCTATAGACAGAAACAATATAAACTAACAGAGATCTTTAAAAAAAAATAGTCTCCAAACTGGCAATGACTTATTCACTGCTAATCATGAGCCTGGCATGTAACAGATCTGTAACAGCCTGCTTTATAGATACAGTAACACAGCTGACCATACTTTGTGTCTGGTATGGCAGCTCAGGACAATTGAATAGGGCTGAACTGCAATACCAAACAAAAGCAATGACCGGATGCGGCACTCTTTTAGGAAGAAAACAGGAATGTACAATATTTTTCTAATTCTGGATAGCCACATTTAATAAACTTTATATTATTTTTTTTATTAAAATGTCCCTAATGCCATAATAAAACTTTGTAATATACTTTATTAATGCTTTTTGTATTTTTAATAGATTCTCCCCTCCCCCCCCCCCCCCCCCCAAGCCGGAGGAGTACGGGCAGAAGCGAATATTGCTTCTCCTCCCTGTGCCCCCCGGAGGTTTACTAAATGTTGGCATAGTACACCCTATAACCATGTGCTATGCCAGGATTAGCAGAGCGGAGCGCACTCCTGCCTGTGCCTGCTTCGCTAAGATAAGAGTCCTGCATGTCAGCTCTTAGTTTGGTGAGGCAGGCACAGGCAGGAGCCCACTCTGCTAATCCTGGCATAGCACATGGTTATAGAGTGTGCTATGCCAGCTATTTAGTAAACCTCCCAGGGGCACGGGGAGGAACGCACATTGTACTCCCTGCGCTGTGGCCCCATTCATAAACTGTAGAGCCTGTACTTCGTACACCAATGAGAAAGGTGCATCCCTGAAGTATATTACAAAAATTGTTATGGCATTAGGCACATTTTATCAAAACTGTAAACAAAAGTTTAGTTACTCTTTAATGTAAAAAAACAGTAGGTCATTTTCTGATGGGTAGGCCCATATGTGGTGTGTATGCTGAGAAACACACAATATGGAGTTGTAGAAGCATTTGACAGGCCAGAGTTTGCTGAAAATCCCATCTAAGATTACAGCAAACTTTGCTCTGTCTCCTTCATGCTTCAGTATAATCATTTTCACAGATTCTATGTTACTTGGTAGACGTAGTCTATGGGTGGATTTAACCAGTCAGCTACTAAAAGCTGGGAGATGTGTTTCGCTGCTGGCAGGCAAGTGTTCAATTTGATCATCTTGCGGTATCCCACAGGTTTCTTTTATAGCGTTTGCAGGGTCTTATGGACAACAAAAAAAATATTTTAATGCCACAAAAAAACCAAGCAGTTACTCTTACTGGCAACTATGTAACATCTGTCAGTGGGTATGATAGCCTCATAAAAGGCTCATGTTCACTATCTGATAATATAATAGTCATTGTGGAGCTTAACAGTTACATAAGCTTTGTGTCTGACCTTCCAAATACCTAAATGAGTCAGAATTGTACCTACAGTACATACAATAGTGTAATAAACTCATTTTGCAAAAGACTCCATGGGGTTTTCCTTAGGATACACTATTTATCAAATTGGCCGACACATGGTTAGATTGCTCCATACACCTGCAATGATCAGCTGCATTGCAGCAGATACTGTAGGTCGTCCAAGGGAACATTTTTATGAACAAACCCACCAGCAACAACATAGGTTAAACTGGTTGACCAGGGAGTTAATGTTTAAAAAAAAAAAAAAAAAAAAACCTCAGTGGCCCTTGGGCACAATGCCAAATAATTGGCCGAATTCGGCCACTCATGCCATATATATGAAGTTTTTGCAGAGAACCGGGGGCGGATTGGGAACTCAAAGTGGCCCTGGAAAAAAAAAAAAGTTAGAATTGGCAGTATATTGTAGACAGAGCCAAACCAGTAGAAAAGCATGGTCAAAGAAAGTAAGCGGGGTCTGAAAAACAATACACTGCGTGTCAGAACAATTACAGCAATAGTAAATTAGCATTTATCATGAATTATGTTTTACAGACTTAAAAACAAAAAACTAAACAAAACATATCTTTGCCTTACAAATATGTTTGTGGTTTGTTTTTACACCAAATGTTTAGTTAGGGAACTTGTACATGCAATTGTCTGATCACCAGGCCCATAGACTGTATTAGAATAAAAACAAAAGCAAAAAAATTATGGAAAAGATTCGGCCAAGAAAAAAATGCTTAACCCTTAGGTTTTTGCGTTTTTATTTTTCTTCCCTATCTTCCTTGAGACAAAAATTCTTTATTTTTCTATTCAAAGATGTATGAGGGCTTATTTTTTTCGGGACAAGCTGTACTTTCTAATGCCACCATTTAATATGGCATACAATCTAGTGGGGGGGGGGGGGGAATCTAAATGGGGTGGAATTGAAAAAAATAATAATTAACTCCTCCACCGTTTTATGGGTTTTTTCCCCCACGGCATTCCTTTTGTGGCAAAACTGAACTGTGCCTTTCATTCTGTGGGTCAGCTCGATTACAATGATACCACATATGTATAGTTTTTTTTTATCTCCAAGGCTATTTTCACACTTGCGGCAGCCGGGTCCATGCAGGCTGTTCCGGCGGGGAAACAGCCTGCCTGATCCGTGCTAACACTAGCTTACTGTGCCGCCGGAAGTCCCGGGACGGGTCCGACATTGCACATGCCACTGTAAGGAAATGTCATGCAGGCTAGGGGCGGCAGGGCCAACGGCTTGCGATTTGACATCTCACACACCCAAGCCCCATAGTCAGTCTCTAGGCTAGCCCAGCAGGGCTGGTGATGTGCAGTGTCACTGTGATACATTGCGCACGCCACATACTGTCCCTCCCCACGTACTCAGCCAGTCCTCCTCATGTACCCAGCCAGAAGTGTCAGGCAGGCGGCAGTGCAGCATGCAGTATTGTTCTCAGCCAGAAGGTGTCAGTGGGTGTAACAAGGATTTGTATTGGCACTGCAAGTGTTTAAACAGTAGCTGGGCTCCACCAGCCCACCGCATATAAAACAGGAATTTTCCCAGTGAACATATGCCACCAATCAGCCCCTGCAGAGAACAGACACAATTTTCCAACCTGGCAAATAACATTTTTGGTAGACAGAAATCTTTTAGTTACCACTGTGAACATGCTAGTTTTTCAAACGATGGTTAAAGGGGTATTCCAATTGGTTAAAGTTATCCTCTATCCCCATTAACTACCGCTGGGATCCCCACTGATCATGATAGCAGGGGCCCCGTACCCCTGTGAATGACCAGGGCGGTCGCTCCATTAATTTTTAGCTGTTCCAGAGATCGTAGAGCGCTGTACTCGGAACGGTCTGTCTCTGGAACTCTCATAGAAATGAGTTGAGCGGCCGCACGCATGTGTGACCAGCTGCTCTGGTCACCTCAAAGGAGCTGCAGGGCCCCTGTTCTCGTGATCAGTGGGGGTCCCAAGGGTAGGACCCCTGCTGATCTAATAGTTAAACCCTTTCCTGTGAATAGAGAATAACTTTAACCAACCAGAATAACTCTAACTGAAATCAGCCATTTGGCCAGGCTTTAATCTCATTGCAGCCTTTTCCATTAAATTTTCTTATATCTTATATAATTAGATCTTAAATAATTCTTCACAGTTCTCAAGATCTTTTTGATTCCTTGATAAAACTGGATAAAACTGGGGCTCATTTGAACATCACATGCCTGGAATGCCCATCACATAACCAAGATACATTTTTGCCCCCGGAACTAAACAGTGAAGGTTCTCTTTCAAAAACAGGGAACGCAGATCACATATACTGAAATACTGTGCAACCTTTCAATACAAAATAAATAACCTTTAATTGCTATAACTATAAAATATATTTAGTGTAATTGTTATTTTAGGTAACTTTTCAGAATAAGCTGCTATGAGGAATAACCGCATATGACATGTATCCTGCCTTCTGTAGTAGTTTTCCCCTCTACAGTCTCTCTCTCTTTCTCTAGTTCTCAGTCTTCCCTGAGCTCGTGGGTGGAGACTTGCTGCTATGAGCATTCAGACTGAACATTGAGACAGATGTTAAATAAACGATCATTTAGCTGACAGTTAATGAAGGTATATGGGCACCTTTAACGAAACAAGGGGGAAGCAGTAGAAGAGTTTGTTAAGCAGAGAATTTTTTTTCTCCAATAACATTTATTACAAAGTTTCTTATACTCACTTATACCTGATTTATGATCGTTATACTTTTTAAACCTTCTCTAAGGCCTCATGCACACAGCAGGGCCAGTAGAGCAAAGAGGTTAAAGAGCCACCTTGTACACAGCTCTACAGCCTACATGTGCTGCCATACAGGCTCCATCAGGTGCTGAATATATAGCGATATTCATCTGCTTTCATATTTCTAGTTATGCAGATTTCATGGTATATACAATGGAACTGCATAAAGTTAGTTATGATATACAGTACTATATTACACAAAGCATTGCATTTGCAACAATATTTAAATCTTGTAACGCTGTATCAAAAACCTATGCTCTTTTGGCATCATTGCATGGGCAGGAAAGGGATTCCTATCTTTAGGAATGGTGATAAAATAACACAACTATGCAGGGTCTGGGTTGGAGGGGGATGCAAACTGGGCAATTGCCCAGGGCCCCCTGCTTCAGTCAGGCAGGTCTCAGAAGGTTGATCAGTCTGGACTCCAGAGTGGGGAATTTCCGGGCTTAGGAGTCCCTGCTCTGACTCCATATATGGATGTGTCCATATAAACATGAAAGGGGTATTCCCAAGAATGGTCATTATGCTGGGGACACACTATGTATATAAATCTAATTTAGATTCTATTTTTGAAATGTTTCTGTATAATACAAGAGAAACTTCTATGCGTTTTTTCAGCAATGACTTAGCATTGAGCTCTATAGCCCAGTGGTTAAGGTTATTGCCTTTAATGTAGATGGTTTTGAGTTCTAACCCCCACAGACACTTTTTAAATATAAAATAGAGGCTAAAAAAACCTAAGTACACAGGGTGTCCCCAACAGTGAAAAATTTGACTCTATTGAAAAATAAAAATAAAAAAATGGAGCAAAACTTAATGTGATCAAATAACACCCGTATTAACCCATACCAACCTTTTTAACTTGTGTAACTAGTATTTTTTGTTGGGAAAGGTGGCAACCCTAACAGCATCCCCGCTCAGAACATCTATAGGCCCGCTCACTACGTCAAGCTAAGCCTCATCAGGACTCACTTAGTAAAAAAAAAAAAAAAAAAAATTTCTTTTCATCGCGATATTCTGACCCTCATAACTTTTTTATAGTTATGTCCACGAAGATGTGTGGGGGCTAATTTTTGGCGGGATAACCTGTTATTTTTGACAGTACCATTTTGGGTTGTGTATGACTGGATCATTTTGTTAAAAATTTTTCTTGGGAGATAAAGTGATGAAAAAAACGCAAATCGGCCTTTTTTTTCTGTTACGCCATTCAACATATTTTTTTATAGAATGGGTGTTTTCGCATGCGTTGATGCCCATAATGCTATTTATTTTTTTGGGGAATGGGGGTCATTTTCATGTGGACCACAACTTTTATCAGATGTAAATTGCTCCATTATTCTGTATAGAAATCATTATATCACAATTCAGCGCTGCCATCTAGTGGCCTGAACTGGGATATACTAACAATGAGCCTGGAAGACTAGTACAGGCTGTGGCTTATTTATAGAACAGGGTGCTTTCCCCAGTCTCCACTGAGAGAAAGAGCTCTTGAAGAGGAAGACCGCACTTCCGATTTTTAACTTTCTCAGATGCTGTGAGTGAGGGGAACTCATTGCTGTGATGGGAAGGGGGCATCTGGCGTAATCTAGGGCCATGAGGGTGAAGAACTGTGTGAGGAGCTTTATGGGGTGTAAATCTGTGAGGGAGGTCCGGAATTGATGGAATGTAACTGTGTTGTTAGTACATTATTACAAGATTTGGTCCACTTTTGATTTTGCCCAGGGCCACATTTAGTCTAAAACCGGCCCTGAAACTATTATATTTAACTATTTTTTCCACCCCACTTCCAGCGCCACTTGGCTTCAGCAATAATTTGCTCATATACAACAGACACCGCTACAGCCAATCACTGGCCTCAAAAGTACAGGGAGTGCAGAATTATTAGGCAAGTTGCATTTTTGAGGATTAATTTTATTATTGAACAACAACCATGTTCTCAATGAACCCAAAAATCTCATTAATATCAAAGCTGAATATTTTTGGGAGTAGTTTTTAGTTTGTTTTTAGTTTTAGCTATTTTAGGGTGATATCTGTGTGTGCAGGTGACTATTACTGTGCATAATTATTAGGCAACTTAACAAAAAACAAATATATACCCATTTCAATTATTTATTTTTACCAGTGAAACCAATATAACATGTCAACATTCACAAATATACATTTCTGACATTCAAAAACAAATCAGTGACCAATATAGCCACCTTTCTTTGTAAGGACACTCAAAAGCCTGCCATCCATGGATTCTGTCAGTGTTTTGATCTGTTCACCATCAACATTGCGTGCAGCAGCAACCACAGCCTCCCAGACACTGTTCAGAGAGGTGTACTGTTTTCCCTCCTTGTAAATCTCACATTTGATGATGGACCACAGGTTCTCAATGGGGTTCAGATCAGGTGAACAAGGAGGCCATGTCATTAGTTTTTCTTCTTTTATACCCTTTCTTGCCAGCCACGCTGTGGAGTACTTGGACGCGTGTGATGGAGCATTGTCCTGCATGAAAATCATGTTTTTCTTGAAGGATGCAGACTTCTTCCTGTACCACTGCTTGAAGAAGGTGTCTTCCAGAAACTGGCAGTAGGACTGGGAGTTGAGCTTGACTCCATCCTCAACCCGAAAAGGCCCCACAAGCTCATCTTTGATGATACCAGCCCAAACCAGTACTCCACCTCCACCTTGCTGGCGTCTGAGTTGGACTGGAGCTCTCTGCCCTTTACCAATCCAGCCACGGGCCCATCCATCTGGCCTATCAAGACTCACTCTCATTTCATCAGTCCATAAAACCTTAGAAAAATCAGTCTTGAGATATTTCTTGGCCCAGTCTTGATGTTTCAGATTGTGTGTCTTGTTCAGTGGTGGTCGTCTTTCAGCCTTTCTTACCTTGGCCATGTCTCTAAGTATTGCACACCTTGTGCTTTTGGGCACTCCAGTGATGTTACAGCTCTGAAATATGGCCAAACTGGTGGCAAGTGGCATCTTGGCAGCTGCACGCTTGACTTTTCTCAGTTCATGGGCAGTTATTTTGCGCCTTGGTTTTTCCACACGCTTCTTGCGACCCTGTTGACTATTTTGAATGAAACGCTTGATTGTTCGATGATCACGCTTCAGAAGCTTTGCAATTTTAAGAGTGCTGCATCCCTCTGCAAGATATCTCACTATTTCTGACTTTTCTGAGCCTGTCAAGTCCTTCTTTTGACCCATTTTGCCAAAGGAAAGGAAGTTGCCTAATAATTATGCACACCTGATATAGGGTGTTGATGTCATTAGACCACACCCCTTCTCATTACAGAGATGCACATCACCTAATATGCTTAATTGGTAGTAGGCTTTCGAGCCTATACAGCTTGGAGTAAGACAACATGCATAAAGAGGATGATCTGGTCAAAATACTCATTTGCCTAATAATTCTGCACTCCCTGTATATGCCACATGACCATTGAGTAGAGTTGAGCGAACACCTGGATGTTCGGGTTCGAGAAGTTCGGCCGAACATCCCGGAAATGTTCGGGTTCGGGATCCGAACCCGATCCGAACTTCGTCCCGAACCCGAACCCCATTGAAGTCAATGGGGACCCGAACTTTTCGGCACTAAAAAGGCTGTAAAACAGCCCAGGAAAGAGCTAGAGGGCTGCAAAAGGCAGCAACATGTAGGTAAATCCCCTGCAAACAAATGTGGATAGGGAAATGAATTAAAATAAAAATTAAATAAATAAAAATTAACCAAAATCAATTGGAGAGAGGTTCCATAGCAGAGAATCTGGCTTCCCGTCACCCACCACTGGAACAGTCCATTCTCAGATATTTAGGCCCCGGCACCCAGGCAGAGGAGAGAGGTCCCGTAACAGAGAATCTGTCTTCATGTCAGCAGAGAATTAGTCTGCATGTCATAGCAGAGAATGAGGCTTCACGTCAGCCACCACTGCAACAGTCCATTGGCATATATTTAGGCCCAGCACACACACAGGCAGAGGAGAGAGGTCCCGTAACAGAGAATCTGTCTTCATGTCAGCAGAGAATTAGTCTGCATGTCATAGCAGAGAATCAGGCTTCACGTCACCCACCACTGCAACAGTCCATTGGCATATATTTAGGCCCAGCACCCAGGCAGAGGAGGGAGGTCCCGTAACAGAGAATCTGTCTTCATGTCAGCAGAGAATTAGTCTGCATGTCATAGCAGAGAATGAGGCTTCACGTCACCCACCACTGCAACAGTCCATTGGCATATATTTAGGCCCAGCACCCAGGCAGAGGAGGGAGGTCCCGTAACAGAGAATCTGTCTTCATGTCAGCAGAGAATTAGTCTGCATGTCATAGCAGAGAATGAGGCTTCACGTCAGCCACCACTGCAACAGTCCATTGGCATATATTTAGGCCCAGCACCCAGGCAGAGGAGGGAGGTCCCGTAACAGAGAATCTGTCTTCATGTCAGCAGAGAATTAGTCTGCATGTCATAGCAGAGAATGAGGCTTCACGTCAGCCACCACTGCAACAGTCCATTGGCATATATTTAGGCCCAGCACACACACAGGCAGAGGAGAGAGGTCCCGTAACAGAGAATCTGGCTTCATGTCAGCAGAGAATCAGTCTGCATGTCATAGCAGAGAATGAGGCTTCACGTCAGCCACCACTGCAACAGTCCATTGGCATATATTTAGGCCCAGCACACACACAGGCAGAGGAGAGAGGTCCCGTAACAGAGAATCTGGCTTCATGTCAGCAGAGAATCAGTCTGCATGTCATAGCAGAGAATGAGGCTTCACGTCAGCCACCACTGCAACAGTCCATTGGCATATATTTAGGCCCAGCACCCAGGCAGAGGAGGGAGGTCCCGTAACAGAGAATCTGTCTTCATGTCAGCAGAGAATTAGTCTGCATGTCATAGCAGAGAATGAGGCTTCACGTCAGCCACCACTGCAACAGTCCATTGGCATATATTTAGGCCCAGCACCCAGGCAGAGGAGGGAGGTCCCGTAACAGAGAATCTGTCTTCATGTCAGCAGAGAATTAGTCTGCATGTCATAGCAGAGAATGAGGCTTCACGTCAGCCACCACTGGAACAGTCCATTCTCAGATATTTAGGCCCCGGCACCCAGGCAGAGGAGAGAGGTCCCGTAACAGAGAATCTGTCTTCATGTCAGCAGAGAATTAGTCTGCATGTCATAGCAGAGAATGAGGCTTCACGTCAGCCACCACTGCAACAGTCCATTGGCATATATTTAGGCCCAGCACCCAGGCAGAGGAGAGAGGTCCCGTAACAGACAATCTGGCTTCATGTCAGCAGAGAATCAGTCTGCATGTCATAGCAGAGAATCAGGCTTCACGTCACCCACCACTGCAACAGTCCATTGTCATAAATTTAGGCCCAGCACTAGTGTTGAGCGGCATGTCCCATATTCGAATTCGCGAAATTTTGTGAATATTCGAAAGAATATTCGTAAAATATTCGCGATTATTCAAATTCGTTATTATTTCGCATATGCGATAATTCGAATTATCGCATAATACATATGCTATGCAAAATTCACATGTGCGCTAATGAAATCGCCTTACGAAGATTCGCAACTCAATTCAATCACTAATGTATGAATGCAATGCCCTTTGCCTCTGTTCTGGGACAAGTGTAGATATTCGCATGTGCGCTAATAAAATCGCCTTACGAAGATTCGCACCTCAATCACTTTCTAGGGAATGTGAGACTTTTGGGAATCAATCGAGATACAGTGGGGGGTGATGACAGTAGTTGACAGAGTACAGATCAATGTAATCTGTAAGGTGGAAAGTAAAATAAAAAATACGAATATTCGTAAATCGACTTTTACGAAGTTCTACGTATTCGCGAATATGGTGCTATACTATATGAATGCACAGGCCTTTGCCTCTCTGTTCTGGGGACAAGTGTAGATATTTGCATTTGCGTTAATAAAATCGCCTTACGAAGATTCGCAGCTCAATTCAATCACTAATGTATGAATGCAAAGCCCTTTGCCTCTGTTCTGGGACAAGTGTAGATATTCGCATGTGCGCTAATAAAATCGCCTTACGAAGATTCGCAACTCAATTCACTAATGTATGAATGCAAAGCCCTTTGCCTCTGTTCTGGGACGTGCCGATATTCGCATGTGCGCTAATAAAATCGCCTTACGAAGATTCGCGCCTCAATCACTTTCTAGGCAATGTGAGTAAGATCTGAGCTGTTGGACCTTTGGGAAACAATCAATTATATGTGTACTGTAATTTTGTGGGGGGGGGGGGGGAAACAAAAAACGAATATTCGTTTTTACGAATATATAGCACTATATTCGAAATATTCGCGAAATCGCGAAGTTGCGATATTCGCGAAAAAAATTTGCTTTTCGAATATTCGCGCTCAACACTACCCAGCACCCAGGCAGAGGAGAGAGGTCCCGTAACAGAGAATCTGGCTTCATGTCAGCAGAGAATCAGTCTTCATATCATAGCAGAGAATCAGGCTTCACGTCACCCACCACTGCAACAGTCAATTGTCATAAATTTAGGCCCAGCACCCAGGCAGAGGAGAGAGCTCCCGTAACAGAGGATCTGGCTTCATGTCAGCAGAGAATCAGTCTGCATGTCATAGCAGAGAATGAGGCTTCACGTCACCCACCACTGCAACAGTCCATTGGCATATATTTAGGCCTAGCACACAGGCAGAGGAGAGGTTCATTCAACTTTGGGTAGCCTCGCAATATAATGGTAAAATGAAAATAAAAATAGGATTGAATGAGGAAGTGCCCTGGAGTCCAATAATATATGGTTATGGGGAGGTAGTTAATGTCTAATCTGGACAAGGGACGGACAGTTCCTGTGGGATCCATGCCTGGTTCATTTTTATGAACGTCAGCTTGTCCACATTGGCTGTAGACAGGCGGCTGCGTTTGTCTGTAATGACGCCCCCTGCCGTGCTGAATACACGTTCAGACAAAACGCTGGCTGCCGGGCAGGCCAGCACCTCCAAGGCATAAAAGGCTAGCTCTGGCCACGTGGACAATTTAGAGACCCAGAAGTTGAATGGGGCCGAACCATCAGTCAGTACGTGGAGGGGTGTGCACACGTACTGTTCCACCATGTTAGTGAAATGTTGCCTCCTGCTAACACGTTGCGTATCAGGTGGTGGTGCAGTTAGCTGTGGCGTGTTGACAAAAGTTTTCCACATCTCTGCCATGCTAACCCTGCCCTCAGAGGAGCTGGCCGTGACACAGCTGCCTTGGCGACCTCTTGCTCCTCCTCTGCCTTGGCCTTGGGCTTCCACTTGTTCCCCTGTGACATTTGGGAATGCTCTCAGTAGCGTGTCTACCAACGTGCGCTTGTACTCGCGCATCTTCCTATCACGCTCCAGTGCAGGAAGTAAGGTGGGCACATTGTCTTTGTAGCGTGGATCCAGCAGGGTGGCAACCCAGTAGTCCGCACAGGTTAAAATGTGGGCAACTCTGCTGTCGTTGCGCAGGCACTGCAGCATGTAGTCGCTCATGTGTGCCAGGCTGCCCAGGGATAAGGACAAGCTGTCCTCTGTGGGAGGCGTATCGTCATCGTCCTGCCTTTCCCCCCAGCCACGCACCAGTGATGGACCCGAGCTGCGTTGGGTGCCACCCCGCTGTGACCATGCTTCATCCTCATCCTCCTCCACCTCCTCCTCATCCTCGTCCTCCTCGTCCTCCAGTAGTGGGCCCTGGCTGGCCACATTTGTACCTGGCCTCTGCTGTTGCCAAAAACCTCCCTCTGAGTCACTTCGAAGAGACTGGCCTGAAAGTGCTAAAAATGACCCCTCTTCCTCCTCCTCCTCCTCCTCCTCCTGGGCCACCTCCTCTTCCATCATCGCCCTAAGTGTTTTCTCAAGGAGACATAGAAGTGGTATTGTAACGCTGATAACGGTGTCATCGCCACTGGCCATGTTGGTGGAGTACTCGAAACAGCGCAACAGGGCACACAGGTCTCGCATGGAGGCCCAGTCATTGGTGGTGAAGTGGTGCTGTTCTGTAGTGCGACTGACCCGTGCGTGCTGCAGCTGAAACTCCACTATGGCCTGCTGCTGCTCGCACAGTCTGTCCAGCATGTGCAAGGTGGAGTTCCACCTGGTGGGCACGTCGCATATGAGGCGGTGAGCGGGAAGGCCGAAGTTACGCTGTAGCGCAGACAGGCGAGCAGCAGCAGGATGTGAACGCCGGAAGCGCGAACAGACGGCCCGCACTTTATGCAGCAGCTCTGACATGTCGGGGTAGTTGTGAATGAACTTCTGCACCACCAAATTCAGCACATGCGCCAAGCAAGGGATGTGCGTCAAATTGGCTAGTCCCAGAGCTGCAACGAGATTTCGCCCATTATCACACACCACCAGGCCGGGCTTGAGGCTCACCGGCAGCAACCACTCGTCGGTCTGTTGTTCTATACCCCGCCACAACTCCTGTGCGGTGTGGGGCCTGTCCCCCAAACATATGAGTTTCAGAATGGCCTGCTGACGTTTACCCCGGGCTGTGCTGAAGTTGGTGGTGAAGGTGTGTGGCTGACTGGATGAGCAGGTGGAAGAAGAGGAGGAGGAAGCCGAGAAGGAGGAGGTGGCAACAGGAGGCAAAGAATGTTGCCCTGCGATCCTTGGCGGCGGAAGGACGTGCGCCAAACAGCTCTCCGCCTGGGGCCCAGCTGCCACTACATTTACCCAGTGTGCAGTTAGGGAGATATAGCGTCCCTGGCCGTGCTTACTGGTCCACGTATCTGTGGTTAGGTGGACCTTGCTACAGATGGCGTTGCGCAGTGCACACTTGATTTTATGGGATACTTGGTTGTGCAGGGAAGGCACGGCTCTCTTGGAGAAGTAGTGCCGGCTGGGAACAACATACTGTGGGACAGCAAGCGACATGAGCTGTTTGAAGCTGTCTGTGTCCACCAGCCTAAATGACAGCATTTCATAGGCCAGTAGTTTAGAAATGCTGGCATTCAGGGCCAGGGATCGAGGGTGGCTAGGTGGGAATTTACGCTTTCTATCAAATGTTTGTGAGATGGAGAGCTGAACGCTGGCGTGTGACATGGTTGAGACGCTTGGTGACGGAGGTGGTGGTGGTGGTGTTGGTGGTACATCCCCTGTTTGCTGGGCGGCAGGTGCCAACGTTCCTCCAGAGGCGGAGGAAGAGGCCGAGGCGGCAGCAGCAGAATAGGCCGAGGCGGCAGCAGCAGAAGAGGTAGCAGGGGGAGCCTGAGTGACTTCCTTGGTTTTAAGGTGTTTACTCCACTGCAGTTCATGCTTTGCATGCAGGTGCCTGGTCATGCAGGTTGTGCTCAGGTTCAGAACGTTAATGCCTCGCTTCAGGCTCTGATGGCACAGCGTGCAAACCACTCGGGTCTTGTCGTCAGCACATTGTTTGAAGAAGTGCCATGCCAGGGAACTCCTTGAAGCTGCCTTTGGGGTGCTCGGTCCCAGATGGCGGCGGTCAGTAGCAGGCGGAGTCTCTTGGCGGCGGGTGTTCTGCTTTTGCCCACTGCTCCCTCTTTTGCTACGCTGTTGGCTCGGTCTCACCACTGCCTCTTCCTCCGAACTGTGAAAGTCAGTGGCACGACCTTCATTCCATGTGGGGTCTAGGACCTCATCGTCCCCTGCATCGTCTTCCACCCAGTCTTGATCCCTGACCTCCTGTTCAGTCTGCACACTGCAGAAAGACGCAGCAGTTGGCACCTGTGTTTCGTCATCATCAGAGACATGCTGAGGTGGTATTCCCATGTCCTCATCATCAGGAAACATAAGTGGTTGTGCGTCAGTGCATTCTATGTCTTTCACCGCTGGGGAAGGGCTAGGTGGATGCCCTTGGGAAACCCTGCCAGCGGAGTCTTCAAACAGCATAAGAGACTGCTGCATAACTTGAGGCTGAGACAGTTTCCCTGGTATGCATGGGGGTGATGTGACAGACTGATGGGGTTGGTTTTCAGGCGCCATCTGTGCGCTTTCTGCAGAAGACTGGGTGGGAGATAATGTGAACGTGCTGGATCCACTGTCGGCCACCCAATTGACTAATGCCTGTACCTGCTCAGGCCTTACCATCCTTAGAACGGCATTGGGCCCCACCATATATCGCTGTAAATTCTGGCGGCTACTGGGACCTGAGGTAGTTGGTACACTAGGACGTGTGGATGTGGCAGAACGGCCACGTCCTCTCCCAGCACCAGAGGGTCCACTAACACCACCACGACCATGTCCACGTCCGCGTCCCTTACTAGATGTTTTTCTCATTGTTATGGTTCACCACAACAACAAATATATTATTTGGCCCAATGTATTGTATTCAAATTCAGCGGGATATAAATTTGAGGCCTAGTATTTAGGCGCTGGGTGACCGGTATGGATTTAGTGACAGAATTAGACTTGGAAATGCACAGAAGCGTGTGTGTGTGAAGTTATTCTGAATGACCCAATGTGCACCTTGAATATTATATACCCTTTTAGGGATAGATTTCAAATAGCTCTGATATAGCAGAAACCACTAAATTATGAAATTGCTAAATTGGGAATTGTACTTCAACCCAGAACAAAAAATGTGCTTTGACGGACACTAAATATCTTGCCCAGCAACAACAGTACAACGGTGGGTAACGAGAGATTTAGAGGGAATTAAATTTGAGGCCTAGTATTTAGGCGCTGGGTCACCGGTATGGATTTAGTGACAGAATTAGACTTGGAAATACACAGTAGCGGGTGTGTGTGAAGTTATTCTGAATGACCCTATGTGCACCTTCAATATTATATACCCTTTTAGGGATAGATTTCAAATAGCTCTGATATAGCAGAAACCACTAAATTATGAAATTGCTAAATTGGGAATTGTACTTCAACCCAGAACAAAAAATGTGCTTTGACGGACACTAAATATCTTGCCCAGCAACAACAGTACAGCGGTGGGTAACGAGAGATTTAGAGGGAATTAAATTTGAGGCCTAGTATTTAGGCGCTGGGTCACCGGTATGGATTTAGTGACAGAATTAGACTTGGAAATGCACAGAAGCGTGTGTGTGAAGTTATTCTGAATGACCCAATGTGCACCTTCAATATTATATACCCTTTTTGGGATAGATTTCAAATAGCTCTGATATAGCAGGAACCACTAAATTATGAAATTGCTAAATTGGGAATTGTACTTCAACCCAGAACAAAAAATGTGCTTTGACGGGCACTAAATAACTTTCCCAGCTACAACAGGACAACGGTAACGAGAGATTTAGAGGGATTTAAATTTGAGGCCTAGTATTTAGGCGCTGGGTGACAGGTATGGGTTTAGTGACAGAATTAGACTTGGAAATACACAGTAGCGGGTGTGTGTGAAGTTATTCTGAATGACCCTATGTGCACCTTCAATATTATATACCCTTTTAGGGATAGATTTCAAATAGCTCTGATATAGCAGAAACCACTAAATTATGAAATTGCTAAATTGGGAATTGTACTTCAACCCAGAACAAAAAATGTGCTTTGACGGACACTAAATATCTTGCCCAGCAACAACAGTACACCGGTGGGTAACGAGAGATTTAGAGGGAATTAAATTTGAGGCCTAGTATTTAGGCGCTGGGTCACCGGTATGGATTTAGTGACAGAATTAGACTTGGAAATACACAGTAGCGGGTGTGTGTGAAGTTATTCTGAATGACCCTATGTGCACCTTCAATATTATATACCCTTTTTGGGATAGATTTCAAATAGCTCTGATATAGCAGGAACCACTAAATTATGAAATTGCTAAATTGGGAATTGTACTTCAACCCAGAACAAAAAATGTGCTTTGACGGGCACTAAATAACTTTCCCAGCTACAACAGGACAACGGTAACGAGAGATTTAGAGGGATTTAAATTTGAGGCCTAGTATTTAGGCGCTGGGTGACAGGTATGGGTTTAGTGACAGAATTAGACTTGGAAATACACAGTAGCGGGTGTGTGTGAAGTTATTCTGAATGACCCAATGTGCACCTTCAATATTATATACCCTTTTTGGGATAGATTTCAAATAGCTCTGATATAGCAGGAACCACTAAATTATGAAATTGCTAAATTGGGAATTGTACTTCAACCCAGAACAAAAAATGTGCTTTGACGGACACTAAATATCTTGCCCAGCAACAACAGTACAGCGGTGGGTAACGAGAGATTTAGAGGGAATTAAATTTGAGGCCTAGTATTTAGGCGCTGGGTCACCGGTATGGATTTAGTGACAGAATTAGACTTGGAAATACACAGTAGCGGGTGTGTGTGAAGTTACTCTGAATGACCCTATGTGCACCTTCAATATTATATACCCTTTTTGGGATAGATTTCAAAGAGCTCTGATATAGCAGGAACCACTAAATTATGAAATTGCTAAATTGGGAATTGTATTTCAACCCAGAACAAGAAATGTGCTTGAACGGACACTAAATAACTCGCCCAGCTACAGCACTAGGGACAGATTTAGCTGGATATAAATTTGAGGCCTAGTATTTAGGCGCTGGGTGACCGGTATGGATTTAGTGACAGAATTAGACTGGGATATGGCCAAAAAATGAACAGACTATTGCTGGTTAAATGCACTTGGTGTGACAGCTTCACCCTGATGTAGGCTTTAGCCAAAAAACAACCACACCATTGAGGGTTAAATGCACTTGGTGACAGGCGCAGCTTGCCCCTGATTTTGTATATGGCCAAAAAATGAACAGACTATTGCTGGTTAAATGCACTTGGTGTGACAGCTTCACCCTGATGTAGGCTTTAGCCAAAAAACAACCACACCATTGAGGGTTAAATGCACTTGGTGACAGGCGCAGCTTGCCCCTGATTTTGTATATGGCCAAAAAATGAACAGACTATTGCTGGTTAAATGCACTTGGTGTGACAGCTTCACCCTGATGTAGGCTTTAGCCAAAAAACAACCACACCATTGAGGGTTAAATGCACTTGGTGACAGGCGCAGCTTGCCCCTGATTTTGTATATGGCCAAAAAATGAACAGACTATTGCTGGTTAAATGCACTTGGTGTGACAGCTTCACCCTGATGTAGGCTTTAGCCAAAAAACAACCACACCATTGAGGGTTAAATGCACTTGGTCGCAGCTTGTGCTGGCGCACCACAAGACACAAAATGGCCGCCGATCACCCCAGAAAAATGAGACTGACAAACGGTCTGTGCAGCCTAAAAACAGTGAGCAATTGAGGATCAGCAGCTCAATGATCCACAGCTGCAGATCGATCAGTTAATCAAGTCCTTTGGAGGAGTTAATCTGCCTAATCTCGCCCTACTGTCGCAGCCGCAACCTCTCCCTACGCTAATCAGAGCAGAGTGACGGGCGGCGCTATGTGACTCCAGCTTAAATAGAGGCTGGGTCACATGGTGCTCTGGCCAATCACAGCCATGCCAATAGTAGGCATGGCTGTGATGGCCTCTTGGGGCAAGTAGTATGACGCTTGTTGATTGGCTGCTTTGCAGCCTTTCAAAAAGCGCCAAGAAAGCGTCACAAAAGCGCGAAGAAAGCGACGAACACCGAACCCGAACCCGGACTTTTACGAAAATGTCCGGGTTCGGGTCCGTGTCACGGACACCCCAAAATTCGGTACGAACCCGAACTATACAGTTCGGGTTCGCTCATCCCTACCATTGAGGCCACTAACTGTCTAGTTTAATATATCTTTGTATTTTTATTTGTGACATAAACCAAAAACATTTAGCAACAACGTGACATATACTCTTTACCCACAGATGTATATGTGCACACCCTACAGCCATGTGCACAGCAACCACTTCTAATCTTTTATTCATTACTATATTTTAAACCATTAACCCAGGGCTGGCTTTGACATCCTAAATGGAATTGTAACTTCAGAAACTGACCATGCTCTGCTGAAGCTCTGCGTTTTTTCAGGAATAGGTGTGACAAACCACACACTACCCCTCAGATCAAATATCCTGAAAAAGCTTAAGGCAACTTGCAAAGTCTTTTAACTAATCCCATAATATATATGGTCTCACACTTTTTTAAATACTAAGCCAAAAACTATTCCATGCCCAGTAAAAGATATGATGCTTGAAACACACATCTTATTAAGTAATGCATCTGCATAATAATCCTATTAAAACGCATTGTATGGAAGCAGTATCTTAACCAGCAAGCCAAAAACTATTTAGCAGCCTACTATTCTTCAGAGCCTAAGTACCTAATAGACTTGGCTGAACACTTGAATGTAACATGGAGAAAATATATTTTTTTTTATAAAGGAAAATCAACATAGCACTGTCATATTTATGTGCTACGTTGTTTGCACAACTTCCCTTCACATCTATGGGAATTACAGAAACTGCATGGCACAGGGAGCTTGTTTGTCCACATTTCTATTTTTGTAGGTCCAGGAACCCACGTTTCAGATATAGGGGAAGGGTGTGTCTATCGGACATTCATGGCATATCCTGTGGAAATGCTTATTCTGTTTTTCATTTTTCATTCATGTCTGTATAAATTTATCACTTCCACACTATTAGCAACTGTGGCTTTGTTCCAAAAACAGTGCCACGCCTGAGTTACTGTAGCCTCATGGCCCATAGTAACAATAGGCCAATAATGTTCACCGACTTCTATGGGGGAGTTTCTAGACATGCTCTGTGACCTGTGCAGAGGTCATTGTGCAGGGAGGGGGAGTAGATACGCTGTGATTGTTTGTCAATCGTGGACCTTGTGCTTATTATATACTGCCTGTCTGTAATGAGATGACTACTGAAAATTGATCCATAGACAACAGGAAATGGCCAGAGGGGAAAAAAAAACAGGATTTTATTTTTATTTGATTACAGAAAAAAAAAAAATGTGAATGTTTTGCTAGGTACCTAGTGTTTTCAATAAGTGCTGCAAGCGTCTACAGAATTTTTCTGTTGTGTTAGGGGTCAGAGGTTGGGCACTGAAAGAAAACACACTAATAGTCAAACGAAGGAAAAAAAAATAAAAAATCATCAATCAATCAAATATCCTGGAAAACCCCTATAAGCGTACATTTTACAAACTGCACTAGAGCAATGAAATTATTTGATTGGTTGGTATTGGTTGAGAAAGACCCCAAAGGTGGGTTAAAACATCCCTGTATATGCTGGAGGAATAAATGTTTCTTTAATTTTACTTCAATTGATGCTGTAACTCTTTCTACCATTTTCGTGATTGGTTGGTATTGACCACAAGGCCTCAGTTTCTCAGAAACAATTCTGATAAGACTTTGAGGGGTTACCCCATGATTAATGTAAAAAATAAGAACCTGTCATCATATAGTACATGACAATCTCTTTCTAATAACGCTAGAACCAGTACTGTATCTCATATGGATCCAGAGATCTCCCCGTTCAATGCTCTGCTACATTTATATCAAGCTGAGAGCTCAAGGGGAGTGTCTTTTCTGCTGCAGCTAAGGGGGCGTGTCTATGCTCTACCTATCACAGCTCAGGAGCCAGTTGAAGGATGAAACTGAGCATGTGCGGCCATCTCAGTGAGCCGGACAGAGAAATAAGAAAACAACAAGCAGGTGATGCTATACAGATACATTTATTGGGTATACAAAATTACATGCAATTACAAAAGAGTTCAGATCCAGGTGCGTGTTTGAAAACTGTAGAATATTTTTTGTGGGACAACCCCTTTAATGCCATTTGAGAAATTACTTGTAAGATAGCAATCTGAAGTGACTGCTGGGCTTTTTTTTTATATTTAATGTGTATAAAAATGTTTTTTATATATAATTACAATACCTTGACTGACAGCTGAATATTACAAAACGTTCTTAGGTTTCCACACATAGCTTATCGGTGGTGTAGCCTCTCCTTCATGTTCATCCTCTGTGTGATTCTTCTCTTTCATTCAAACAAACAGATCTTCAGTCAAACTGTTCTGATTTTACAACTGGGTGTATGCAAATAACAGTGTGTGTATTATGGAATAACATATGAGCCAAAGCTCGTGTTAAAGTTAATGCAGGACAGATCTGCTGCCAAAATGCTGTGATATGCCCGTAAAAAATATTCCAATTTGTTGTTTCTACATTGGATGAAACATATTGTAGCAATCTTCATAATTTATGTCCTGCTGGGACACAATGATTTAAAGTAACATAATACAGACCAGCATCACAGTTAATCTAAACCACCTGACCAGATAAACAAAAGTTTCCCTTTTCTTTCTGCAGACGGTATTTCTGTTTATTGTCGTGTCATTTGTTAATTTGAAGAATCTTGCCAATAATTGCTGTCAAACCACTAGTCGATAGGCTCAGGGTTTCTTCTCTCCCTGTGTGTAGCCCAGAAAGGCCTGTACTGTATGTGCTCCGCTACCAGCGAGTCTACCCAAGGCTCTCTCTGCTCAGCCAATCTCATCTCCAAAATCTTTTGCGGTTGAGGGTAAATCTTAAGTTCATCCTCTGCAATTTAGTCCAGGTGCAGTGTCATAAACTACATATTTCTGCTGACACTATGGCAGCAGATTTTGAAAAGAAGTTATGAAGTATCAAACTGACATGCATATAAATATTTAATGTATATGGCAAACAAATGTTGAATGGGGAGCAGCTATCCAGAAATGTGTTAAAACAGGATTTCATCCGCGTATAGATCTGACCCTGGTTCATCATGCAGCAGTTC
The DNA here is from genome assembly GCF_014858855.1 of Bufo gargarizans. Classification (NCBI taxonomy): domain Eukaryota; kingdom Metazoa; phylum Chordata; class Amphibia; order Anura; family Bufonidae; genus Bufo; species Bufo gargarizans. Next base: position 438,438,133 of record NC_058081.1, on the reverse strand, counting down.
AACAGAACTTCTTTTTATCCCGTGTCCTTCAAGAAAATTTACATTGACCTCCTTTGAATTCAGAACAGAATATACTAATTCTATGCATGAAATCTGACAAGGCATTGCAAGTCTGCAGCCAAGAAATTATTTCCTTGAACATAAAACTCCCAAAGATTGTTGACTTGGTTTCCCTCATGCTATGTAGATAGACACAAGTGACTCACATATGTATACAGAGCTTATATATTATCCATTGTCCTGTCTAGCAAGCATTTGTTACATCACTAAGGTCTGGAGGACAATGATGTCCATCCCATAGGAGTGCATTCTATTAATAGCACAACACGGCTCAATGGTAACAATCTTCTTTTGTGAAATGTATACCGTCAGCGGATCCCAGTACGACATAAAATGTAAGAGATCTGGACTGGACCCAGATTGAAGGCTATCTGCCACAATGATAAGCAGCTGGAAAGGAAGACGCAGGGCAAAATGGATACAAAGGAGCAGATTTACTAAAATGGGGACACCATAAGGCAGTCTTAAAAAAAGCATATTTAAGACCGTGGCTGTGCTGCCATGCAGCTTTTACTGTCTAGCAGTTGTTATTACATGTTATGTTACTATATTACTTGGTATGATCCTTACACCCCTGCCGTTTCTGGCTAGTTGGTTGCTCCCAACCTCCATTTCCTGCTGTAACTCCATTTTGTATAGTTATGAAGAGACTGCAGAGTGTGGGAGCTGTGTAACTTCATTAGAAATGTATCTATGAAAAAGCCTCTATGTTTATACCCTTGCTACCTTGAAGCATAAAGAAGCATTGGAAAACAGCTCTGGAGTCTTTATACATTGAGTAAACTATCTGTTAAGGTGACCATTCAACCTGCTGCACACATCCTTACAGACTGGGTCTACAAGAAGCTTGTGGCAGGTACAACCGATGCTGAGACAGAACAGTGGCAGATAACACTTATGTCTAACTTTATACCACCTATTGGTTTGCTTACTTTGCTACAGAATTTTGCACTACATAATCTCTCACACCTTAGGCCTTGCCCCTTGGCAAGCTAGATGCAGTGGATCTTTTTTTTTTTTTTTTACAACAAAGATCCCAATGGATTTGGAGTTAGGGTGTAACCCAAGGGCATTAAATTGGCAGTTCCCTGTTATTTACCCTTTAACCCCTATATAAGGATCTAGACTTCATTTCAGGGAACCCAACAGGTCGCTACCTCCTGGAATACTCTCTGTGTGGTTGGCTGCTGACCCATGGGGGATCAAGAGACATCAATGTGTGACACCAAAGGGACACCAACAGGTCAAAGTCAGGGCAGGCAGAATATGCGAAACAGTCAATGTCATCGCAAACAGCTCAGGGTCAAAATAGTAATCAGGCACAGATTGGTTCAAGCAATGGAGAATTAGGGTCAGAAATTGAGCAGACTTCAGTATATGGTCAGACAAACGGAACAGCACACCTTTGAAGGACATCTAGGAAAAGGAACCTATTGCTCAGGCACCTTCCCACAGGTGAAGGTGCCTTAAATACCCAGAAGTGGTCAGACATAGGCTGGGGAAAAATTAGGATGCACTCACTGGCACATTAAGAGCCCAAAGACATGGGTGCCCTGTAGGCAGGAAGAAGCAGCATTTGTTGGCAAGAGGCAGACTGAAGCCTGCCAGCGGGAGGCACATGAGACTCCAGCGGCTGGACTAGCTGCTGGAGGGCAGAGGAGTGCTAGCAGGTCTGAACAGTAGCAGAGACAGCAGCAGGGTAAGTGGATTGGCACCTGTGCCTGCCCTGGGGAGCAAGATGGTGGGCACGAGTTGCAGAAATAACATTAGGGCAGGAGCATCGATGTTCTCAGGATCTCTCCTCTCCTCATGACCAAAACCTTTCCATTCTATCAAGAGGAAGGTTTTACCTCTAATCTTCCCCAGAATGTGCTTAACTTCATACAGATCTTCTGATATGACAAGAGAAGAAGCAGGAGTAGATTGCCTGGAATATAAACTGACCCCCAAAGGCTTGAGGAGGGACACAATAAAAGGAGTTAGGAACACATAAGGAGGCAGAAAGGCATAACTTGAAACAAACCGGGTTCAATTGCTTCAACACCCCGAAAGGGCCAATGAAACGAGGTGCCAACTTGTATGAAAGAGTTTTACCAGAGAAGTCACTGGAATTATTTTTCTATGAAAACTTTGCCATGGGAAGCAAAGTGGCCCAATCATCATGATGTGCCGCGTGAAGTGACGCAGGTAATTGACCAGAATCTGATCAATATGTTCCACATGTCCACTGGACTGGCGGTGATAGGCTAAGTCCAGTTTGACTTCCAGAAATTTGCAAAAGGCTCTTTGGAGTTAACTGCACACCCTGGTTAGACATTATGTGTAAAGGTTATCCATGAAGAAGAAAAATGTGTTCCACAAACAAGTTCACCAGTTGACTGCAGGTAGGTAGGCCGGACAGGGGAATGAATTGTGCTATTTTAGAAAATCAATTAGTCACTACCCAGATTACAGTACATCCCGAAGAGAGAAGTAGAACAGTGATAAAGTCCATAGCAATGTGTTGCCAAGGTGCTTCCGGTATGGGTAAAAGGAAGTAGTAGTCTTTATTTAGGACTCTTGTTCTGGGCACAGGTGACACAGGAAGCCACATAATCCTTAATGTCCTTAAGGATTATAGGCCACCAGCAATGTTCATTGTTCAGAGATCAGGCCCATAGGTTTGTGGAGTTCCAATCAAGGACAGGACAGTGCAAGGGGACCCCAGCGGAAGAGGACTGGAGGACATAGACCGTACATAAAATTAGATTTTCTGTATGTGAAGTATTGCCACTTGAAGCTCCTTGGGCACGGTTTAGACGTAGGGTATGGGGCAACCAAGGCCTGGAAGGCTTGCAGGAAGTTTCCAGCCAAGCCAGAATCCAAGAGGGCCTTCCTGGTAAACAGAGTCTCACAGAAAGACAGAAACGCCTTTGAGGAATGCGGAGCTATGATGCCAGTCTCAGCGTTCTCTTTTCCCATACAAACTCCCAAGTCATTCCCCTGAAGGTGAGATATATGCAGGTGGCAAGGGAGATCAGATCGTCCAAATGTCGATGGGATGTCATGACCTGCCAGTTGGTCCAGACAGACCCTCCCAGAAAGCTGCCACCAGGCCCTCATTATTCTGTGGCAAGCATATGGAATTGGATGGTGTACTGTTCAAATGTGAGATTCCCTGATGGATGTGCAGTAAGGAAGAGGCAGCAGAAATGGCACAGCATGGTTTCTCAAATACCTTTCAAAGATATACCAAGAATTCCTTCAGGTTGTTGGTCTGTAGGTTCACTGTGCACCCAGAAAGGAGTGGCCTTGATGAGCGTTTCTCCAGAGAGGAGTGAGACTAGAAAGGATACTTTTGATCTGTCTTTAGGGAACTAGTGAGCCTGCAGCTCAAAATTTATCGGAAACTGATTCAGAAAACCTCAGCATAGCTTGGGGTCCCCTTTATAGGATGGGAGAAGCAGCATATACAGACCAGAGCTGCCGGGGGTTACAAAAGGGGTAGGTAACACCAAATGGACAGGCAAAACATGTAGTCAGTTACAGGCTCAAATCAGGGCATGAGGAGTACATGCAAATCCATAAAACAAAACAATCCTAAGGTTGGTGCAGGCAGCTTAGGGTCAATTTGGTAATCAGACACAGGTCAGTTTAGGCAATGGAGAATCAGAATCAGGAATCAAACAGAAGTTGTTACATGGGCAGGTAAATTGAATAGAATGCCTTTGCCGGACACTTAAGATAAGGAACCTGTTGCTTAGGCATCTTCCCACAGGGTAAGGTGCCTTAAATACCTAAAATAGGCCAGCCATAGACTAGGGAAGAATTAGAATGTGTGCTGGCCCTTTAAAAGCCAGAAGGCACACGTGCCCTGCAAAAAAAAGGAGACGCCTTTGCCAGCAAGGACTTTGGCAGCTGGTCCCACTGCTGGTGGGCAAAAGGAAGGCCAGAGGGTCCATACTACCGTTACAGTAGCAGCAATGTAAGTGGATCACAGCTTAAGTACCTTTCCTTATGCTCTCTCTTCTTTGGTCCAGACATTTGCAGGTATTTATTCAGTATGGGAGGGGCATCAATGTTCTCAAAAGTCAAAACCTTTCCATTCTATCAAAAAGGTGAAGAGGCCAGCCATAGGCTTGGGAATAACAAGTGTGGGCACGCTGGCCCTTTAAGAGTCAGGAGGCGTGCGTGCCCTATAGACAGGAAGGAGATGCGTTTGCCAGCAAGAGGCAGTCTGAAGCCTGCCAGTAAAAGGCATGTGGAACTCTGGTGGGTCAGGCTGGCTGCTGGTTAGCAGAGGAGGACCTGCAGGACTGCTGCAGCAGGGTGATAGAATCGGTGCTTGTGCCCGTCTGAGGAGCAG